>NW_025423266.1:1440335-1762193 GCF_020497125.1 Mauremys mutica | reverse complement strand
CACGCTGCACTCAGAGTGACCTCCTCACCCAGTGCCAGCTGGAGAAAAGGAAAGGGTCCAACCGACTCTCCTGTTACCAGCTGGGAAGCACTGATCCCCCAAACAGGGGGAGGCCTCTGGATTTGATGGGTATTAAATCCGTTTAGAGAGGAAAGTGGAAAATCAGAGGGATTTTATATCAGTTGTTGATACGAGGTAAAATCTGAGTGTTTCACATCAATATTTGATAACTGAATAGAGAGAAAATGGGCAACATTTGCCAACATTTTATATCCATGTTCAGGAATCTGAGAAAAGGTGTAAATTTGAGATTTTCTTACTTTTTTATAATTAGAGAGACAGGGAAAAATCTCAGGCCATAGTCATTTAGAAATAGACAATTGGAGAAAAAGTGGGGCTTAGGATAATTTTTATCAATCTTTGAGATTTGCAGAGAATACATGTCAGAAACTACACAATTGATAACATGAGAGAGGGGAGAGGGATAGCTCAGTGGTTTGAGCACTGGCCTGATAAACCCGGGGTTGTGAGTTCAGTCCTTGAGGGGGCCATTTAGGGAACTGGGGTAAAAATCTAGGGATTGTTCGTGCTTTGAGCAGGGGGTTGGACTAGATACTGCCTGAGATCCCTTCCAACCCTGATAGTCTATGAACACCTCCAAGATCTGAGGGGATTTTATGTTGCTGTTAAATAACTAGAGGGAAAAGGGGGGCTGTTGGACTGGATTTTATATTACTATCCAATACATATACAGAAAGTGATGGCTCCCCCAACCATTCCCATGGGCAGCAGGGAGCCCTGTGAGGAGCTGATTTAAGAGGGCAAAGGGGGGGGGGAGCTGGCAGGTCCCTGGAGGAGGGAAGGGGGCAGCAGTGGGGGACGGGCAGGTGGCTGGTGGCTGTGTTGGTAGTTAGGGGCAGTAACTGGGACACCGGGGTCCGGGCAGCCCCCACGGGGGGCACGTGCCCCTCCCGCCCCCGCCCCGGCAGAGAACCGGCATCTCACCCCCGCCAGGGGCAGCCACGTGCTGGGGACTGACCCAGGGCAACAATTTCCCACCCGGACAAGGACAAATCGCTGCAGGTAAAACGGGGGGGGGGAACCCCCGATGGGAGAGATTTTAAATGGACATTGGAGACTCATGGAGAGACCGGGGGGGGGGGGGAGGAACAGGGGAGCGGATCACGGGGGGGGGGGGGGAAACTCCCCGGATGTTACAGCCCGAGCGAGACCCCGAGAGAGAAACGGGGCAGAACCGGAGAGACTCTGTGCCGGGGGCGAGAGGCGCCAACAGGGACAGGAGCCAATTAACTTCCCCCCCCCGCAACTCCGGGAATTTCCGGGCTGCCCAGAGACAGTTCAACCCCCCCCAGGCTCCGAGGCTTCCCCGGGGTCACGTGCCCGCCCCCCCCGCCCGGGGTCTCTCACTCACCGGCTCACACGGAGGCGGCAGCAGCAGCTTTGTTCTCCCGCCCCCAGCGGGGCTCGCACGGAGCATGCGCAATTTCAGCTGCTGACCCCACCCCCTCACCCGGGCTGGGGAGAGCGGACGCGCTCCCGGGGCAGGCTGGGAGATGTAGTTCCGGAGTCTCCCTGGAGCGGAAGTGACGTCAGCGAGGGAGGCGGAGCCGGAGGGCGAACGCGGGCGGGGCGCTGCGGTTCTACCTGGCTCGTGCGGGGCCGTTGGAGCCTCTCCCGGGCCGGAGAAGGGTTTGTGCCGCAGGGGCTCTGGGCATGCGCAGATCGCGGCGGGAGAGACCTTCATTAACCCCCCCCCCGTGCCCGGCCCCGCCCCCGCTGCGGAGCTGCAGCCTCCAGGTCCCGGCGCGAGCCCGGGGGCGGGGGCGGGGGGGTCCCGGGGGGGCTGGGAAGGGGGCGGGGGGGGGGAAGTGTCGGTGCAGCCCGGACATGGCCGGGGGGAGCCGGTGACCCCGAGGAGCGGGGAGAGAAAGGGGGGGGCTGAGACCCCCTCGGATTTACCGCTGCCCCCCCGTGGGGACCCCCCGGCCCCCCCGCCCTGCCCCCTTTCTCCCTAGAGAGCCACGAGCAGCCCCCAGGGTGACCCCCCCTCCCCCAACCCCTGAGAAGTTCCCTGCCCCCCCCCCCGATTGTGCCCCATTTTCTCTCCCCTTCGCCAGTGGCCAGTTCAGAGCTCGGGTTTGGGGGGTTTCCCCCATTTCCCCTGCAGGGATTTGTCCTTGTGCGGGTGGGAAATGGTTCCCCCGAGTGATTCCTGAGCTGGGCAGAGGCTGGGGGGGCCTGAGACAGGGACATCTCTGGGCTGGGCTGGGGGGGGCCACTCTCTGCTGGCAACAGGGCCTGGGAAGGGCCAGGAAGGGGAGGGAGGAACAAGTGTCCCCCATGGAGACGGCCCAGCCCCAGGTTTCCCAGTCCAGCTACTGCCCCCCTCCCCCACCCTGCCCAACCCAGCAGCCCCCCCACCCCCCCAGTCACATTCCCAGACCCCACAGCCAGTGACTTTCTCAGTCACAGCCAGCGACCTTCTGACTCCAGCCCTACTCCTCGAAAATCTTCCCGCTTTTCTCTCCAGGTGTGTGACTGAGATCAGGGCTCTTATCGTACTGAGCGTGGCCCTGTTCTGCCAGGCGCTGCAGAGACCCCACGTGAGATCTGGGCCCTGTTCTGCCAGGCGCTGCAGAGACCCCACGTGAGATCAGACCCCGCTGTTGTGCCAGGTAAAACTGAGACCTGGACCGAGATCACAGCCCCCCTTGTGCCAGGCAGTGCACCACTGTGGCCCAAACTGCTGCCTCCATTGTGCTGGGCACTTCAGAGACCTCGACTGAGATCTGTGTTCCCGTTGGGTCTGGCCCTGCACTGACCCCGACCCAGATCACGCCCCACCACTGTAGAGGGCACTGCACTGACCCTGACAGAGATCCTGGCCCCACATTTTGCCACGCGCTGCAGGGGCCCTAAACAAAATCCGGGATCCTGTAATGCCCGGAGTTGCAGAGACCCTGACTGAGATCAGGCCCCCTGTTGGTCAGGGCTCTGCGCAGACACTGAGCAAGGTCAGGGTCCCCATTGTGACAGGAGCTGAACAGACACCCAGGGTATCTCTACCCTGCTGTTAAACCCCCCAGCTGGCCCATGGCAGCTGCCTCAGGCTCACAGGGCTCAGGCGAAGGGGCTGGTTAATTGCCGGGTAGATGTCTGGGCTCAGGCTGGGGCCAGGCTGTAGGACCCTGTGAGGTGGGAGGGTGCCAGACCTTGGGCTGCAGCCCCAGCCGGAACATCGACACCACCATTAAACAGCCCCACAGCCTGAGCCGTGTGAGCCCATGTCAGCGGGCACGGGCCAGCCGCCGGTGTCTGACTGCAGTGTAGACGTGCCCACAGGGACAGAGAGGCCTTGCCACAAAAAGCTCAAAGGCTAAATAGGCCAATGGTGGGAGGTGACTCTCCATTTTACAGATGGGGAAACTGAAGCTCCAAGAGCTGAAGTAATTTGCTCGTTTCCATGGAGAATTTGGGGCAAAACTGGGAACTGAACCCAGATTGTTTGAATTCTTGCCTCTCCCCTTAACCCTAAGCCCAGCGTGTGTGTGTACAGCTTGTTTTGGGCTGTGTCTGCCTTGCATTGGCTTCCAAGGGAGGCTGTGGCATTTCCTTCATTGGAGGTTTCTAAGACCAGGTTAGAGATACACCAGTCTGGGAATGTCTAGGGATACTTGGTTCTGCCTCATCACAGGGGGCTGGAGTAGATGCCCTCTCAAGATCCCTTCCAGGCCTACACTGAAATAATTCTCTTTTGTGCTGTGTCCTGTTCTACGCTGAGCTGTTTTGCATGGTGCCATTTGGAACTGTGATGCACCATGTTGTGTAGCAGTTTTATGGTGCATTGTTTTGCCTTAGCTTGTTTGGTGCCTGTGTTGTGTTAGTTTGAGCTGAGCTCTTTTCCCTTGTGTACTTTTCTCCTAGGGTGTGTTAGTTTGCATTGTTTTGCTTTTTTCCCCTTTTGTATTGTCATTTTATGCTGTGGAGTGTGGGTTGTTTTTTTCCCCCTGAATTGCCTAACATTATGTTGTGGTGGGTTTTACTCTGTACGTTGTGTTTTATACGTACCTATTTCATAGCATCATAGACATGTAGAGCTGGACAGGACCTCAAGATGTCATCAAGTCCAACTCTCTCTGCCGAGGCAGGACCAAGTCTATGTAGATTATCTCTGACAGAGCTTTGTCCTACTTGTTCTTAAAAACTTCCAGGGAAAGAGACTCCACAGCCCCCCTTGTAAGACTATTCCCGAGCTGAACTGCCTTAGCTCTGGGGACCCCCCCCCACAGATTTGAGTGGTGAGCAGCTCTGGAGAGAGAGGAGACCCCAGTGAGTGGGCAGCTGGGTAAATAGATTAAAGTTGGGAGGAGAAACATTGATGTGTCCAAGGTCACCCAGGCTGTCCGTGACAGAGCTAAAACTAGATCCCAGTTCTAGTGTCACCGTACTGCTGTTTTGGGCACTGAAGGTCTCTGCCACACTGGTGTTTTAGGCACTGGTGCAAACCATTAGTATAGACAGAATTTACACTAGTGCACTCTGGCACTGGTGCACCATGTGCCGGTTTGAAGGTTTGGTGTGTGTGTGGGGGGAGGGAGGCAGTGATCTCACTGAGGCCTGGGGCTGGCTGAACAGTGCAGCTGGCAAGGGAGGGACAGCAGTGAAGTATGAGCCAGGACCACAGCCCCACAGCACTGGACACTGACTTCTCCTGACCCATGACACACACCCCAGGTGTGTGCAGGGACTGCAGCTGAGCTGCCCTGCCAAGACAGCCTGTGCATCCATGGGCAACCCACCTGTTCCTGCAGCCTAATACAGTGGGGTCTGGGACCTTTCCAAGCTGCGGGTGATGGGACTCTGGAGTTACCAGGGTCTGTCCCTGGCTCTGTCCCTGACCTGCTTTGTGGCCTTGGGGAAGACACTGCCCCTCTCTGTTTTCCTCCTACCCATTTTCTACTTGGACTGTGATCTCTTTGGGGCAAGGACTGTCCCTCTCTGTCTGTGCCGTGCCCAGCACAATGGGGGTGGCTGATCTCAGTCAGGGTCTCTGCCGTGCGCAGCACGATGGGGCCCTGATCTCCATCAGTGTCTGTGCAACGCAAGGCACAGTTGATAGACTCACAGACTTTAAGGGCAGAAGGTAGAGGTGTATTTCAGATGAGGTCTCATCAGTGCCTTGTACAACAGTAGTAACCCTTTCATGTGTCTGCTGGAAATACCTCGCCTGATGTATTCTAGGACGGCATTAACCTATTTCACGGCCGCATCACGTTGACAGCTCATAATTATCCTGTGATCAACCACTACACCCAGGTCTTTCTCCTCCTCTGTCACTTCCAGTTGATAAATCCCCAGCTTATTGCAAAATTATGCACTTGGGGACTAACAACTAGAATTTGTGCACTATTAATTTTCATCCCATTTCTATTACTCCAACTTTCAAAGATGTGCAGATTTTCTTTTATGATTTTCCTGTCCTCCTCCATATTGGCAATCCCTCCCAGCTTTGTGTCTCACTCCCACTTCTTATGCCAAGATCACTAATAAAAGTGTTGAGTAAGACTGATTCCAAGACTGATCTGAGGAACTCCACTAATAACTCCCTCCAGCCTGACAACTCACCATTTAATATGACCCCCTTGTAGACCCCCCTTTAACCAATTCTTTATTGACCTTTCGGTTCTCATATTAATCCCCATTTTCTCCAATTTAACGAATAGTTTCCCATGTGGAACTGTATCAAAAGCCTTATTGACGTCCAGATCACGTTTCTCTGGCACAATCTACCTTTTGTAACACCATGTTTTATTTATTTATAGTGCTGAAGGCTGGGAGGAACTGTTAGCAATGGGCTGAGAATGGCCATGTGGAGGTGGGGGAAGAGATGGGAGGCGGGGGGGAGGCGGCATTGGAGGTGTATCTGGGATTGTGTTTTGTAGGAGTCCATGTCTCTGTTCCCTGTGGCCGTGGCGCCTTCCATACCAAAGCAGCACGTCAGCAGAGCAGACGCACACACCATAGCTCCGCCTGGAACACGCAGCGTTCACTGCCAGACGGGCTGGGTGATTTTTCAGGGACCCAGCTTGATATGCCTGGCTGGGGTGGGTTCAGTTGGGCGGGGGTCTGGGGCTCTGATAGTTTGCGATTTTCCTTTTTGCATAGTTAGTTCTTTCCATTTAATGTTTTACCCCCACCGATGCCCGATGCCGCTCTCTTCTTAACTTGCTTCGGTTATTTCACTTCCAGGTTACTGCCAGTCATAGAATCATAGAATATCAGGGTTGGAAGGGACCTCAGGAGGTATCTAGTCCAACCCCCTGCAACTAGTCAGATACTAACCCAGACACCAACTCACAAGCATTCAATAAAGTCTAAACACATTCTTACAATTCTAATACCTCTTTTAACAATACTAACATAGGTGAGTCAGACTGATTCCAGCTATGTGTTTGTCCAGGTTCAATTAAGACATGGGGGCTTTTGCAAGAGCTAACACCTCATCTGCCAGTGTCAGAGGCAGGATGGGCAGGGATGGTGTGTCTAGCCTCTTTGCCAGAAGCTGGGAATGGGTGGCAGGGGATGGATCACTTGATGATTTTTCTGTTCTTTCCCTCTGAAGCACCTGGCATTGGCCACTGAGCTAGATGGACCAGTGCTCTGATGCAGTCGGCCATTCTTATGTTCACAGTCTGTATGAGGAATATTTACTCATTTGGACTCGCTGGGAGGCACAGAAATAAACAAGATGTGCTGAGCAAGAAGGCCCAGTCTCAGAGCCCCCAGGGTCACACTTGCCAAAAGCTAAAACTAGGCCCAGCCCATGAAAGGGGCACTCCCAGGAGAGACTGTATAAAGGCTGGAGCATCCAACAACTTTGTAAACCCGAGACAGCTGCCTTGGGGCCAATGACAGGGAGAATCCCCCAAAGTGACTCCTTTGATTCCGCTCTTCTCTGGCCTTTGCTTCATAGAATCATAGAACTGGAAGGGACCTCGAGAGGTCACCAGTCCAGGCCCCTGCACTCAAGGCAGGGCTACGTATTATCTAGACCATGCCTGAGAGGTGTTTGTCCAGCCTGCTCTTAAAAATCCCCAATGATGGAGATTCCACAACCTCCCTACGCAATTCATTCTGGTGCTTAACCACTCTGACAGTTAGGGAGTTTTTTCCCCAATCTCCATCCTAAACCGCCCTTGCTGCAATTTAAAGACATTGCTTCTAATTCTGCCCTCAGAGGTTAAGAAGAACAATTTTTCTCCCGCGTCTTTGTAACAACCTTTTATGTACTTGAAAACTATTACCATGTCCCCTCTCAGTCTTCTCTTCTCCAGACTAAACAAACCCAATGTTTTCAATCTTCCCTCATAGGTCATGTTTTCTAGACTTTTCATCATTTTTCTTGCTCTTCTCTGGACTTTCTCCAATTTGTCCACATCTTTCCTGAAATGTGGCACCCACAACTGGACACAGTACTCCAGTTGTGGCCTAATCAGTGTGAAATAGAGCAGAAGAATTATTTCTCGCATCTCGCTTACAGTGCTTCTGCTAATACATCCCAGAATGATGTTTTCTTTTTTTGCAACAGTGTTACACTGTTGACTCATATTTACTTTGTGATCCACTATGACCCCCAGATCCCTTTCTGCAGCACTCCTTCCTACGCAGTCATTTCCCATTTTGTATGTGTGCAACTGATTGTTCCTTCGTAAGCGGTGTACTTTGCAGGTGTCCTTATTGAATTTCATCCTACTTACTTCAGACCATTGCTCCAGTTTGTCCAGATCATTTTGAATTTTACTCCTATCCTCTCAACCACTTGCTACCCCTCCCAGCTTGGTATTGTCCACAAACTTGATAAGTGTAAAAGAGACTGTTACTTGGAGGGTTTCACGATTTCTCAGAGGGTTACACCCTGGTGCGAGGGGGCTAGGCCTGTACTGGAATAAGGTCACTCTGTGCTTCACAGTGTGGCAGAACCTAAAATGTCCATTAGCAGCGAAAAATCCTGGGGGGAATCGGCTTGTGGAATGGATGAAAACCCCGTCTGAATTCTCTCACATTGCCCTTCTCGCCCTGACAGGCTACAGACTAACGTCCACGTTTGCTCCAGATCATCCCGTCCTCCCAGGGGGCAGGAAATGGCTGCCATGGAGCTGGCTCAGGTAAGAGATTATCATGGAGCTGATGGTGGGCTCTGCTTGGAGGGAGAGGAGCAGTAAATGCATAGGAGGGTGGGAGCTGCTGGAGGTGGTGGGAGGCAGGAAATATTGAGGGTGGAGAAAGGGAGGGGACAGGATGTGACAAACCTGCTGAGACTTGTGTAATGTAGGGTATGATGGGTTGTAACTCTCCTTTTATCTCAGTTAGTATATACACGCCTACATCCATTACAACACCCCCCAAACCCTTATTAAGTAATAGAAATACCCATACTGTTAGTATACCCACCCCTATCTATTATTCACAGGATTACACATGTCATACAGGTTTCAGAGTAGCAGCCGTGTTAGTCTGTATCCGCAAAAAGAACAGGAGTACTTGTGGCACCTTAGAGACTAACAAATTTATTTTAGCATAAGCTTTCGTGATCTACAGCTCACTTCTTCGGATGCATAGAATGGAACACACAGACAGGAGATATTTATACATACAGAGAACATGAAAAGGTGGAAGTATGCATACCAACTGGAAGAGTCTAATCAATTGAGATGAGCTATCATCAGCAGGAGAAAAAAAACTTTTGCAGTGATAATTGAGATGGCCCATAGAAGGTGTGAGGAGAACTTAACATAGGGAAATAGATTCAATTAGTGTAATGACCCAACCATTCCCAGTCTCTGTTTAAACCTAAGTTAATTGTATCTAATTTGCATATTAATTCGAGTTCAGCAGTCTCTCTTTGGAGTCTGTTTTTGAAGTTTTTTTGTTGCAAAATTGCCACCTTCAAGTCTGTCACTGAGTGGTTAGAGAGGTTGAAGTGTTCTCCCACTGGTTTTTGAATGTTATGATTCCTGATGCCAGATTTGTGTCCATTTATTCTTTTGCATAGAGACTATCCGGTTTGGCCAATGTACATGGCAGAGGGGCATTGCTGGCACATGATGGCATATATCCCATTGGTAGATGTGCAGGTGAACAAGCCCCTGATGGCGTGGCTGATGTGATTAGGTTCTATGATGGTGTCACTTGAATAGATATGTGGACAGAGCTGGCATCGGGCTTTGTTGCAAGGATAGGTTCCTGGGTTAGTGTTTATGTTGTATGGTGTGTGGTTGCTGGTGAGTATTTGCTTCAGGTTTGGGGGGCTGTCTGCAAGCGAGGACTGGCCTGTCTCCCAAGATCTGTGAGAATGAGGGATCATCTTTAAGGATAGGTTGTAGATCTTTGATGCGCTGGAGAGGTTTTAGTTGGGGGCTGTAGGTGATGGCTAGTGGCGTTCTGTTGTTTCCTTTATTGGGCCTGTCCTGTAGTAGGTGACTTCTGGGTACTCTTCTGGCTCTGTCAATCTGTTTTTTCACTTCAGCAGATGGGTATTGTAGTTTTAAGAATGCTTGATAGAGATCTTGTAGGTGTTTATCTCTGTCTGAGGGCTTGGAGCAAATGTGGTTGTATCTTAGAGCTTGGCTGTAGGCAATGGATCGTGTGGTGTGTCGTGGATGGAAGCTGGAGGCATGTAGGTAAGTATAGCGGTCAGTGGGTTTCTGGTATAGGGTGGTGTTTATGTGACCATCGTGTATTAGCACAGTAGTGTCTAGGAAATGGATCGCTTGTGTGGATTGGTTTAGGCTGAGGTTGATGTTGGGATGGAAATTATTGAAATCATGGTGGAATTCCTCAAGGGCTTCCTTTCCATGGGTCCAGATGATGAAGATGTCATCAATGTAACGTAAGTAGAGTAGGGGCGTTAGGGAACGAGAGCCAAGGAAGCGTTGTTCTAAGTCATCCATAAAGATGTTGGCATACAGAGGCGCTGCTATGGGTACCCGCTCCACCAAGCCTTTTAAAACTCTTGGATACAAGTTATCTGGACCTGCTGATTTAAACATGTCTAACTTTAATAGCTGCTGTTTAACGTCCTCGTGAGTTCTTGTTGGAATGGAAAGAGTGTCATCGTCAACATCTTATGATATGAGTTACAGCATCTGTTTTTCTCCAAATCCAGGAGAGAAATATTTGTTGAGGACTTTTACCTCTTCTGCATTATTTTTTATAATTCTGCCATTTCCATCTAGTCATTTACCACTACCGTTGTTAGGATTAATTTTGTACTTAATATACTTTTAAAAACTTCCTTCGTATTTCCATTGATTTCTTATAGCCAGTTGTCTACAATTCTGACCTTCTCACTTAAATTCTTTACTATTGACTTCCCCTTTCTTCCATATATTTTATTTGGAGAGTGTTGGCATTCCTACCAGGGAGACACCAGCAGGGTCCAGAGACTGCCCCATCTCCTATATCAAGCTCTGGCTAGTAGGTATGTGATAAATGTGAAGACCCTGCCTCCATCTGTCAGCTGAGAAACACAAAGTTTCTCTTTTTCTACCCTCTGATGCCTCCTGGATGCTCTAGACAAGGTGGGGTGGGACTCTGTTAACATGTGCCTCGCGGAGCTTCTATTTACCTGGTGCTGCTGTTCTGTGAATAATAGGACTGTGAGTGGGGCAGCAGGTACTGAATGTTGGACTCTTTCTCTTTCAGGGGCCGATGACCTTCGAGGAGGTGGCTGTGTATTTCACCAGAGAGGAATGGGCTCTGCTGGACCCCGCTCAGAGAGCCCTCTACAGGGATGTCATGCAGGAGAACTATGAGACCGTGGTCTTGCTGGGTGAGGAGTCCTGTCCCCTGGGTTATTAGAAGCTGTGGGGTCTCTAAAGAACCCGAGTAGTGATAACTTTATACCTTGATTTGTCATACAAGTCTTGACAAGTTTCCTTGCCCCCCTTTTTTGCCTTACCTCCCATACATAAGTATCATTTTTGGACATGTGCCTTTTTTGGTGCTGTCAGTCATTGTAAAATTGCATTGAATGCATCCTTATTGGCTACGTTAGTAACTACATTAATAACTGTAGCTTTGATGCCTTTTCAATAGGAAAATATGCTGACTGTAGAATTCTAAATTAAATAGGTGTGTGACTCATGCCTGGCTTGTGTGACAGGCAGATGAGCTCCTCTTTTGATAGGAGATGCAGCTGAAGAAGTGAAGTTATTTACCCACGAAAGCTGATGCCCAAATAAATCCATTAGTCTTTAAGGTGCCACCACTGGACTCCTTGTTGTTTTTGATAGGAGAGCGTATAATGTTGACATTCAGGACCCCACGAGTGAAGGGAGAACAGAGCTATGGGAGGGGAGGAGAAGCAGGGAGTAGATAATTCTGGGGTGCCAGGACATGGGGGGGCGTGTGCAGGGTTAGAGCTAAGAAGCAGCAGGGAGGGATGAGGTTGTGAGAGACGAGGAGGAAAGGCAAGAAGTTCCCAAGGTGCCGGGAGGTGGTGCCGGCTGAGAGTAATGGGATGAAGAGGAGGGGAGTGTGGAGGAAGGGCACCCAGGACGTTGGCTGGGTGGGTCAGTGGGAGGGAGGAGAGGTTTAGGGATCTGGAGCTGTGGGGAATCCCAGACCTTTAACCCCGAATCCCTACCCAAGCTTTAGAGCCTACACTCCGGTTTTATTTCTGTTCAGTTTCATAGAATCATAGAATCTCAGGGTTGGAAGGGACCTCAGGAGGTCATCTAGTCCAACCCCCTGCTCAAAGCAGGACCAAACCCAACTAAATCATCCCAGCCAGGGCTTTGTCAAGCCTGACCTTAAAAACCTCTAAGGAAGGAGATTCCACCACCTCCCTAGGTAACACATTCCAGTTCCTCACCACCGTACTAGTGAAAAAGTTTTTCCTAATGTCCAACCTAAACCTCCCCCTCTGCAACTTGAGACCATTACTCCTTGTTCTGTCATCTTCTACCACTGAGAACAGTCTAGATCCATCCTCTTTGGAACCCCCTTTCAGATAGTTGAAAGCAGCTATCAAATCCCCCCTCATTCTTCTCTTCTGCAGGCTAAACAATCCCATTTCCCTCAGCCTCTCCTCATAAGTCATGTGCTCCAGCCCCCTAATCATTTTTGTTGCCCTCCGCTGGACTCTCTCCAATTTATCCACATCCTTCTTGTAGTGTGGGGCCCAAAACTGGACACAGTACTCCAAATGAGGCCTCACCAGTGCTGAATAGAGGGGAATGATCACATCCCTCGATCTGCTGGAAATGCCCCTATTTATACAACCCAAAATGCCATTAGCCACCTTGGCAACAAGGGCACACTGTTGACTCATATTCAGCTTTTCGTCCACCGTAACCCCTAGGTCCTTTTCTGCAGAACTGCTGCCCAGCCATTCGGTCCCTAGTCTGTAGCAGTGCATGGGATTCTGCCGTCCTAAGTTCAGGACTCTGCACTTGTCCTTGTTGAACCTCATCATATTTCTTTTGGCCCAATCCTCTAATTTGTCCAGGTCCCTCTGCATCCTATCCCTACCCTCCAGCGTATCAACCACTCCTCCCAGTTTAGTGTCATCTGCAAACTTGCTGAGGGTGCCATCCACGCCATCCTCCAGATCATTAATGAAGATATTGAACAAAACCGGCCCCAGGACCAACCCTTGGGGCACTCCACTTGATACCAGCTGCCAACTAGACATGGAACCATTTATCACTACCCGTTGAGCCCGACCATCTAGCCAGTTTTCTATCCACCTTACCGTCCATTCATCCAGCCCACACTTCTTTAACTTGCTGGCAAGAATACTGTGGGAGACTGTATCAAAAGCTTTGCTAAAGTCCAGAAATAGCACATCCACTGCTTTCCCCTCATCCACAGAGCCAGTTATGTCATCATAGAAGGCAATTAGGTTAGTCAGGCATGACTTGCCCTTGGTGAATCCATGCTGACTGTTCCTGATCACTTTCCCCTCCTTTAAGTGGTTCAAAATTGATTCCTTG
Organism: Mauremys mutica; assembly: GCF_020497125.1. Lineage (NCBI taxonomy): Eukaryota > Metazoa > Chordata > Testudines > Geoemydidae > Mauremys > Mauremys mutica. The sequence continues at coordinate 1,749,174 of NW_025423266.1, read as the reverse complement.
AGGACCTGCTCCATGATTTTTCCAGGGACTGAGGTGAGACTGACTGGCCTGTAGTTCCCTGGATCTTCCTTCTTCCCTTTTTTAAAGATGGGCACTACATTAGCTTTTTTCCAGTCATCCGGGACTTCCCCCGATCGCCATGATTTTTCAAACATAATGGCCAATGGCTCCGCAATCTCATCGGCTAACTCCTTTAGCACCCTCGGATGCAGTGCATCCGGCCCCATGGACTTGTGCTCATCCAGCTTTTCTAAGTAGTCCCAAACTACTACTTTCTCCACAGAGAGCTGGTCACCTCCTCCCCTTACCGTGCTGCAGAGTGCAGCTGTCTGGGAGCTGACCTTGTCTGTGCAGACAGAGGCAAAAAAAGCATTGAGTACACTAGCTTTCTCCACATCCTCTGTCACTAGGTTCCCTCCCTCATTCAGCAAGGGGCCCACACTTTCCTTGACTTTCTTCTTGTTGCTAACATACCTGAAGAAACCCTTCTTGTTACTCCTAACATCTCCGGATAGCTGCAACTCCAAGTGTGATTTGGCCTTCCTAATTTCACTCCTGCATGCCTGAGCAATACTTTTATACTCCTCCCTGGTTATTTGTCCAATCTTCCACTTCTTGTAAGCTGTTTTTTTTGTGTTTAAGACGAGCAAGGATTTCACTGTTAAGCCAAGCTGGTCGCCTGCCATATTTACTTTTCTTCCTACACATTGGGATGGTTTGTTCCTGCAACCTTAATAAGGATTCTTTAAAATACAGCCAGCTTTCCTCGACTCCTTTCCCCGTCATGTTATTCTCCCAGGGGACCTTGCCCATCAGTTCCCTGAGGGAGTCGAAGTCTGCTTTTCTGAAGTCCAGGGTCTCTGTTCTACTGCTCTCCTTTCTTCCTTGTGTCAGGATCCTGAACTCGACCATCGCATGGTCACTGCCTCCCAGGTTCCCATCCACTATTGCTCCCTCTACTATTTCTTCCCTGTTTGTGAGCAGCAGGTCAAGAAGAGCTTTTCCCCTAGTTGGTTCCTCCAGCACTTGCACCAGGAAATTGTCCCCTACACTTTCCAGAAACTTCCTGGATTGTCTGTGCACCGCTGTATTGCTCTCCCAGCAGATATCGGGGTGATTAAAGTCACCCATGAGAACCAGGGCCTGTGATCTAGCAACTTCTGTTAGTTGCTGGAAGAAAGCCTCGTCCACCTCATCCCCCTGGTCTGGTGGTCTGTAGCAGACTCCCACCATGACATTACCCTTGTTGTTCATACTTCTAAATTTAATCCAGAGACTCTCAGGTTTTTCTGCAGTTTCATACTGGAGCTCTGAGCAGTCATACTGCTCTCTTACATACAACGCCACTCCCCCACCTTTTCTGCCCTGCCTGTCCTTCCTGAACAGTTTATATCCATCCATGACAGTACTCCAGTCATGTGAGTTATCCCACCAAGTCTCTGTTATTCCAATTACATCATAATTCCCTGACTGTGCCAGGACCTCCTTGCCCCTCCACGCATGTTTCGCTTCATTATACATTTTTTTCCTAAATATTATTATTTTAACTCTTGACCTCCCTCTCCCGCTCATTACCCCCCTCCCCATATAACCTCCCCATCTCTATGCACAGCGACCCTGGCCACCGATCCGGAGTCCTTGCTGCATCGTCCCTCCCATCGCGGGGCCGCTACCCAGGCACAAATGGGCACTTTGTTGATGATGTCACAGGGTGGTGGTGTAGCCTGTACAATTTTTATGGCTATAGGATGACGTATTGGGGTACAGCTTGTCCTTGTACATGGCTACTTCAAAGTTAATTGAGGGGATGAAATTTGGTGAAACACACAGAAACGTGATTTAATACAGACAGTTATAACTGAAATCATAGGCAAGGCTCAATACACGTAACAATTAGACTATATAGTAAAGAGGGTCTTGCCCTGTGCATACTTACCAGTTATGGACACCGTTGGAAATGAAGATCAAGGGGCAAGGGAGCCCATCAGAAGGGAGGCCCTGCTTCAGTTGACCCTATCTCAGGGACCCAACAAAATGAAAAAATGGTCACTAGGAAAGGTAATTTACCCACTTTATTATGGTAATAGGATGGCTATATACCATATCTGCTCCTTTACTCTGATTACAATAATGTCAATAGCTGCCCCAACCCATATGTGGCCTTTGGGAAGTCCATAATTTAGCATCAAGCATTAATACTCATGATTTACATCACTTAGTTATTAATAATTCCAATATATGAATGCGTCCAACTGCTGAGATACTGCATAGCAACCTAATTGCTAAAGCCCGCCCTCGCCCTCCCCCCCACCCCGCTTTCAGAATCCTGTGGCGTATTGCACCTGTTTGTGGTTACTCGTTAGTTTCTCAAAATCAGGGTGCAAAATATCTGACTTGGGATTCTCTCCTTAGGCCTATTCAGATAAATCCCAGACTTCAGCATAACTACTCCCACAAAGCCTCCACCTAATATATGGCCCTTAACTGTAGCAAGCTTTGGCTATGTTTATACTACCGCAGTCAGTCGACCTACACTGCGCAACTCCAGCTACGTGAATAAAGTAGCTGGAGTCAGCGTACCTTAGATCACGTTACCACAGGGTGTAAGCTGCAGGGGGTCGACTTACTTTACTCTTCTCATCTGGATAGAGTACAGGGGTCGACTGGAGAGCGATCTGCAGTCGATTTAGCGGGTGTTTACTACACCTGCTAAATCGACCATGGGTGGATCGATCTCAGAGCGTCGATCCCGGCTGTAGTGTAGACCTGCATCGCCTCCTTGCCCCTCCACGCATGTTCCAAGCTGATAAGCAATATTGTGATCATGACATTTTCCCTCTAGCGAGTATAAAATTGCCCACAAGACATGGTGGTCGTAGATGATAAAATCAGGTCGGGGTCAACAGGAGTGAGAGTTTGGAGAGTCTTGTCCCCCCCTCTCCCCATCTGCAGCAGCCACAAGCTGTCTTCCCTCCAGGCTCCTTGGATCTCTGAGCCTGTCCCTCCGGAGCTTGCGTGGCCCAGTTCTTGTTTCTTACACTCTCCTTTTCCGGAAGAATTAGGGGCTGTTGCTTCTGAATTTTAGTGTTTAATTCCCCAGCCTTCTCCACACACTGGGGGAGTTTAATTCTCCCTCCCATTACACCTGAGTCACTAGGTTTCCTAATTCCCCCAAATCTGCTTTTGCGATGTCACAGTTCTGGGGTAGCGAAGCCTTTGAACTGCCTCCATGGTCTGCTCAAGCAATGGCCTCTTGGGTATCAGGCCTCTAGCCAGCCCCTCTCTATGGGTGGGGACCCACATGCCTCTCCTGTTTGACCAGGGTGTGAGGATTGCAGCTTGTTCTCCACTGTGTTCACTGGACTAACATCCAGTTCCCGTGCTTTGCTTTCTCTCCAGGGGCTGTGAGCCGTGTGTGTGTGATAGAGGCAGGAATTTTGGTGATACTTCTATGATGCCAATACACACCTCAGTTTCCCTCTGTGGTTGGTATTGCTATGATTATAAAGAGGAGGAGACATGAGGTGTTTTGTCACGGAGCTGTCTTGGGGTGATATGAATGGGTCATTAAGGACAGGCTGGGACCAACCTACATCAATGGAATACCCGACAGAGACAAGGGAATAATTGTCACCTGTCCATGGGAGGATCTCAGTTTTGCTGAGTGAAGCATACATACATACATACTACCCTAATTAACTTACACCCAGCAAAATTAATTATACCGCAGGCAGAAACAATTAGAGAACCAGAAAAGTGGTGGACATAAAGATAAAACAATACAGAAATGAGGGTACCACAACCGTTGATAAGTGATTTCTTGCCAGACAGGATGCTATCAAACTAAATTTTCTTTAAGCATCTTAAGATCTATTTCGTTATCTGGTGGTTCTACCCCATTCCCCCATTCTGTGGTTGTCTTGTCTAGTTAGATTGTAAATCGTTCAGGGCATGGGCCATCTACTATTCTGTGTTTGTACTTTGCCTAGCACAATGGGGATCCACTGTTAGCTGGTCCTTAGGCACTAAGGTAATGCATATGATTTATAATAATAATAACTCTCCTGCCACTTTGAGCCAAGGAAGCCGGCCTTGGGACGTTACTGCTTAAAAATGATCTGGGGTTAAAACCGTGGACTATTCTTTGTGACAAGTATCCCACAAATTCCACTGACCTCCCTTGTTTTCTTTACCTGACGTAGGGTTTCTAAATTCCAAACCTGATGTGATCTCGCAGCTGGAACGAGGGGAAGAGCTGTGGGTCCCAGACCTCCAGGGCTCTGAGAAAGAAGTGCTCCTGAGAGCTGCCTGCACAGGTGAGGGATTGGTTAAACCATCTCAAAAACTGTCCATGAATACAGGAAATATTTGGGATGCCCTACAAAGACCTTGTGAGCTCTCCAAATTCAGGATTGTTCCCTTCAGATGTGGAATCATTAGGCAGATGTCACTCATGGCTTCCCACCTACCCTAACTGACAACTGGCAGCAGGTCCCTCCCCAATCTCGCTTTCCCCTGAGTGTTGTGGTGAGATACACACCCAGAACTGATCCCTTCCTCTCTCCTCTGGGGAAGGGTTTGGGGAAAATGAGCTCCTGATAAGTTTGATCTCTCCCACACATATTTTGGTTTGTTCATCCCTTTTTCCCTTCCTGTCTCTGAGATTTCCTTTCTCTCTGGCGCAGGGAGTGACCTATGTCTGGATTCTCTCTGTCTCCCATCAGGTGTTGGGATGGTGAGTGAGAATGAGGAGAATCCTCAACAGGAAGATGATGAGCAAGTAGAATCACATAGGACATTATCAGGAAGATCCAAAGGGAATGTTTCCGGGAGTTGTGCACTGCCAGAAAAAGAAAAAGCCTGTGAGACTCAGCAGAGTCCAGAGGAAAACTTAAGTAGCCTCTCAGACCTTATTACACACAAGAGAATCAACTTGGAAGAGACACATTACACATGGCATGAGTGTGGGAAAAGCTTCAATGAGAGCTCAGACCTTTTCACACATCAGAGAATCCACAGAGGAGAGAGACCCTACATGTGCTCTGAGTGTGGGAAAGGCTTCAATCAGAGCTCTACCCTTATCGCACATCAGATAACCCACACAGGAGAGCTGCCCTACACATGCTCGGAGTGGGGGAAAAGCTTCAGTTGCAGCTCAAACCTTATCAAACATCGTAGAATCCACACTGGAGAGATGCCCTACACATGCTCTGAGTGTGGGAAAAGCTTCAATCAGAGCTCACACCTTATCACACATCGTAGAATCCACACAGGAGAGCTGCCCTACACATGCTCTGAGTGTGGGAAAAGCTTCAGTTGCAGCTCAAAGCTTATCACACACCGTAGAATCCACACTGGAGAGACGCCCTACACATGCTCTGAGTGTGGGAAAAGCTTCAATCAGAGCTCACACCTTATCACACATCGTAGAATCCACACAGGAGAGCTGCCCTACACATGCTCTGAGTGTGGGAAAAGCTTCAGTCGGAGATCAACCCTTATCAAACATCATAGAATCCACACAGGAGAGAAGCCCCACACATGCTCGGAATGTGGGAAAAGCTTCAGTTGGAGCTCAGACCTTATCACACATTGTAGAATCCACACAGGAGAGACGCCCTACACATGCGCTGAGTGCGGGAAAAGCTTCAATCAGCGCTCAGACCTTATCAGACATCAGAGAATCCACACTGGAGAGACGCCCTACGCATGCTCTGAGTGCGGGAAACGCTTCAATCGGAGCTCAGATCTTATCGTACATCAGAGAATCCACACCGGAGAGACACCCTACACATGCTCTGAGTGCGGGAAAAGCTTCAATCGGAGCTCAAATCTTATCGTACATCAGAGAATCCACACGAGAGACACCCTGCACGTGCTCTGAGTGTGGGAAAAGCTTCAGTCAAAACTCAAACCTTATCTCACATCGTAAAATACACACAAGAGAGACCCTACACATCCTCTGAGTGCGGGAAAAACTTCATTGAGTGCTCAGACCTTGTCATACGTCGTAGAATCCACAGTGGAGAGAGATTCTGCACATGCTCTGCATTTGGGAAAAGCTTCAATCAGAGGTCATTCCCTATTAGATATCAGAAAATCCAAATGGGAGAGAACTGTGAGAAATGCCTTGATTAGGGCTGGCCAAAGATTTGTTTTTTAAAAAATCACATTTGCTAATTCCAGTATAGTGATCTCTGCACCATCTTCACCGTGGTCTCTCAGCTCCCCCAGATGAATTGCCTCCTTCTGCCTTTTGCAGCTCCCCCTTCTTTGGGGTCAGTCCTGTGATCTTTTCTATCAACTCCTTTCCTTTTGACTCATAGGAGCGTGTGTCCCTCCAGCCAGGAATGTTCATCAGCTCCAGGTCGGGGAGAGAGGGTTGATGCCGCCAAGCTACCCTGAGGCAAAAGCTACCTGTGTCTTACATCCACTAGGACTGTACATGGAATTGGCTGCTCAAGTTAGTGATTTTGGTGTAAAAAGACAATCATAGTTGTAGAGCAGAAGCAGCCCAGGGAGTGAACCTAACAGGTAATGATCAAGTGATCTCTCTCCTGCCATCCATCTCCACCCTCTGACAAACAGGCTAGGGACACCATTCCTTACTCATCCTGGCTAATAGCCATTCATGGACTTAACCTCCATGAATTTATCCAGTTCTCTTTTAAACCCTGTTATAGTCCTAGCCTTCAGAACCTCTTCAGGCAAGAAGTTCCACAAGTTGACTGGGCGCTGTGTGAAGAAGAACTTCCTTTTATTTGTTTTAAACCTGCTGCCCATTAATTTCATTTGGTGGCCCCTAGTTCTTGTATTATGGGAGTAAGTAAATAGCTTTTCCTTATCTACTTTCTCCACATCACTCATGATTTTATATACCTCTATCATGTCCCCCCTTAGTCTCCTCTTTTCCAAGCTGAAAAGTTCTAGCCTCTTTAATCTCTCCTCATATGGGACCCGTTCCAGACCCCTAATCATTTTAATTGCCCTTCTCTGAACCTTTTCTAATGCCAGTATATCTTTTTTGAGATGAGACCACATCTGTACGTAGTATTCAAGATGTGGGTGTACCATGGAGTTATATAAGGGCAATAATATATCCTCCGTCTTATTCTCTATCCCCTTTTTAATGATTCCTAACATCCTGTTTGCTTTTTTGATTGCCTCTGCACACTGCGTGGACATCTTCAGAGAACTATCCATGATGACTCGAAGATCTTTTTCCTGATTTGTTGTAGCTAAATTAGCCCCCATTATATTGTATGTATAGCTGGGGTTATTTTTTCCAATGTGCATTACTTTACATTTATCCACATTAAATTTCGTTTGCCATTTTGTTGTTCAATCACTTAGTTGTGTGAGCTCTTTTTGAAGTTCTCCACAGTCTCCTTTGGTCTTAACTATCTTGAGCAATTTAGTGTCATCTGCAAACTTTGCCACCTCACTTTTTACCCCTTTCTCCAGATCATTTATGAATAAGGTGAATAGGATTGGTCCTCGGACTGACCCTTGGGGAACACCACTAGTTACCCCTCTCCATTCTGAGAATTTACCATTTATTCCTACCCTTTGTTCCCTGTCTTTTAACCAGTTCTCAATGTTAGAGAGAATCATGAACTGCTCAGAGACAATTAATGCAGAGAAGCAGGAAAATTTGTCAAACATATGACTGGTTCTGAGTTATTTACGTGGTCTTCAAAGAGAACAACAAGCACCTGAGTCTCCTTCCTATCAGTAACCCCCTGCTCAGCCAATCAGGGTAGAGACTGAGGACGGGAGGCTGAAGGTTCTCACCAGAGAGCCCAATGGATGGCCCAGGTCACCGGTGGGGATCACTGCCCGAGCACTATTTCAGCCCCACATTTTTGGGTGGACCTCCCACAGTGGGAGGTGCAGAGCACTCCCCCGCAACACACACACACCCCGCTCCTGGTATTAGGAGGGGAACAGAAACGTTTGGTGCTGGGGCCCACAAAAGATTAATCCGGCCCTGATTGGCTGAGTACTAATTCAGCCCCACATTTTTGGGTGGACCTCCCACAGTGGAAGCTGTAGAGCACTCCTCCATGACACGCACCTTCTGGTGTTGGGAGGGGAACAGATGAAAGGACAAAAGAAGCAAGAGACAAAGAGAAAGGAGAGAGGGATGGATGGAGGAAAAGGTGAAACAAAAAGGACAAACCCTAATGTCCCCAGTGATTCTAAGGGACAAAATCCCAGGTGTGGAATAAAATTCTGCCTCCTTAAGCTCGTGTTTTCCATGCCTAGAATTCAACTGTCACCAGATGGATCAGACTGAACAGGATTCAAACCTCGAGGAGGCTCTTACCTTCTAAACAGGGATGGCTGTTTTCTAGTAAAATCAGGAAAAGGGAAGGGGAAAACTCGAAAGAGGTTCCTCCTGGCGCTCACGTACGTGAACCCGAATACTCTCTCAGTCCTCAAAGAGAGACCTGGAGAAGGAGACTTGCTGAAGCAAAGCCACAGGGGTCTCTGGGGTTTCCCTGGCCCCTCGCCCCTGTCCTGCCTGGCTGATGTCAGCATCTCTCTGTGAGGTCACCACCTCCCCACCACCTTAGACCAATAGTCTGAGGTCCTGCAAAAGGCCTTTGTGATGTCACTGCCACACCCCTCCCTTGCTGTGCTAATGTCCTGCCCCTGGCCAGGCACTTTGGAGGTTTGAGCTACTCCCTGTGGATCACCCCACTCAAGGAGCGTTCGTTCTAGGAAGCAAGCCGGATAGACAGGAAAACATCAGACGCTGCTCCCAATGCTACACTCCGTTTTTCAGAAATTAGTCAACTTTATGGCCAGAAGAGACCATTAGAGCATCTAATCTGACCACTTGAGGATCACTTGAGCTGCAGTCAAGCACTCTACCACTGAGCTATACCCCCACAATGACCTGAGTATGGAATCGTGATCTCCAGGACTTTGAAGGACAAATCCTGCTTCATCGAGCTCCTTTGCCATTCCCAGACCACAGGTGGTTTTAAAAATGGGGTTTGATTAAACTTCTTAAATGTGGTAAACACCACAGCTTGCACCCCCACTGATATAGCTTCTCCCACTGACATAGCTGCCACCACTTCCAAAGTGGCATAACTGCACCCACAGGAAAACTCTCTCCCCTCAGCATAGAGCAGTGGTTCTCAAACTGTGGGTCAGGACCCCAAAGTGGGATGTGACTCTGATTTAATGGGGTCACCAGGGCTGGCATTAGACATGTTGGTGCCTGGGGCTGAAGCCAAATGTCTGAGCCCCACCACCCAGGGCTGAATCCCTCAAGCTCTGGTTTTGCCCTCCCCTAACTGGGGCAGGGCTCAGGCTTTGTCTCCCCTGCCTCTGCTCAGTGTAGAGGTGCTTGGTCCCTCTTTCCAGGGCCATGTAGTAAGGTTTTTTTTTTGGCAGAAAGGGGTTGTAGTGAAAGGAAGTTTGAGAAACCCTGGCATAGAGCCTCCGAATATGTTTAGACTTGGCTCCCTGTGGGTGATCAGAGACTGAAAGTACAGCCATGGAGACACCACACGCCAGCCTTGCCTAGCAGGCAAGAATCAAACCTCCACAGAAAGACACCTGTTGCTTTCTAACCCATCTCCCTAAGCCCTCAGCCACCAGCACTTAACAAAGGGGCTTTTCTACACGATGGTTCTGGTCTCACTGAAGGGTCATTTCCAGTTGTTTGCTCAGACCAGCATTAGGGGAAATGGTGCCCTGGGCAAAGCTTGTACTTTGGTATTTCCCCATTGCCCCTGGACGATCCCCACTCCCCCTTTACCGCTAGCTCCTGCACTCCCAACCCTTGCGCCTCCTTCACCCCTAACTCCTGCCCCCTCCTGTGCCCCCTTTGCCCTTAACTCCCTGGGCCACCAGCCATTGCCCCTCTCCTGCAGCCCCTTCACATGGCTCCAGTGCTGGGGGCCCCGCACGTGTTCTCCTTTTCCCTGGGCTTTGGCATCACTAGCCCCTGATTAGTGAGTAGGGTTCAGTGGTTCCCAAAATGTGGGGCGTGACTCCTAGGGGGACACAGAGGAACATTCATGGGGGCACCTCAGGGCCTGAGCCAGCCCCCATGGAGGGAGCAGCACTCAGCCCCACTCTGCCCCAGCTCTTCCCCAACCCCACACTCAGCCTGGGGCTCTGGCTCCCAGCTCGGCCTCGACCCCCTTACCCCTATCTGCACCCCTCTTCCCAGCAAGCAACAGCCCCACTCCCAGCCCCGGTTCTTGACCGCGGCTTCCGAGGGGCCACAGCCATGGATAAGAGAGCACAGAGTGAAATGTTTGGGGACCACTGGTTTAGGGTGATGTTCTCAATCACTGCTATGAAGTCCAATAAAAGCTATTCCTCACCCACCCAGCCCTCCATCAGGACGGACTAGGTATGTTCTGCTGCCCTTCACTCATGCAGGAAGGATAATAACATTTCATTCCATTCAATTGTAAAGTGATTTGTAACCCGCAACCAGCCAAAACTGGTCATTTTGGGAAAGCGGCCCCATCATGCTGCATAGCTAGGCAGAGTAGGTGTGTCTATGCAAACACGGTCTGTTCCTGAAGTCTTTCCCCCAGCTCCTCACTAGATGTGAGGGGGGGAGCTCATTCAGCCCCTGCTTCTGCTTAGTATTTAAAACTCCTTTTTGTCCCTAGCTCTGCTGGCCTTAGATTTCTCCTCCTGTCTCTTTCTTGATAGTTTAGGTGAGGTGGACGAGTGGTTAAGGTGATGGACTGTTAAGGTGATGGACTCCCAGACGATCTTCTGCCTCTCGGCTGCCGTGTTTCTGCAACAGGGAGAGGGCGGCTCAGTAACAGGGGAACATAGAACATAAGAACGGCCAGACTGGGTCAGACCAAAGGTCCTTCTAGCCCAGTATCCTGTCTACCGACAGTGGCCAATGCCAGGTGTCCCATGGATCAAGTGATCCATCCCCTGTTGCCCATTCCCAGCTTCTGGCAAACAGAGGCCAGAGACACCATCCCTGCCCATCCTGGCTAATAGCCACTAATGGACCTGTCCTCCATGAACTTATCTAGTTCTTTTTAGAACCCTGTTAGCGTCTTGGCCTTCACAACATCCTCTGGCAAGGAGTTCCACAGGTTGACTATGTGCTGTGTGAAGAAATACTTCCTTTTGTTTGTTTTAAACCTGCTGCCTATTCATTTCACTGGGTGACCCCTAGTTCTTGTGTTATGAGGAGTAAATAACACTTCCTTATTTACTTTCACCACACAAGTCACGATTGTATAGACCTCTACCATATCCTCCCCCTCCCCCCCAAGTAGTCTCTTGTCCAAGCTGAACAGTCTCAGGCTTTGTCTACACTGGCACATCTCTCCTGCCAACAAACAGCAGCTACTCTGTGCGCCTGTTAGCGGCACGGCTGTAGCAGCACAGCCGTGTTGCTAAAAGCTGCGGCGTGTAGCCATAGCCTCAGTCTTATTCATCTCTCCTCATACGGAAGCTGTTCCGGACCCTTCATCATTTTTGTTGGCCTTCTCTGTGCCTTTTCCAATTCCAATGTATTTTTTTGAGATGGGGCGACCAGATCTGCACACAGTATTCAAGGTGTGGACGTACCATGGATTTATATAGAGGCAATAGCATAATTTCTGTTTTACTGTCTCTCTGTTTCCTAATGATTCCCCACATTCTGTTTGCTTTTTTGACGCCGCTGCACATTGAGTGGATGTTTCCAGAGAACTATCCACAGTGACTCTAAAATCTCTTTCTTGAGTGGTAACAGCTAATTTAGACCCCATCATTTTATGTGTATTTGATATTATCTTTTCCAATGTGCATTATTTTGCAGTTATCAACACTGAAATTCACCTGCTCGGTAACTGGGGAAAATCATAAATGCGCTTTGGGGCGGGTGGCAGAGTTATTTACCAGAACACGAGATCTCTTGCGGTGAGTGATGGGAAGTTCATTTATCCCAGGAAGGGAGGAGGGGATCAGGGCCGGGGTGAGCTGTACATCACCTACAGGAGGGACACTTCTCCCCGAAACCTCATCAACGTGCACTGAGCCAAATCCTCCATCTCTGCAGCCCACATCTCATCTCCTTCCTCCCCATCCCCCACAGGAGCTAGAAAAGATCCCTGGTCACTGTGACATCCAGACAGCCCGTGGGCAGGGGCTCTGGGCTAACACAGACTGACCCTCTCCTGCCCAGCAGCCTCCTGCGTCCTAAGGGCATCACGTTACCCCCGTGTCTGACCCTGCAGGCTCCCTGGGCTCCAGCGGGGATGGGGCCCTGGCTGAGGCTGGCAGGGTGGGCCCTGCACTCACCAGGTCATTCTTGTGCCAGGCAAACCTCAGTGGCGGGGGGCTCTGGGCACCTACCAACAGCTCCTCGCTCTGCTGCTCCTCCTCGGCTTTGGCTGCTTCTCTCTCTTTTCCCAGGGGGGGCAGATGCTTTTGTGGTGCCTCCTGGAAGAAGCAGGGGAGGGAGGGTTAGAAACTGCTGCAAACCTCCCAGCTGCCAGATTTCAGGGCCCGTCTTGCCCGGCAGACGCCTGTGCAGGGTCCCTGGGACTCAGACTGAGAGGAGCTGGTGAAACAGGGAGCAGCTTTTCCAAAGGAAACGCAGGGCCCCAGGCTGCAGGGACAGGGGTGCAGCCCAACCCCCGGCTCCCCGGGGCCTCACCCACATCCCAAGCAGCCAACTTCAGACAGTCCCGCACTTTCCCCAGTGCCAGCCCCCAAAGCCCCCGCAGGGCCAGATCTGAACATGGAGCCCCCCAAACATCCCCAACCCCCAGCTCTGAGCCCCCAGCGCACCCCAAACTCCCAACTCCCCCACAGTCCCCCCCCAGCCCTGACCCCCCCGCCACACCCCAAACTCCCAGCAGCCCCACAGTCCCCCCCAGCCCACCCCAAACTCCCAGCAGCCCCACAGTCCCCATCCCCAGCCGCTCCCCCCACAGTCCGGCTCTGACACCCCAGATCCCACCCCCCGGGCCCAGCCTGGGCTCCGAGCTCTGCAGCCGAGCCGCGCTCCGGCCTCCTGCAGCTCCCGGGCTCCGCCCCGCCCGGGCCACTCGCCCCCCGCAGCCCCGGGCAGCCCCGCTCCGGCCGCGGGGAGCGCGGGGACCCCCCCGGGCAGGGGGCGAACCAGGCAGCCGGGCCCGGCCCCTCCCGGCAGGAGCGTGTCCGCCCCACGCGTGTCCCCGCCCCCCGGGCAGGGGCGGCTCTAGGCACCAGCAAAACAAGCTGGTGCCTAGGGCGGCAAAATCTAGGGGGCGTCCCCTGCGGCCGGGGGGGGCGGCAGGCTGGGCCGGCGGATCTGCCGCAGTCATGCCTGCGGGAGGTCCACCGGAGCCCCGGGACGACTGGACCTGCCGCAGGCATGACTGCGGAGGGGGCGCTCGTCCCGCGGCTCGGCTGGACCTCCCGCAGGCATGACTGCGGCAGCTCAAGCGGAGCCGCCGGACCCGCGAACCGTCCGCAGCCGCGGGAGGTCCAGCCGAGCCACGCGGGACCAGCGGTCCCTCTGCAGTCATGCCCGCGGGAGGTCCGCTGCTCCCGCGGCTCCGGGGCGCCTCCCGCGCATGACTGCTTGGGGCGGCCAAAAACGTAGAGCCGCCCCTGCCCCCGGGCCCCGCCCCGCGCTGCCCCCGGCCCCACCGCGCCGCCCCGCAGGCTGCAGGGCTGGAGCAGCCTCCGCGCCGCGCTCCCAGCCCCGGCCATGGCCCGGCTGCCGCACACAGGGGCGGGGGCCGGGACGGGGGGGGCAGGAAGGGGTGGCTCCTCCCCGGGCCTGGCCCCGCCCCCGGCCCCTCGCTGGGGGGTTGGGACCCGCGGGGTAGCGGGACCCGCCTCAGCCCGGAGGGGGCAGGAGAGGGGCCGGGTCTCCCCAGGGGAAAAGCGGGGGCGGGGCTGGTGCTGCTGAACCATCGGACCAAGGAGCCCCCGGCGGAGAAAGCAGCGAGCGCGGGTCAGTTCAGCGCTGGGGCTGGGACCCAGCACGTGTCAATCACCTGCCGCTAAAGCGTCTAAATCCCCTGGGCACAGCTCACCAGGGCACAGCTCGGGAGCTGCACTGTGACTACATCCTGCAGGAAGCCCCTTTCCCCCCACAGCAGAGTAGCACAGTGGGAGCGTGCTGGGCCCATAACCTAGAGGTCGACGGATCGAAACCATCCTCTGCTAGTTTGGTTTTTATTACAGCCCTGGAAATAATCCAGCTGCCTGCGTGTGTTCAGAAAAGAAGAAAAAATTCTCTCCCTGTTCACCCTTCCACGGTGATTAAAGGAAGGAAGAAAGCCCCGGCAGAGCCCTGCCCCACAGAGTCCCCTCCTGGAGGGCGAGAGATGGGCAGTGACTAGGGCTCCAGCTCAGGGTTGCCAGGTTTATATAACTTTTGGTGATGCCCAGAACGGGTCCAAGTCCTGCCCCTTCCCCTCCCCGCCCCCCCCCCCATCTCTGCCTAAGGCTCTGGGAGGGAGTTTGGGTACATGAGGTGCCGGTTCTGAGATGCGCAGGGCAGGGGAGGCAGTTTGGATGCAGGAGGGGGTGCATGCTCTGGGAGGGAATTTGGGTGCATGAGGTGCAGGCTCTGGGCTGGGGCAGGGGTTGGGGTGTGGGGGGGCAGTGGCAGACTCAGGGAGGGAGTTCGGGTGTGTGCAGGATCTGGGCTGGGGCAGAGTGTTGGGGTGTGGCACTTAACTTGGGAAGCTCCTGAAAGTGACCCGCACCCACATCTGGCAGCAACTTCTACATGGAGGAGGCCGGGGGGGATCTCCTGGGGCCACTGCCCACAGGCACCACCCCTGTAGCTCCCATTGCTGCAGTTCCAATGGCAGAGTTGGTGCTTGGGGCAGGGGAAGCGTGTGAGAGACACACCCCACAGGGATGTGCCAGGTGCTTCTGGGAGTGGTGCGCCGTGCAGAGCGAGGGTGGGCAGGAATCCGCTTTAGCCCCACGGTGCTGCCGGTAGTAGTGGCAGGAGCCCCCAGGGCCTTTCTAATCACCCAGGGCCAGCTGATCTGACTTTCTGATAGGGAAGCCACAGGAGTGGTCATGCACCCCTCATGAGCAGTTCTGGGGAGTCTTTTTGGGGCTCCTGGAGTAGGCGGCAGAGAGGTGCAGCCTCACCACCAAGTCTGTTTTCCTGGAGAAGAGAGGGGGCTGCAAGGTGATCTCCCACCTCTGTGCTTTCAGGAGCCTCTGCTCCCCTCTACCATGCTGGAGCCTCCACATTTATTTATTGGCAAATAAAATTTGCAGAATTTGAAAATATTGTGCACAGAATTTTTATTTTTTGGTGCAGAATCTCCTCAGGAGTGAAACTGACTCAGGGAACCTCCTTGGATTGTCACCGCTTGGTGAACCACTCACCACCACACCAATGCACAGAGAGTGCCAAGTCCTGCTGCTATGTGGGGCTGGGGGCTGGGGTCGGGTCACACACATTCAGACTGTTCGCTCCCCCAGCTACAAACCGCTGCTGATTTCCCAGTTAGGACATTAGCCGTTACTGACAAGGTTTGTCCAGGTTCTTTTCTTTATCTCATGCTGCTAGTTAGAAGGATCAGTACTGATTTTGTTTTTCAAAAATACACAACCCCCTAAACCTGCTTTTAGCAATCAGAATAATTTAGTGTCACCTTATTTTTGCCTGCCCCAGTACAAAAGAAGAGGCTTTTGTGGGTTTCCTGACTCAGAGGATGAAAATGACCGTGTGTCGGGCCGCACTGCTGTGAATCGTTGTTGAGTGGAACCCCTTGTTGGCATTGGTAGTGTAGACACGGCCTCAGACTCGGTGCTGGCCAGGGGAAGTATTGCCCCTAGAGACACCCAGGGGTGGTGTGGGATTGTCACAGGTTACTGGGTGGGGGCTCGAGCGGGTTCTGTGTTGTGTTGTTAAAAAGGATCCCCAAGATATTGAACCTGGCCCATGTTGCTGCCACCTCCAACTGGCAGAAGGGTCACAGGAAGAAGCAGGGGGGAGGGGAGGAGCACCAGTGAATTTATACAATTATTCAGTGAGGCAGAGGCCTGGCAGAAGGAACTACCTGTGCAAGCCCCTGGGCAGAGAGGGGATCTGTGATGGCCTCGGCACTGGAGGTACAGCCCAGGGATGGGGCAGGAACTGGAGCGGGGAAGATGTGTGAGCTGGGAACCCCTCTCCCCAGGGGTTTCCCCTGCAGGCCTGTTTCAGGGTCTCTCTTTGCTCTTTCCCTGTGTAACCCAGTGGGGCTCAAACTTTTGGAACTGGTGACCCCTTGCACAAAGCAAGGTGCCGAGTGCGACCCTCCAACATCAATTCAAAACACATTTTTTCATATTTAATGTTATTTGAAATGCTTAATTTATAACCTAATTCTTTAAAATGAGTTTAACTTTTCTCCCTACTTTTAAATTCAGCCTAGAACACACGTCGATTGAATTATTGTTATAAGCAGAAAAGGGTTTTCAAATAGTTACTGTTGAACACTGGGGGTGTGAAGACATTTGTCAATATCACTTTTCACAGCAGACTTTGCTCCATTGCCACCCTCACTGCTGCTGCCTGCAGAGCTGGGCGGTTTGTGACCCCCACATAATAACCTCACCCCCCCCCCCCACGAGGGGCTGTAACCCCCCGTCTGAGAACTCCTGGGCTGCTCCCTTCCCCCTCTGGCTGGGACACTTGACCCCTGTCCCGTTCCCAGGGGGCCCGTGTGCTCCTGGAGCTGGATCGGCCGCTCCTGAGGGGAGCCAGAGCCGGGGGGGGAAAGGGGAGTTGTCGGTGGGGCCAGCAGCGCTGGGAGCCACAGACACAGGGGGGCAGAGATGGGCTGAGGAGGGGCCGCTTGTGCAGAGTCACTTCCCTGCCAGCCCCCAGTGCTCCCCCCCAGCTCCCCCCATCCTCTGGGGCTGCCTTAATTCAGACAGTCCCTTTCCCGCCATATCCCCAGCACATCAGTGATTGCGATAGCAGGGGGCAGGTTTTCTCTGGGGCACTGAGCTTTGCCAGGGGGTTGGTGGCTCTTTTCTTTCCTCACCCTGGAGTAAACTCAACTTTTTATTCCATCCTTGATGTTTCATGGAATAACAACAGCAGCATGAAGAAAGAGGTGGGCACAGCGGGTCTCAGGGTGGGAGCAGAGAGGTGCAAGCGGTGGGGTGGGCTGGGCTGGGCTGGGCAGGGGAGGGGACAGAGAGGTGTGGGTGGCAGGCAGGATGGATGTCACGGATGGGGCAGAGAGGTGTGGGTGGTGGGCAGGGCAGGTCTCAGGGGAGGGGCAGAGAGGTGTGGGTGGTGGGCAGGGCGGGTCTCAGGGGAGGGGCAGAGAGGTGTGGGTGGTGGATAGGATGGGTGTCACAGGAGGGGCAGAGAGGTGTGGGTGGTGGATAGGACGGGTGTCACAGGAGGGGCAGAGAGGTGTGGGTGGTGGATAGGACGGGTGTCACAGGAGGGGCAGAGAGGTGTGGGTGGCAGGCAGGACGGGTGTCACAGGAGGGGCAGAGAGGTGTGGGTGGTGGGCAGACCTTGGGGCAGAGGGTGTAGAGGCACGAGCAGCAGGTAAGGAGGAGGGAGGAGAGGAGCGAGCAAGAAGTGGACTAACTTCTAGGGAGCTTCCAGAGCTCATGCCCAGCCTCCCCACATGCAAGAGTCATGGGCCACCTGTTCTCTGGGTCTTCACTAACCAAGTCCCTCCCCAAGCTCTGTTGATGGAAGAAGCCCTCCTGTTGACACAGCGCTATCTGCACATGGGTTAGGTTGATAGAATTGCATTGCTGGGGGGGGGGTGTTACATTTTTTTACACCCCTGAGTAATGTAGTTAAACCGACCTAATTTTGCAGCATAGACCTGTGCAAAGAATCACACACCCACCTTAGGAGTAAAACTTCACCTGCTCCTCTGCTTTACAGAATCCAAACATGAGCAACACTTGTCAGGCCCCAGTGGTGATGGCAGGGAATCAGGTGTGGGCAGACACTGTGTTATAGCTACCCACAGGCACCATGGCTTAAAGCATCTGTTTTGTAAATAGGAGATCCTGGGTTCAACTCCCAGTGGTGCCTGGTTGTTGGGGCACCTGCGATTGGCTACTGTCAGAAGACAAGATTCAGAGCTAGATGGGCCTTTGGTCTAGCCCAGTGTGGTTTTTCTTATGGTTTAAATAACACTCACAGGCACTGATAACAGAGTTACTGAAAGTTTTGGAATTAGGAGCAGGTAGGTCAGTGGTCCAGTCCCCACACAGATGTCCCCCTCCCTATGGGACAGGGGCAGGTCTGAGCTCTCACCCAAATGCTCATTGTGGCTGCCAGAATCTGTGAGCAGCTTGTTTAGTTTACGCCAAAGGTTGAGTCCTGCTTTGTGCACCGTGTGTGAGACTGAAAATCCTAAACCGTCCTTTGAAATAACAAATGCAGCAGGACGTGTTATTGTCCCTGCCCCAAAGCAGACAGACCAATGGAGAAATACCGTCGAGTCCAAGGTGATACTCCCCTGCCATTTTACCTTTTTTGCTTGCTAAACTCCTTTTTATCTGCCCGGCCCAGGCTGTCCTCTGCCTCAGCTGCTGCTCCCGGCCTGCTCTAGAGTTAAACACGCAGGGCCCCCAGGGGAACAGAGGCTGGGACAGGGCAGCAGCCTGGGCTGGGCTGGGAAGATGCTGGGAGTTCTCGTTCCCTGAGAACTGGCCCGGCTCCCTTCTCAACAGCAAACAAATCAATTCCACGTCCTCTCCCCAGAAAAACCAGCCTGGAGCCAAGGGCAGCAGGGGACGATTCCCTCCAGTTTCCACCAAGGCAGGAGAGAAGCCAGGGTGTTTCTAGCAGAGCTTATGGAACTGACGTGGGGAAACCAGCCTTTAATAACAGGCAGTTCCAGTTTAAGCTAAGTGTTTTTAACAATTTCTACAATATTAAATAACCCTTCAATCGTAGTGTCACCATCCATAACATTGCTTCAGCCTTATAGGTTCCTAAGTGTACAACTAAACATCTCTTCAAACACAAGGGAGTGGAGATCAGTCAGTGTTCAGAGTCATCCCACACAGAAGAACCATGTTGTGGTATATACTGGCTCCATCATGTGGCCATGGCCTTTCCCTCCTCCTTCAGAGTCAGAATGTGATCAGCTCCCACTGAGAGGGTGCAACACCCCTCCCTTGGTCTCTATGCTAGAGCTCCTATCAGCTCAGTGTCCTTCCCGCAAGAGTGGGCTGCTGAGAGGGTTGCGATGGGGTAAATGAAGGCAGAGGAGGATTGTTCCTGCTGGGTTTTCTTTGTGTGTCTCTGTGATCCTGCTGGAGGAAGCTGAAGCATCATTTGTGTTTGTTTCAGTGTCTTGGGTTGGGCTGAGGTTGTGACCCTGAGTACAGGGATTCCTGCGCTTTCTGCTCTTAGCCCCTCAGGGAATGGACAATGAGCAACTTCAGAAAGTGGATAGAAAGTAGCCTAAGAAAGTGTAACATAAATGAGAAGAAAAATAACATTATCACCGGTCTAGTGGTTAGGATTTGGCATTTTCACTGCCATGGCCTGGGTTCAATTCCCAGTCAAGGAAAAGTGACTTTAAACCAAAACTGCTTCAGTTTTTCACTTACAACATAAACAAATCCATGGTATTTTCCTGATTCCCCCATCTTCCCAGTGTCTCCATGGCAGGGCTGGTTCCAGGCACCAGCGCAGCAAGCAGGTCCCTGGGGCAGTCAATGGAAAGGGGAGGCTTCAGCAGCAATTCGTCCCTCTCAGAGCGAAGGACTTGAGGCCAAAAGCGGCAGAGGTAGAGCTGCAGCTTTTTTATTTTTTTTTCCACTTGGGGTGGCAAAAACACTGGAAGTGGCCCTGCTCCATGGAAGAGAATTTGTTAAATCCCAGATGAGTGGGGTTAAATCAGTTCTCAGCCTGAGTCCTTTGCTCTTACTTCCGAGGAAATTGGCCCTCCATGGGGCCATTTCCCGCCTCTCTTTCCTAGGGAAGCACAATTTTCTTTGCACAGACACAGGAACAGCGAGATCTTTCTCTGTCCCTTGTGCAAAGCAGGGGGCCAAATTCCATGGAAACAATGGACAAGCAGGGGGCCCTGGGCACATCCAGCCCTGGCCGTGAGATGTTCCCTCCCCTCTTTCTTTATGCCCCAATCTTTCATGGATTGTCTGGGATGGGGGAAAAGCTGAGTTCACTGCAGGTGGAGGCGAAAAAGGACCCTGAAAATCTCAGGCCCCAACCCCTGCTACCAGGATCACTGAGCTGCTGGGAATCTGCATGGGAAAGGGACGGTGTGAATTGTCAAGGTGGGGAATGAATAACAATCTACAACTAGATCCACCTCATTAACCACTGACACAGGCTAATCCTGCTGCTGATAGAAGGGAAACTGGGATTGATTCTTTGCTGTTCAGCCATGGAAACAGTGACCCAATTGCACCGCAGTGAATGTGCTGGGGAAAGCTGGACTTCACAGGCAGGTGGAAAAAGCAGATCCTAGACACACCTGGAGCTCCCCACACCACTGCTGCCACCGGGGTCAGGTGTTGAGTGACTCACAGCGCCCCTCCCCTCCCATTACCTTGCAGCAGGAGGTGGCAGCACCCCCCACCCAATGCAGGGGAGAGGGCTGATTGTATCGCTGCACCCTGAGTCCAGGGCACCCACTCTCTCTGCCCCACACATCAAATCTGGCCCTGCTGCAAAGTGACCCCTAAGAACCAGCAATCTCCAGGACAGCAGGTTTGGCCCTCAGAGTAGGGAATGTGTCCCCCATGCTGCTCTTAGGCCACTGGATGCTCTGGAAACAAGAGGGCTCTGAGTGTAACCCAGGGGTCAGCAACCTTTCAGAAGTGCTGTGCCGAGTCTTCATTTATTCACTCTAATTCAAGGTTCCGCATGCCAGTGATACATTTTAATGTTTTAGAAGGTCTCTTTCTATAAGTCTATAATATATAACCAACTATTGTTGTATGTAAAGTAAATAAGGTTTTTTAAAATGTTTAAGAAGCTTCATTTAAAATTAAATTAAAATGCAGAGCCCCCAAGACTGGTGGCCAGGACCTGGGCAGTGTGAGTGCCACTGAAAATCAGCTCGTGTGCCACCTTCAGCACACGTGCCATAGGTTGCCTACCCCTGGTGTAACCCATAGCAAGCAAAGATTATCTGGGGATGTAGCTCAATGGTAGAGCACATGGTTTGCATGTATGCGATCCTGGGTTCAATCTCCACCATCTCCAAGTTGATTTTTTCACCCTGCTGCTTTGCTCATGCCCAGAGGGGATGTGGCCCAACAGTCTCCCTGCAGGAGTTTCAATCCTGCTCAGTGAGGGGCAAGTGCCAATTGCATGGAAGGTCGGGGGCGGTTTCTGCTCCTAAGTCACCTCGGTACATGTAAGATTCCCACCCGCTGTGCTGCTTGGGACAATGGTAGATGAGAAGGGTGAATCCTCCAGCACTGGAGGGAAAGGTCCCATCTGCACAAACTGAGAGGCAAGGAAACAGAGGGGCAGTCAGTGCTCAGAGAGGAGGGAGGTCAGTGATGTACACCCAGCAGGGGACACTGTCTTTTTGAGGCGAGTGCAGCTTGCTTGGGATGGTTCTGACTGTTAGCCAAAAGGGCTCATTTCCCCCTGGAGCTTACCTAATTACACCAAGGAGGCACGGAGACAGGAAGATGAGTACCACACCCTTTATTGATCGGTCAGCTGAGCGGGTGCTCCTCTCGGCTAGTGCCAGAGAAAGAGACACACCCCACAAGCCCGAACGGGCCTTTTTATAATCAGTAACAAACAACTTAGCCTATGTTCGTCTACGTCATTTGGTTGACCTGTAGAACCTGTACATGTATCTATTAGGGGATAATTGGGTACGCAGGATACATATATCATTTTGTGGGGGAAACAAGATACATCTGTTGAGGATACATTTGTCATTCTGACGGGGACACAAGATACATCCGTTGACCCTTTGTACTAGATACTTTGGATGCATACATGGAAAAACAGCTGCATACACTTGAGGAGCCAAAATGGCTGATAAGGTATCCAAACAAGCGAATAAGCAATTAGCTGACATAGGAAGATGTACGTCCCTTGTTCCTGTTAGGTCGATTAAAGTTTCAGGCCTACTACAGAAAAGCTTCATTGACACTGGTTTTCACCAACACTGACGATGGATAGAAAAAAGGCTGGAGTCAATGACAGATGAGACCACAGAAGGGGAAGGGGAATGGCAGCCCCACAGAAGGTCCTGGGTGCTCAGATGCCCCAGTTATTGCACCCTGGCCTGTCATAGAGAGAGAAAAGACCCAGCGGGACCCAGCCCCCTACAGTGATCCCATGGACAAGAACCTGGCTGGGAGTGGGGTGAAGGTTCCCTCTGGGCAAAGGGGAGCTGAAATCCCTCCGTGTCCTGGAATTTAAGCAATGGAAGCTTCAAACCCTGCAGGGGTGTGGCCTGAGGTGCATCAGCAGAAGGTTGGGCTGGACGGGGGCGGCAGGTTTGTATAATTTTTGGTGGTGTCCAGAATGGGACCAAGTCCTGCCCCACCCCCACCCCAGCTTTAGGCCGATTCTCCTGATTCCCCTTAATCGGGCCCCACCCCTAAGAGGGCCCTGTGCCCAAGCCCTGGTACTGCGTACTGGCAAGAGCTGGTGCGCTGTACCAGGGTGGCCCGGCTTCCTCAGGGGGCAATTTAAAGGGCCTGGGGCTCCCAGCAGGGGCTGGGATAGGGCGGTTTTGGGTGCTGGGGGCTATTTAAAAAGTCCAGGGTTCCCATTGCTTCTACCACCCCGGCCCTTTAAATAGCCCCCAGAGCCCCGCAGCTTCCCCAGGGCTCCCTCAGCTATTTACAGGGCCGGGGCAGTGGAAGCAGGGGAGCCCCAGGCCATTTAAATAGCCCCCAAGCCCCAGGCTGCTGCTGCTACCCCGGTGCTGAGGGGGGAGGGGGCACTTACCGTACAGGGTGGGCTGTACCCCCTGTACCCGCACCCCTGCCCTGCCTGCACCAGTCCCTGCCTCCAGCCAGCCCCACACCCCCTGCCTGCAGCCAGCCCATCTCCAGCCAGCCCCACACTTCCTGCCCACAGCCAGCCCCACACCTCCTGCCCACAGCCAGCCCATCTCCAGCCAGCCCTGCACCCCCTGCCCTGCCTGCACCAGCCCCTGCCCCCACCCAGCCCCACACCTCCTGCCCCCAGCCAGCCCATCTCCAGCCAGCCCCACACCTCCTGCCCACAGCCAGCCCATCTCCAGCCAGCCCTGCACCCCCTGCCCTGCCTCCAGCCCCCTGCCCTGCCTGCACCAGCCCCTGCCCCCAGCCAGCCCCACACCTCCTGCCCCCAGCCAGCCCATCTCCAGCCAGCCCTGCACCCCCTGCCCTGCCTCCAGCCCCTCACCCCCTGCCCTGCCTGCACCAGTCCCTGCCTCCAGCCAGCCCCACACCTCCTGCCCACAGCCAGCCCCACACCAGCCAGCCCTGCACCCCCTGCCCTGCCTGCACCAGCCCCTGCCTCCAGCCAGCCCCACACCTCCTGCCCACAGCCAGCCCATCTCCAGCCAGCCCTGCATCTCCTGCCCTGTCTGCAGCCAGCCCCACACCTCCTGCCCTGTCTCCAGCCAACCCCTGCTGCATCCCCCTGCCTGAAGCCAGCCAGTCCCACACACCCCATCTCCAGCCAGCCCTGAACCCCTTGCCCTGCCTGCAGCCAGACCCTACCTCCAGTCAGCTCCTGCCCTGCCTCCAGCCAGCCCCATGTCCACTGATGCCCTGCAGTTCCCAGGGCAGTAACCCTGCACACCTGCTTCAATGAGGGGGGCAGGGAGCAGCTGGAACCCACACATGTGCACACCATAGGGTGACCAGACAGCAAGTGTGAAAAATCGGGACGGGGGTGGGGGGTAATAGGATCCTATATAAGAAAAAGTCCCAAAAATTGGGACTGTCCCTATAAAATCAGGACATCTGGTCACTCTAGCACACCCCCAGGGAGTGGCAGGGACCCACACATGTAAAACGGAGCTCGTTTCTAGTTCAGGCCCATCTTTTTAAAAAAGAACTTTAGGTAGGGTTAACATACACCCGTATTTTCCTGGACATGTCAGGCTTTTTGGTTCTTAAATCACTGTCTGGGAGGAACTTTTAAAGTTTAAAAATTTAAAAATTCCTCCTGGGAAAATACGGACGCATGGTAACGCTATTGGTACAAAAAATACATACTGTGGCACATCCCTTAAATCAGAACTTTTTATAGGGAACCGGTTCCTAAGGAATGAAAGTCTTTTTTATATATACATATATATATATCTATATAAATTTTAAGTTATCCCTGCCGGGGCCCGGCTGAAAATGACTGCCCAGAGTTCGAGAACTGTCCCTGTTCTCATTGGACAGATGGGGAGAAGCCTGAAGTACAAAGAAGGGACGTGACCTTCCCAAGGGCCTACACAGCAAGGTGGTGGCAGAGCCAGAAAGAGAAGCCAACAGTCCTGACTCCTGTTCTAATGGACAAAAAAAAACCCAGAGAAAGGGCTAGAGCCCAGGAATCGAGATGGTGGGGAAATTTCATTGAAACCATTTCTGTCAGAAAATCCCCTTCAGACTAAACCAGTTTGTTTCTCGAAATCAAAACAAGTGGGATGAAAGTTCTTTGCACAAATATTTTGTTGCAAAACAAAAGCATCTCCTGTTTGTCACAGTGTGTTAAATTGTCTCATCGCACACAGAGGAGACACTTAGATCTCAAACATTAGCTAAGATGCTTCAGTCTGAGCTAAGTAATTGCTGCTCTTAACAATTTCAAAATAAAAAAATACAAATCAAATAGACTATTTCAGCTATTCTATTATGTCATAATCTGCTCTGAGTAAATGTGATAGGACACCGCATATTACGCACTACTCCTAGTGACACTCGCCAATGGATCCCCACCCACCATGAGGTAGGTAGGAGCGGATCATTATTATCCCTACTTGAAAGAGGGAGAAGCTAAGGCTGAGAAAGGAGAATTGACTTGTCTTAGGTCACACAGCCAGTCACTGGCAGATTTGGGAATAGGACCCAAGAGCCCTGATTTTTAAACTAACCATCGGATCTTGAATTTCAGACACTGAATGACCTGAATAAAGTGCTCTCAGATGAGCTCCAGACCAACAACAGTGCACAATAAATATTCAGCAAGTATTTGAGGAGAATTGCATTGTTAGAGAGAATCATGAACTGCTCAGAGACCATTAATGCAGAGGAGCAGCAAAATTCATCAAACATATAACAGGTTCTGACTTATTTCCTTGGGCTTAAAAGAGAACAACAAGGACCTGAGTCTCCTCCCTGTCAATAACCCCCTGCTCAGCCAATCAGGGTAGAGACTGAGGACGGCAGGCTGAGGGCTCTCGCCCAAAGGATGGCCCAGGTCACCGGTGGGGATCACTGCCTGAGCACTATTTCAGCCCCACATTTTTGGGTGGACATCCCACAGTGGGAGCTGCAGAGCACTCACCTGAGACACATACACACACCCCTCCTGGTGTTGGGAGGGGAACAGGAGAAAGGACAAAAGAAGCAAGAGACAAAGAGAAAGGAGGGAGAGACGGATGGAGGAAAAGGTGAAACCAAAAGGACAAACCCTAATGACCCCAGTGATTCTAAGGGACAAAATCCGAGGTGTGCAATACAATTCTGCCTCCTTAAGCTCATGTTTTCCATGCCTAGAATTCAACGGTCACCAGATGGATCAGACTGAACAGGTTTCAAACCTCGAGGAGGCTCTTACCTTCTAAACAGGGACAGCTGGTCTCTAGTAAACTCACTAAAAGGGAAGGAGAAAACTCGAAAGAGGTTCCTCCTGGCGCCCACGTACGTGAACCCGAATACTCTCTCAGACCTCAAAGAGAGACCTGGAGAAGGAGACTTGCTGAAGCAAAGCCACAGGGGTCTCTGAGGTTTCCCTGACCCCTCGCCCATGTCCTGCCTGGCTGATGTCAGCATCTCTCTGTGAGGTCACCACCTCCCCACCACCTTTGACCAATAGTCTGAGGTCCTGCAAAAGGCCTTTGTGATGTCACTGCCACACCCCTCCCTTGCTGGGCCAATGTCCTGCCCCTGCCCAGGCACTTTGGAGGCTTGAGCTACTCCCTGTGGATCACCCCACTCAAGGAGCGTTCGTTCTAGGCAGCAAGCTGGCTAGACAGGAAAACATCAGACGCTGCTCCCAATGCTACACTCAGTTTTTCAGAAATTAATCGACTTTATGGCCAGAAGAGACCATTAGAGCATCTAATCTGACCCCCTGCATATCACAGGCCTCCTGTATGACACAAGAGCTACTTTTGGGGCAAACACATTCCAGAAAGGCATCTAGTCTCCATTAGATGACACCAGGAGATGGCAAATCCACCACTTTCCTTGGTAGCTTGTTCCTGTGGTGAATCATCCTGGCTGTTGAATATTTGTGTCTTATTTCTAATATGAATTTGTCTCTTTTCACCTTCCAGCCACTGGGTCTTGTTATGCCTTTCTCTCCTCGATTAAAAAGCCCTTTAATACCCAATCTTTTGTCTCCATTAAGGCCCTTCAACACTTCAATGAAGTCACCTTTCAATCTTCTTTTGATAAGCTAAACAGGTTGAGCTCGTTCAATAGCTCACTAGAAGGCATTTTTCTCCAGCCCTCAGAACACTTTGTGGCTCTTTGGTCATCAGACTCCTGAACTGCAGCTGGATGTGGCTCTTGTTCTTCTGCACAACATAGCTCCTGGAGAAGAGGGATCTGCAAATGTACATTCACATGATACCTTTGTTTAACTGATGAAAACATAAACTAGACACTTAGAGGATTGGAACTGATTTTAGCTGATGGACAGCTTTGCTAGGTTTTTATGCATTTGGACAGTGAAATGTTGAGTGTTTACATTGATATCAAGCACTCCTGTATAGAGGAGCCCCTGAACATAATGGACAATGGAAATGAAAATGTTTTCCTTTTTTTAAAAAAAAGAAAGAGGGTTATAAGAGAACACTGGGGTTTGAACTGAGGATTATTTGAACTGTAGTTAAGCACTCTACCACTGAGCAATATCCCCATGACAACAGGAGTATGGAATTGTGATCTCCAGGACTTTGAAGGACAAACCCAGATTCATCGAGCTCCTTTGCCATTCCCAGACAACAGGTGGTTTTAAAAATGGGGTTTGATTAAACTTCTTAAATATGGCAAACACCACAGCTTGCAAACCCACCGATATAGCTTCTCCCAGTGACATAGCTGCCACCTCTTGGGAAGTGGATTAACTGCACCCACAGGAAAACTCTTTCCCATCAGCATAGAGCAGTGGTTCTCAAACTGAGAGTCAGGACCCCAAAGTGGGATGTGACCCTGTTTTAATGGGGTCGCCAGGGCTGCCATTAGACTTGTTGGTGCCTGGGGCTGAAACCAAAAGTCTGAGCCCCACCACCCAGGGCTGAATCCCTCAAGCTCTGGTTTTGCCCTCCCCTAACTGGGGCAGGGCTCAGGCTTTGTCTCCTCTGCCTCTGCTCAGTGTAGAGGGGCTTGGTGCATCTTTCTAGGGTCATGTAGTAAGGTGGTTTTTTTGCAAAAAGGGGTTATAGTGAAAGGAAGTTTGAGAAACCCTGGCATAGAGCCTCTGAATATGTCTAGACTTGGCTCCCTGTGGCAGATCAGAAAATGAAAGTGCAGCCATGGAGACACCACACACCAGCCTTGCCCAGCAGGCAAGAATCCAACCTCCACAGACAAATGCCTGTTGCTTTCTAACCCATCTCCCTCAGCCACCACCACTTAACAAAGGGGCTTTTCTACATGATGGTTCTGGTCTCACTGAAGGGTCATTTCCAATTGTTCGCTCAGACCAGCATTAGGGGAAATGGTGCCCTGGGCAAAGCTTGTACTTTGGCACTTCCCCATTGCCCCTGGACGATCCCCACTCCCCCTTTACTGCTAGCTCCTGCACTCCCAACCCTTGCACCTCCTTCACCCCTAACTCCTGCCCCCTCCTGTGCCCCCTTTGCCCTTAACTCCCTGGGCCACCAGCCATTGCCCCTCTCCTGCAGCCCCTTCACATGGCTCCAATGCTGGGGGCCCCGCACTTGTTCTCCCTTTCCCTGGGCTTTGGCATCACTAGCCCCTGATTAACGAGTAGGGTTCAGTGGTCCCCAAAAAGTGGGGCGTGACTCCTAGGAGGACACAGAGGAACATTTATGGAGTCAATGAAATCAGTTGAGCTTCTTCAGTCTCTCGCTGGAGACATTTCCCTTGTTTTTAAAGGCAAAAATCCTGATCTTTCCAATGGGCGCTGCTGCTTCAATTTTCAGTTTGGGGAGGGATTTGGCTGCACTCAGAGATCTGCCCGCGGGTTACAATCTGTGATCCGAAGGGTCGAACGCAAACAGCGTTTAGATGGGACTGTTAGTGCCGCCCCCGTGTGGCCAAAGTTCAGAACTGACCAGCAGAGTTTACAGCTGGAGCCTGGGACGCTCCTGAGCAAACTGGGCCCAAAGCCTCTCGCGTGGGACCCTCGCTGTGCAGCAGGAGGCGGAGGGAAGCTGATTGTCAGGGCTCAGGGCTGCACCCTGCCATGCTGAGCCGGTGTCTGTGCTAAGCTCGGCATCGATCAGGTGATTCTGGGCAGTTCGGGGTCCCACGGCTCCCACAGGAGGGTGAAGCAGGTCACCCCTGGAGCAGGTTAAAGCTGCAGGTTGACAGTGGGGTTGCTGCTCCTGTGAACAGCTGCTGTAGCACCGCCTGGGCAGGACAGGGAGAGCCAGTTATACCCCCCCCCAGCCTGTATCGGGGGATGGGAGCACTCACACCCTGGGGACCCACCCACCAGAGATCTACTGGGGGGGAGAGTGGCACCCACACACCCAGGATGTTGTGGGGGGGGACAAGGGCATCCACACTCCGGGATCCTCTGCAGAGGGACGGACACCCACACATCCAGGATTCTGTATGGGGGGCAGAGGTACCCGGACACCTGGGTTGGGGAAGGGGGCACCGAAACAGCCGGGATCTTACCTGGCAGGACAGCGGCACCTGCAGCTCGACATGAGACGGGGGCGGGGGAAGCAGGAGCATTTCCCAGTCCCAGGCTGTCCCCGTCTGGCCAAGGCACAGAGCTCACAAGCAGAGTTTAAAGCTCCAGCTGCCAGGCCACAAAACAAGCCGGGCTCTGTGGCTGGTGCCTGTCATCCCAGCTCCTGGGGAGGCTGAGGCCGGTGGATTGCTTGAGCTCAGGAGTTCTGGGCTGTAAGGGGCTGTGCTGATCAGGTGTCCGCACTAAGTTCAGCATCAATATGGTGATCCCGGGGAAGCTTGGGGTCCCCAGGTTGCCTAAAGAGGGGTGAACCGGCCCAGGTCGGAAATGGAGCAGGTCAAAACTCCTGTGCTGATCAGAAGTGGGATCGCACCTGTGAATAGCCCCTGCAGCGTAGCCTGGGCAAGACAGTGAGACACGGTCTCTTTTTACAGGTTTCAGAGTAGCAGCCGTGTTAGTCTGTATCCGCAAAAAGAACAGGAGTACTTGTGGCACCTTAAAGACTAACAAATTTATTTTAGCATGAGCTTTCGTGAGCTGCAGCTCACTTCTTCGGATGCATAGACACCCCTACCCCGCAGAGCCTGGCTGGGGGGATGGGAGCACCTACAGGATGGGGATTCTGACTTGGGGGGAGGGACGCCCCCTGCAACACAGATCTTGAAAATAGAAACAGCGACACCCACACACCACAGATCCTGGATGGGGTCAGGGGAACCACACACGGGAGCTAGTTCATGGGGTGGGGGACACACCCTTATGCTCCGTTGCACCATTCTTAATGAGAAGAACGGGGGCATCCACACAACACGGATCCTTAACGGGCGGGGGGTCACCCACACACTCCACTATTAACCAGGAGGGACAGGGGCACCAGACACCCCCAGTAACATGGAGAACACCGACATCCACCAGATCCCTCATGGGGAGTAAGACAGAGGGGATTGTAATGGGGCCCGGCGCACCCACGCACCGGGGATTGTTAAGGGTTGAAGGGACAGGGACACCCACACACACTGAGATCGCGGCCTTGAAGGAACGTAAACCCTCCACAGAAGGACCTGGTCTGTTCCATGATGGCAGCCCAGCCTGGGTGAGTCAAAGTCTCTTTTTATACAGGCACGCCCCAGAGATCCTGACTAGGGGAGAGAGACACCCACCCCCCAGAGATCCTTAATGGTCTAGGGTGCACCCACACACCAGGGATTCTTATGGGTGGGAGGAATGGAGACAGCCAGACACACTGAGATCACTTCCTCCCAGGAGCCTGGGCCAGACAGGGAGACACAGTCCCCTTTACAGATCTGCCAGACAACCTTCCTCCCACTCCCGCCACACAATGTTCTTATTTTGAGGTGAAGCCAGGGAAATCACATGGAGGATTCTTATCTGGGGAACTGGGGGTATCCACTTACCACCAGAGATTCTTAAGGGCAGGAGGAACAGGGACTCCCACCTCTGTAGCATGGGGGTGGGTCGCCTGCTGGGATCATCAGGGCATATTTCACCTCGTCAGCTCCCTGCCATTGCCTTGGGGGGCCCTTGTTCGCTGCCTCTGGCGCCCAGTTTAGCCTCCGTCCTGAGGGCTGAAACGCTTTGATCTGTCTAAGGTCTGTGGGATCAATACGTGTCATGGTGTAATTCTGTGTTATTCGGGGCTCAGACTAGCTGAGCTAATGGCCCCTTCTGCCCTTAAACGCCATGAAAACATTTCCCTGGTTTCTCCTTGCGCCTGACAGACACCACGGTGAGGGGCCCAATAGAAGATCCCGGACACAGCGCTCTGGCTCTTACTTTACTTGGGGACGTCAGCGCTTTCCTAGCAAAGCTGCTGCTAAAGCGCTGGATTTGGGGAACGGTTCAGCTCCGATTCAGAGATCTGCCTGCGGGGTGTGAACCTGCCACGAGGAGTGGGAAACGCAACCAGCAACGGGAGGCGTTGGCTGAGCTCCAGGCTGCCCCCGTGTGGCCAAAGCTTAGAACTGAGCAGCGGAGTTTAAAGCTGGCGCTGGGAAGGACGGGGCACAAAGGCTCCTGTAACACTTGTTGGGTGGGCAGCTGGGCGTAGCTGATTGCCAGGGTTCAGGGCTGCAACCCGGGGTGCTGAGCAGGTGTCTGTGCTCAGGTTGGCCTCGCTATGATGGTTTCTGGAAAGTTTGGGGTCACCAGTCTCCCTAAAGAGAGAGGAGCCAGGTCAGCCCACGAAAGGAGGCCGGCAAAACTCTGGTACCAATTGGCCGTGGGACTGCCCTGTGAAGAGCCACTGCAGCCCCGCCAGGGAGAGCCGTTCTCTCTTTATGCAGCCCCCCCCCCCCCCGCCACCATTCCTCAGGATGAGGGTTGTGCTCAAAGATCTGTGCCCCGTGTTTTCACCTCCATGTGAAGCGCACAGTGCAAATAACCCTCAGCGCATCAGCTCAGTTCCAGGCTCCACTTCCACCGGCTCATGCAAGATGGTGCAGAGGAGCCCCTGGGTGGCTGTGGGCCTGGGGAGGCTTTTGATTTTTCGGCTTGACTGCTACGGGCAGCAAGGCCAAAAGTCAGATGGCCGACTCTCCCGTCCACCACGCTCATCAGGAGCCCTTAGTTGACAGGCTCGGAGAATGCGGGCAGCGTCCCCCACTACCTCTCGCATGCAAAGCGAGCGCTCTGCCGCTTGAGCTAATTCCCTGCAGCTGGCCTGACTCTCAGGCACCGGGCAAAAAAAGGCAAGAGCTCTGTGGCCTTAAGCAGAACACAGCCTGAAATGGGGGCGGGGCGCTACCCAGAGCTGGGGAAGGGGGTCCGAGTCCCAGCCACGCTCCTCGGCACAAACACCAACGCTCCCTCCCTGGAGTGTGTCTGGGCTGAGAGTTAGCCCCTGAAACAAGCACCAAACTTCAGAAGACAACGCAGGGATAGATCTCTTGACGATTGCCTGCTCTGGCCATTGCCTCTGAAGCGCCTGGCATCGGTTACTGTCAGAAGACGGGATAGTGGCCTAGATGGACCATCGGTCTCACCCAGGAGGGCTGTTCCTATCTTCACCACTTTCCTCTAACCCAAGCAAAGCCCGGAGCAGGCCCAGCTCAGCAACTCTAGCAGACTCCCTGGCCCCTGGCCCAGCATACAGCAAAGCGACCCTGCCTCCGCCAGGATAGACAGCCACCGACTCCCTCTTCCAGACCAACGCATCCCTTCCCCGCTTTGGCTGTCTCCAAGCTGTCTGCGTGCTCTGCTCTGCTCCACGGCTGCCATGCTGCCTGAGATCAGGAGGCTGCGAGGTCTCACGGTCTCAGCTGAGCTGGTATCGCATGCCACCCCGCCCATCTCCTCATTCCCTTCATGGACCCCTGGGATGTGAGTAATTCTGTATTTGAGTGGCTCTCCCTCCCGGCCAATGAGCTTGGCGTAGACTAGCAGGGAGGGAGGAGGAAAGGGATTGTGCTCCAGTGAGAGCTCAGAAAGAAAGGTGCAGGTCCCCCACTAGAGCCCAGCCCAGCAGAGCAAAGCAGAGCAGAGCAGGCTGGAGAATGTGTGTATGGGTCTGACTACTTCTCCCCTGCTCTTCCATTTGAGCTAACTTCCCCCAGCTGTCTCCAGCCTCCCAGTCAGCGCAAGGGGGAGAAGGGCCGGGGAGGAAGAGCTTTGTGCTCCGCAAGGGCTGGCTTTCTGGGAGGCCAAGCGGGGAGAGGGATGGAGGCCACTGGAGGAGCTGAGCCGGCTGACTGTCCATGGCTTCTAAAAGAAGGTCCTGGGGCTGCCTTGCCGCTGGAGAATGCGGGCATTGATCCCGCTGCCTCTCGCATGCAAAGCAAGCGCTCTACCACTTGAGCTAATTCCCCTACCTTGGCAGGTGGTGTCTCGATCCATCCATTCGATAACGGAGGCCACATCGTTCCCCGCGCGAGCCAGTGACTCCTTCCAAAAGGGTCAGGCAAGGCAGGCCCTGCCGTTGGCCGGCTAGCTCAGTTGGTTAGAGCGTGGTGCTAATAACACCAAGGTCATGGGTTCAAGCCCCATGCTGGCCACTCCGGGAGGGAGAGGGTGGCTTCTGCTCTTTTGGCTGACTGCTAGGGGTGGCAGAGGCCAAAACCAGGTGGGCCTGGAGCTGGCAAGAGCCCTGCTGGGCGCAGGCGCTGGGCAGGACCAAGCTCCTGACACTTCCTTGGGCTCCCCTCCCTGGGCACATCGCTCCACCTGCTGCCTGAAAGGAACTTGGAGACGGGTGAGCCCGGCCGGCTGCCTTCCAGGCTCATAGGAGGCCAGG
The DNA here is from genome assembly GCF_020497125.1 of Mauremys mutica. NCBI lineage: Eukaryota > Metazoa > Chordata > Testudines > Geoemydidae > Mauremys > Mauremys mutica. The sequence goes on along the minus strand of NW_025423266.1, from coordinate 1,715,941 downwards.
CTTGAGCTGCCCGCCCGCAAAGCCAAAATCACAGGCCTGCCGGCTCGCCCCCATTGTCCACAGAGGGTTGACCTGATGGCCCGAATTCTTGCCGGCCGCCAGCTCCACCCAAATGGACCCGACACCGGATCACGCTCCCCAGCCCAAGCCACAGAGGAAGGCTTAATCCTCGGCACCCCAACCTAGGGGAGAGGCTTCACACTCCGCCGGCGCAGGGTGACCTTTGGGACTTCCCTGGACACCATCCTCCCACCGCCCACAGCCAGACCCCCCAAGCCCACCCCTCCGACAGGAAGGAGCAGGAGGACCACTCCGCCCAGGGGCACCACCACTCGAAGTCAGCTTCACTTGCTTTCTCTTCTACCCCTTTCCTCCCCAGTTATGCGCGCCTCACGGGAGCCAGCCCTGGGAAGACGCAGGCACCGCACTCTGACTGGTGGAAGCCAAACGCCCACACCGAGAGTTTAGCACGGGCTCTTGAGGCACTGGAGGAACCCCATGCAGACGCACTGACGGAGCTAAGCTTTACGGCCAAGGGCCCTACCTGTGCAGAAAGCCAACTTGCTTGTGAAAAAGACTCCTCTTTCGGCTCCCCTTCCAAACTTCCAAATGCCTCCAAATGGGAAAACACACACACTGAAACACCCAAACGGTCCTAACGCTAGGGCCAGGCGAAAAAGAAAAGCAAGGAAAAGATTTCTAAATGGCCACCCTGCCAGAGTCGTACAGTTCCGCAAGTGAAACCCATGGGAGGGACATTACACAGAAAAGGGGAATGGAAAGCTGCCCAAATTGAGATGCTGTGGAAAGCTACAGCCCCATCGCTACTCCTACTCTGCACACTTCTTGCAACAGCTGATGAACGGCCAGGTGCTTTTCGCATCCAAGCCCACACCAGGGGAAGACCTTGAGAAGTTTCCCGTGGCTTGCCTGGTTCAGCTGGTCAGAGTGCGGCACTCGTGGAGGCCAGATGGTGCAGAGGAGCCCCTGGGTGGCTGTGGGCCTGGGGAGGATGGCTTTTGATTTTTCGGCCTGACCGCTACGGGCAGCAAGGCCAAAAGTCAGATGGCTGAATTTCCCGTCCACCACGCTCATCAGGAGCCCTTAGTCGACAGGCTGGGAGAATGCGGGCATCGCCCCGTCATATGTTTATTCCCCACTTCGAACTTTAGCATCCACAAGATGGGGACCTGCATGGGCCCCTCTCAACTTAAATCCTAGTTTAGATCTGGTAAAGCTGCCACCCTCTAGAAGTTCCAGTGTCTAGCACACGCCCTGTTCCCCCAAACCTTCCCTGGGGAACACAGACCCAAACTCCTTGACTCGTAACCCTAAGGGAAATAAACCATTCCCCCACCTTCTTCCCCCTCTCCTAGTTGTTGGGAAAGATACCTTGATTCAAACTCCTTGAATCAAACAAAGAGGGATTCACTTTTCCCCCTCCACTTCCCCTGAAAATCCAAACAAGGGAAGAAATCAATCAGGTTCTAAAAAGAAAAGGATTTTATTAAAAGAAAGAAAGTAAGTACACTATCTCTGTAACACCAGGATGGAAAAACCACGAGGCGTGCTGCAGGATAGCCCCTCCCCACCAAAAAGCAATGCCGTGACCCGGATTCAAACCGAGGTTGCTACGGCCACGGCGCAGAGTACTAACCACTATACGATCACGGCCAGGCGCTGGGGATACCGGAAGCAGCACACTGGAAAATGCTCAGCTCTGTGCTCTCGGGGCGGCCACCTACCTCGCCGGCGGCCACAGGTCTTTCTCAAGTCTCCCCATTACAGTCACAGGTCAAATGCTGAGCAAAGGAAAAAAGACAGGAAGCCAATCCCATGCCTGTCCCTTTTTCTGTCTTCCTCCACCCCTGGACCAGGTCCCTCCCCGTTTGTCTGGGCCATTGTCCTCATGCCCCTGGCCAGCCTATTTCCCTTTGCCGCTCTGAAACGTGCCCCCACGGGCAGGCCCCGAAGCTGGGCCCGAGGGCGGAAGGCCAGGGAGAGGCTTTGGCTAGGGCCAGCGTGTCCTTGCGAGGTAATTGTCTCTCTGGAGGTGAAAGTCATCAGTGCGGGGTGTGAAGGGAAGTGGCCGTAGAAGGAGAATGGAAGGCATGGGGTGGGCAGGCCAGGGAATTCTTTGTTCCCCCCTTGAAAAGGGGTCACCCTCCCCGTCAGGGAATCGAACCCCGGTCTCCCGCGTGACAGGCGGGGATACTCACCACTATACTAACGAGGAAAGGGGTATGGGGAGAGGCCCCAGCTCCCACAGACCAGCTATGGTCAGCGTACACCTACACCGTCGCATGGGCCCCAGCAGGCAACAGCACCCCTGGCCTTCTTCTGCTTCCCAAAGGCTTTGGCCGCAGCAACAGCCCTGGGAAAAGCCCTGGCCCTCCTCACCTGCCCTTGCCCAGCACGACGCCTTTCCGGGCCTACACAGCTCCTCACACAACACCCACCTGGGACCTTGCCCTCACCTACCAGCTCAGCAGCACCTTTTTTCCTCTCAAAACCTCCTCTTGACACCCTCCCCCTTCCACACTTCACACTCACCTCATCACAAACTCACCCACGGCCCCTTTGGCTTCTCAAGCGCCTCTGGAGGGACGCAGCTTCCCAGGCACGCAGATCCTTCCCTTCAACACGCACCGGACAGACATTCGAAACACAGCCCTTTCCAGGAGGGAATGCGCTGCTTTTGGACCCTGGCGCCCAGCAAGAAGTCCTGGGACTCTTTTTCTGACGGATGGACCCCACTGACTTGCCTTTACCAAGCAGAAACTAAGGACCGGCCGATGGCTCTCTTTGCAAACGGACGCCATCAGACTGAGCCACGAGGCGTGCTGCAGGATAGCCCCTCCCCACCAAAAAGCAATGCCGTGACCCGGATTCGAACTGAGGTTGCTGTGGCCACAGCACAGAGTACTAACCACTATACGATCACGGCCAGGCGCTAGGCGAGCAGGCAGCAGCCCAGCAGAAAATGCTCAGCTCTGCGCTCTCGGGGAGGCCACCTACCTCGCCGGCGGCCACAGGTATTTCTCAAGTCTCCCCATTACAGTCACAGGTCAAATGCTGAGCAAAGGAAAAAAGAGAGGAAGCCAATCCCATGCCTGTCCCTTTTTCTGTCTTCCTCCACCCCTGGACCAAGTCCCTCCCCGTTTGTCTGGGCCTTTGTCCTCATGGCCCTGGTCAGCCTATTTCCCTTTGCCGCTCTGAAACGTGCCCCCACGTGCAGGCCTCGGGGGAGGCTTTGGCTAGGGCGAGCGTGTCCTTGCGAGGTAATTGTCTCTCTGGAGGTGAAAGTCATCAGTGGGGGGTGCGAAGGGAAATGGCCGTCGAAGGAGAACGCAAGGCATGTGGTGGGCAGGCCAGGGATTTCTTTGTTCCCCCCTTCAAAAGGGGTCACCCTCCCCATCGGAGAATTGAACCCCGGTCTCCCGCGTGACAGGCGGGGATACTCATCACTATACTAACGAGGAAAGGGGCATGGTGAGTGGACTCAGCTCCCACAGACCAGTTATGGTCAGCGTACACCTACACCGTCGCATGGGCCCCAGCAGGCAACAACACCCCTGGCCCTCTTCTGCTTCCCAAAGGCTTTGGCCGCAGCAACAGCCCTGGGAAAAGCCCTGGCCCTCCTCACCTGCCCTTGCCCAGCACGACGCCTTTCCGGGCCTACACCGCTCCTCACACAACACCCGCCTGGGACCTTGCCCTCCCCTACCAGCTCAGCAGCACCTTTCTTCCTCTCAAAACCTCCTCTTGCCACCCTCCCCCTTCCACACTTCACACTCACCTCATCACAAACTCACCCACGGCCCCTTTGGCTTCCCAAGCGCCTCTGGAGGGACGCAGCTTCCCAGGCATGCAGATCCGGCTGATGGCTCCCAAGTGTGCAAGTCCGTTCCCGCAGAGCTGCCCCATAGGGTGACATTGAAGAAACTGTGGAAAACGGGACAGGGGTGGGGGGGTAATAGGCTCCTATATAAGAAAAAGTCCTCCCGGACCTGCCTGTCCCTTTAAACATGGGACATCTGGTCACCCTGGAGCACCCCCGCACTCCTGCTCCCCGGTTGGTGCGTTTGTAACCCGGGGGCTGAAGCCGACGCGAGAAAGGGAATTGAGCGAGCTCGGAGCTCTCCGGCGCCACCTGCTGGGAGCAGAGGGCAATGACTGAGCGGCGTCCTGGCTAATTTAAATATCACCTGGTTCTCTGCTGGGTGGCTCCACGGCAGAGCTCGGGTGTGGCCTGAGTATGGCAGCACCTTATTTGCATATTAAAAGCGGCAGTTTGGGGCCATTGGGGTAAAATATGAGTAAGTTTTGGGGTTGGGCCCCACATGTTTAGTGCAGGCTGTGGGGAGCCGGGCTGAGCAGAGCCTGCCCCGACGGGGTGTGTGGTCACCCTGAGCTGGGAGCGTGTGGCCAGACATGGGGAAGGGGCTGTGGGAGAAGCTTGGTTGTAAGAAGCAGAAAGTGTCTCTTTTCTTTTTTGGTGTTTGGGTGGGGTTTCTGTTACCTAATGAAGAGCAGTGGTGGGGGAGGGGAATTGAGACTCTGCTTTGGGGGTTGCTGTGGGTTGTGACACGAGCCACCCGGTGCTGGCTGCTGCTGTGGGGCATAGGACAGGTAGGGGGTGGGGGGGCTGTTTGGGGGCTTGAGATGAGGGGCAGTTCCTGGTTGGCTGGTGCCAGCCTGCCTAGTGTTTTTTGACAGCTAATCACCCATTGGCCCTTGCGTGGGGCGGGTCTCTGAAAGCTGGTCTCCCATTGGGCCCTCCCCAACTGACGTTTCTGACAGGCTCAGCTCCCATTGGTGACGTTGTCTGACAGCGAGGCGGGGCGGAGCCGCCAGGGCCTTGTGCGCTCAGAGCTCAGCGCCGCCCGCGAGAAGCGGCGCGAGGCCGCGCGGGGCCGGGTCCCGCTGCCGGGCGGAGGAACCGAGACCGCAGCAGCGGCGCCGCCTCCCGCCTGGCGAGAAGCCGCAGCACCGGGGCGGTCACAGGGCGCGAGGCGCTTCCGGGCGCGGCTGTTTTCTGCCGGTCGCGGGGTGACGGGTCCTGCCCGGGGCGGCCGGGGGGTCCCGATGGCAGCTGGGGGCTCTGGCGTCCGCCCGCCCGCGGCGGCTGGGAGCTGCGGGGCCACCTGCAGTGGCCGGGGGCTGCGGCTTCTCCTCACCCCCCCGCCCCGGTGACTGGGAGCGCCGGGCTCTGCCTGCGGTGTCTGAGCACTGGGGGCTCCTCTCCTGCCTGGGGCGGCCGGGAGCTCCCGGGGCTTCGGCGCTGCAGGGTCTGTGAGCAATGACGTGGGGCTGCAGGGTCCTCCCGCCATCAATGCCTGTTGGGAAATCCTGGTTCCATCCGCAGCGGCTGGGAGCTCTGGGGTCCACTCGTAGGAGCTGCAAGGTCCATAGGCAGTGGTGTGGGGCTGTGGGGGCTCCCCGGCCACCCATGGCTGCTGGGAGCTCCAGGGTCTGCCTGTGGGAGCTGTGGGGAGATGAGGGGTTTGGGGTGGAGGAGGAGGCTGCAGTGTGGGGCTGAGGGATTCGCAGTGCAGGAGGGGGCTGTGAGTTGAGACAGGGGGTTGGGGTCCAGGATGTGGTGATGGCTCTGGGGTGAGGACACGGATGAGGGGTTCCAGGTGTGGGAGGAAGCTCTGGGCTGGGGCAGGAGGTTGAAGTGCAGAGGGGTGAGGGCTCTGGGGTGCAAGAGGGGGCTCTGGGTTTCGGGGGGTTCAGGGCTGGGGCAAGGGGTTGGGGTGCAGACTTACCTCAGGTGGCTCCTGGTCAGCGGCGCAGCAGGGGGGACCTACTGGCCACTTCCAGGGCACAGTGCGGTGCCCTAGGACACGTAGGGACCAGCCTGCCTGAGCCCCGCAGCACCGCTGACCGGACTTTATAACCCAGTCACCCCACTGGGAGCTCCAGGGTCCCCCTGTCACATGTGGTACCTGGGAGCTCTGGGATCCACCCAGAACAGCTAGGAGCTCTGGGGGCATCCCGCTGCTCACAGTAGCTGGGAGCTGTGGGGTCCATCCGTGGTGGCATGGGCCTGTGGGAGCCCCTTCCGACACTGGTGGCTGATAGCTGTGAGGCCCCCACCGGCCGACAGCTCCAGTCTTTCTGCCCCAGGGCTGAGGTGGAAAATGTCACTGAGATCTCTGAAAGTCACAGTTTCTGTGACCCCCTTTATATAATCTTAGCCTTAATAGTTGTTGACTGTCTCTCTCAATCTAGAGGTCTGTTCTAGGGCAGATGGGACAGGGAAGACAGAAGCTCACCCCCCAGCACAGGTTTGGGCAGCAATGGCTCTTGGGCTACTTGGGCATGCAGAGGACTTGTCTAGGCCGGTGAAGCAGCTCAGCCAGATGAGGAGCTGGAAGAAGGAGACCTGAGCAGCCTGGACATCCCACTTTTTCTCCACAGCCACTGCCTATCAGCAGGGTTCCTCCTTCTCCTCAGTGAGACCAAATCTAAGCACCTAGATAGCTGGTCTGTCTGCTGCACCCCAATCCCTCATGCCTGAGCCTCCCTGCCAAAGTCCTGTACCTGGCTCCAGAGAATTGTCTCACATCTCGCTGGGAACTCGACTTCTTGTGCCCAGAGAGTCTCGGCCCCATTCAGTAGAGGACCTGAGAAACACAGTGTCTGCCTTTTACAAAGAAGTACTTGGAAAGGTTTTGTTCCTGTGACCACATGGCCTAATGGGTAAGTTGTCTGACTTTGGATCAGACGATTGAGGGTTCAAGTCCCTTCGTGGTTGTGTTGGTGCAGTTTTACCTTTGTGCTGAAAGTCCTGCTCCCTTCAGGGCTGGAACCTCTTCTTGGCTGCTCAGGCCAATGCTCTGGCTTCAGCTAGAGCCCCGGGAAGGAGTTGGGGGTTGGGTGTCACAAAGACTGGGGCATGAGCCCCAGGTGCTTCCAGTCTTGCCTTTGCCCTTCCTGACTTGCCAAAGAAAATGGGCGGCTGCCCGGGCTAGAGTGTGGAGCAGTTTCCCTCTTCTAAGTGTGCGCCTGTCCCTGTGCTGGAGGGTACTTGCTAAATAGCACCTTGGGAGCCTGGGTGTTTCTCTGCTTGTCGCCAGCTGGGGAAAAGCCTCTTGGGGTAAAATCTCCTGCCCCACTGCCAAAGTCAGCACCATGAGTGGGAACGGTAAGAGGCCCCACCAGGGGGGCTGGCCCTGCTTTCCTACCATCTTCTGATGTTGACCACAAAGCATCAGCAGCTGGTTGTGGGTGGTTTTCAGTGGGGGTTCGGCATGCCAGGGAGCAGCCTGGCTGGGTGTCTCTGTGGCTGCTGCTGGCCACGCATAGGCATGGTTCTCCCCTCCTGTTGCCCTGCCCTTGGTTGCTCTGTGGCTTTTAAGCCTTCCCTTGGAGCTGTCAGCACCAGCCGCCTCTGCTCTAGGTGCCCAGAGGAGGAGAGGTGCTGGGCTCCAGCCTGGGACTCTTCCTCCCTCCTGCCTTTCCCTGACTATGAAACCTGGCCCTGACACTCCTTTCTTCAAGCGCCATGTGGGCTAGAGGAAAAGTGTGGTAGAAAGCACAAGGGCCAAACTTGTCAGCATCAGAAATCCCAAACACCCAGTCAAACCATTAGCCACTTCTAGACCCCATTCCAACCAAAGACCTGGCTCCAGTGGGTATGAGTCACTCAGCAAAAGGTAAACAACTCCTTTTTATACAGCTGGAGATAGGAAAGCGCTTGGATCTCCAGGGATTTACCATAAGGTCCCACTGAGATTTGAACTCAGATTCCAGCATGCCAACCCTTACACCATGGGCCCAGCTTGTGCTAGTTTCTCTGAACATTGGTGACCCCATCATAGAATACCAGGGTTGGAAGGGACCTCAGGAGGTCATCTAGTCCAACCCCCTGCTCAAAGCAGGGCCAATCCACAGACAGATTTTTATTCCAGATCCCTAAATAGCCCATCTCAAGGACTGAGCTCACACACCTGGGTTTAGCAGGCGAATACTCAAACCACTGAGCTCTCCCTCCCTCACAGGCCCAGGTTGTGTAAGGGGACTGTTGGCCCTTTACTAAAACTGAGTGGGTTTTTTTTGGTTGGCTAGTTCCCAGTCCCAATAGAAGGGGGAAGGGTCAATGGGAAATCAGGACCCTGAGACTGACAGGCCCCTGGGGCGATGGTCACCAACTGGTAGGGAACAAGTGAGAATTTGTTAATGAGTAAAATTCCTGGTGAAAATTGGCAAAGCTGTGGAGAGTTTGAAAAGTTCCAGTGAATTTACACATGAAGATACAAACAGAGAGAAAGAGACCATCACAGACTGCACAGGCCCACACAGACATAAACAAAAACCAAACCCACACAGCACACAGAGCCATATACACATAAGGGAAAGCCACACAAAACATAGAACAAATCCACACCAAAAAGTACAGCAAAAGCCCACAACAGGAAAGCACAAAAACCACATACCAAAAGAATACTTAGCAAAAAACAATCTGCATGCAAAAGTCATACACACACACACACACACACACACAAAACTATGCATGGGATCCACAAAAATCACACAGGACCCACATGCACATCAACACGACAGACAACAAAACCCCCACAACATACAGAAAGCCAGGCAGGGTTTGAGTCTCACAGCCAAGAGGGTGAGCACACAGGTGGTTTGGGGAGTAAAGACTGAGGGGGAGTCGGGGGCAGTGCTCTGGGCTCTGCCTGACCCCTCCTGACACAGGCGGCTGGTGGAGAGCAGAGCCTGGTAGATCTGTGGAATCTGCCCTGCTCTCTGTAAAGCAAGGGGACCTCGGGGTCTTCTGAGCTGCAATTGTATTTTCTGCAGGGCAAAATGATTGGCAGAAGCTATTTGCTTAAATGAAACTAGTGCTCCAGGTGAGGCTTGAACTCACAACCTCAGCATCACTCCATTCAGCACTGGTACTAGAAGTACCGTGCACTAACCACTGATAAGCTGCCAAAAAATTAACAACCAGTTTCCTCCTCCTCACTCCACAAGGGGGTCGTGCCCCCCAGGACTCCTGCCCCATCCAATTGCCCACATTCTTTGATGCCCCCCCGGGATCCCTACCCCATCCAACCTCCTTCCCTGCCCCGCCCCCCCCCCGACTCCCCATCCAACCTCTCCTCTCATTCCTGATGGCCCCCTGGGACCCTTGCCCTCATTCAATCCCCGTTCCCTGCCCTCTGACCACCCTGACCCCTATCCACCCCCCCGAACTCCCCTGCCCTCTTCCAACAGCCCCTCCCTGCTCCCTGCCCCTTTACCACGCTCGAGGCCGGGCCGGGGGCACTGGACCAGGCCAGGGATGAGCTGGAGCCGCTTGGCAGGGCCCAAGCCCGGGAGGGGGAGAAGTTTGGCTGGAGCCAGGCTTGGAAAGGTAAGCTGGGGCGGGGGAGTGAGGACGGCTCCAGGGAGGCATGGCAGGGCCCAGCCCAGTCCTGCTCCAGCCGAGTGCCCCGGCCCTATCTGAGTGGCTCTTGGCCAGGGCCGGTGCCGCTCGGCCGGGGCCAAAGCTGGATGTGGGGAATTCAGTCTCTGTGTTTGTGAGCTGATGTTTTCCTCTCACAGGTCAGTGCCTGCATTGAAATACCCAGAGGGATCTAAGGGCTCGAGTACGCTGGGCACTGAACTGACAGAGCGATGTCTCCCAGGGTGTGAATCCCCCCCTCTCCCCAAACCCATAGAGTTAAGGTGACCTAAGCCCTGGTTAGCTAGTGCTAAATAAAAGGAAGAGTTGTTTTGTCAATGTAACTATTACAGGGATGGGAAAACCCCTCCAGTCACTGTCTACTCCAAAGTGCTATAGCAGTGCCACAGCAGCATTTTAAGTGTTGACAGAGTGAAAGTAGATCTGGCTCCAGTTTGCACTGTGGATGCTCAGGGACTAAGACTAGAGTAATAATGACAACAGTGCAGTGCTTGCGTAGTTGACAGGATTTGAACCTGTGTGGGGTGACCCCAATGGATTTCTAGTCCATCGCCTTAACCACTCGGCCACAACTACTTGACATACAGCTGTTTTACTACATGATGATTCTGTTCTCACTGAATTGTCACTTCAAATTGCTCAGACCAGCTTCCCCAGCACACTCACGGCTGCGCATCAGTGTAAGTGTGTCCTTGGCTGAACAGCGAGAATTCCTGCCCATTTCCCTTCCGGCTGGAGCAGGATTAGAGTGTGTTTGTGTGAATGACATTGCTGTAGATTGTTGTTAATTCGCCACTCTGACAATTCAGACAGTCCCTTTCCTAGTCAAATCTCCAGCACATCGTTCCAATAGCCTGGGGCAGGATTTCTCTGTGGCACTGAAATTTTTTCAGGGGGATGGTGCATGAACTCAGCCTTGCATTCCACCCTTGATGTTTCATGGACTAACAACAGCAGCAGAAAGAAAGAGCCGAGCCAATATCTCCCTGGCAGGGATGCAGGTGCCACGACCCCTCTGTCTGACCGTCACCACTGCAGGAGAGAAGGGGTCACTGGAATCGAATGCCCTGGCTCAGACAAGAGACACAGGGAGGTTTTGCTGTTCATGGATCTGTGCAAAGGAAATTGTGTCTCTGTGTGAAATTGAGGCGGGAAATGAAACGTCCACATGGTGGCCCAATGCTCTAGGGAATGTGGGTGAAGGACTCGGGCTGAGAAATGATTTAACAGGGGGTTGTATTTATTGCCCTGATTAAAATCTATGGCTAAAAGGCAGCCACTGTTGTTAGTACTTGTACCTGTGTAGGGACACCCCAGTGGGTGTCAAGTCCATTGCCTTCACCAGGGGCAGTCGATTATTTTATCAAGATACAAATTTCTTGGTCAAGGCCTAGGCTCCAGAGAAAACAATACACTGCTGATAAGCAGAAGTACATCAAAAGATTTTGCAGCCACCAGGGGCATAACTATGATGTGTCGTGTTTCACTCTTTATATCTGGCACCACCTCCTTTCCCTTTAGCCTTGTAGTTGACCAAGGGCAAAAATGAACATCTCCTCAGATATCAGGGAGTGTTTATGTCCATTCCTGCGAGCTACACAGGGGTTTGATGTTGCTGCTTTCAATCCTCTGGCTCTGGCGGGATAAGGAACAATTCAGGCTGTCACTGAACTGAAGGAGGAAGATCAGTTTTTGACAGGGAGAGGGACGCCTCCTCTTAAAGGTGTTTGTCTGGCTGGCAGTCCTGGTTCCCAGGTCTCGCCCGTGGGGCTCCAGCAGTATTGGGACCAGGTCACTCCCTTGGCCCCACCTGCTGCCCCCAGGGGCCCCGTCAGTGCAGCGGAGCTGAGCAGCGTCTGCCTGCTCACTCCAGTGGCTGCCGGCCCCTCCCCATGGCAGGGCAGGGTGGGTCTGTGCCTCCGCACGCTGCCCCTGCCTTTTCACCCCTGTGACCAATGGGACGCTGTGGGGGTGATGCCTGGGGGTAGCAGCATGCGGAGGACCCCCAGCCCGCCCTGCCTTGGAGCCCCAGGTAAGCGCCACACTCCTGACTCCCTCCCAGAGCCTGCACCCCCACCCCCTCCTCATATACTCACTCCCAGCCCCCAACTCCCTCCCAGACCCTGCACCCCTCCTGCACCCCAATCCCCAGCCCCAACCCAGGGTCTGAACCCTAGACCTCCTTCCCCCACCCAAACTCCCTCCCAGAGCCTTAGGCAGGTGAGGGGTGGAGTTTTGGGGGGCGGGTTCTGGGCAGTATGAGTGACATTATTGGCCCACTGGGAGGACTGGAGGACTGGCCCTGGCCCTAAGGTAAATTGTGGTTGAGACCCTGCTTTATGGGATTGAAGCATCGCTGGAGAGACTGACGGGCAGGGAGCTGGGGAGCTGTGTGTGCCCCAAGGACAGTTGTTGTTGTGCTCTGGTGACACAGAGCGGGGGTGGGGAGTTTGTAAACTGTGGTGTTTTAACAGAGATAAAGTTTACTAACCCCCAGGTTAAAAACTGTTTCTGCTCTCGGCTGTACATGACGCTCTCTGTTGAGCATATAAATCAGTGGGTGAATGTTTCCCTGCAGGGTAATGGGATCTAATCCAAGTAATTCCCTTTAAAAACTTTTTTGAATGAAAATCGATTTCCAGACCCATCTCCAGTATGTTCAGGAGGTCGCTGAATGGGGGTGGGCAGGGCTTGAAATGAATTTAAACACTCAGCATTTTCCTATGCAAATGAATAAAGACCTAGCAGAGCTGTCCAGCAGCTGAAATCAGTTCCAGTCCTCGGCGTCTCTAAGAGGGACACTCGGTAGCTGAGGCATGTGGGACACCTCTGTGGTGAGGACAGGTGAACAAATGCTGGATTCAATGAAAGCTGAGCCCATAGGAGGGGAAGGTGAACGGCAGCACCACACAGGGTCATAACACTCAGACACGGGGCTTCACTGTCACTGCCCCTGTGTTTTCCATCATTTCTATCCTAAGGAACACACCCTCCCCCTCCCCCCCCCACTGTCACACACAACCTTCTCCCCTTGAGCCCCATCCCACCCCTACCACTCCCCCACACACGCCATGGGACACAGCCTCTCGGTGACTCACCCAGATGGGGGCTTGTCTCTGCAGCTCCCCAGCAGGGGAGCAGAGAACTGAAAGGGCCACAGGAGACCAATGGAGCTAGGCAGGGATAGAAAAGACTTCCCTTCCCTTCCCAAGAGTCCCGTTAATCTCACCCATGGGACGTTCCAGCACCGGGTGGGCTCAAAGCACCAACCTTCCCCTGAGCAACGGAAGGGGGAACCAGCTCTAGCACACAGAAGGAGGCTCCCCACCTCTGCTGCTGCCATCCTGCAGCCTTTAATATGGATTTGTTTTAGCTAATGCAACCCCTGACCCCTCTAATCCATCCATGAAATACAGATACAAACTCCTACATGTGGGCTCCAGTGGTGCAATGGGTTAGTGCCCAGTGCTTATAGCGCACTGCTGAGTAGGCTGAAGTTGTGAGATCAAACCTCCCCTAAAATGCTAATTTTCTTTAAGCAAATAGCTTCTGCCAATCATTTTGCCCTGCAGAAAATACAATTGCAGCTCAGAAGACACCGAGGTCCCCTTTGCTTTACAGAGAGCAGGGCAGATTCCACAGATCTACCATGCTCTGCTCTCCACCAGTCGCCTGTGTCAGGAGGGGTCAGGCAGAGCCCAGAGCACTGCCCCCAACTCCCCCTCAATCTTTGCTCCCCAAACCACCTGTGTGCTCACCCTCTTCGCTGTGAGACTCAAACCCTGCCTGGCTTTCTGTATGTCGGTGTGGTTTTTGTCTGTCTCATTGATGTGCGTGTGGGTCCTGTGTGATTTTGGTGGATGCCTTGCATAGTTTTGTGTGCGTGAGTGTGTGTATGATTTTTGCATGAATATTGTTTTTTGCTTAGTATTCTTCTGTTATGTGGGTTTTGTGCTTTCTTGTTGTGGGCTTTTGCTGTACTTTTTGGTGTGGATTTGTTCTTTCTATGTTTTGTGTGGCTTTCCCTTATGTGTATATGGCTCTGTGTGCTGTTTGGTTTTTGTTTATGTCTGTGTGGGCCTGTGCAGTCTGGGATGTTCTCATTCTCTCTGTGTGGGTTTGTCTCTCTGTTTGTATCTTCATGTGTAAATTCACTGGAACTTTTCAAAATCTCCACAACTTTGCCAATTTTCACCAGGAATTTTTCTCCATTAACAAATTCTGACTTGTTCCCTACCACTTGGTAACCATTGCCCCAGGAGCCTGTCAGTCTCCGGGTCCTGATTTCCCATTGACCCTTCCCCCTTCTATTGGGACTGGGAACTAGCCAACCAAAAACCCCACTAAGTTTTAGTAAAGGGCCAACAGTCCCTTACATGAGCCAGCCCCGTGAAGGTCACCAATGTGCAGAGAAGGCAGCACAAGCTGCTCTCATGGTGTAATACACAGGGCTCTGAATCCTGCAAAGTGAGATCAAATCTCAGTAGGACCTTGTGTTAGCTGGTGGTAAAGATCTGGTGCTCAAAGTGCTTTCCTGTTTCCAGCTATATAAGAGTGAGTCATTACCCTTCTGCTGGGTGACTCCTCCCCCACTGGAGCCAGGTCTTTGGTTGGGGTGTAGAAGTGGCTGTGGCTTTGTCTGGTGGTTGGGATTCTCACTGCTTCACCTGATGCCCACAAGTTTGGTGCTTGTGGCCACACTTTTCCTCTTGCCTACATGGCACTTGAACAAAGCGGTGCCAGGGCCAGGCTTGCGGGGCAGGAGGGAGGCAGAGTCCCAGGCTAGAGCCCAGCACCTCTCCTCCTCTGGGCACCTAGAGCAGAGGCGGCTGGTGCTGACAGCTCCAAGGGAAGGTTTAAAAGCCACAGAGCAACCGAGGGCAGGGCAAGAGGAGGGGAGAACCATGCCTATGTGTGGCCAGCAGACAGGCAACAAGACTCCCAGCCAGCCTGCTCCCTGCCATGCCGAACACCCACTGAAGGCCACCCGCAGACCACCATGCAGGGCGGCTGCTGATGCTCTGTGGCCAACACCAGTAGACCATAGGAAAGCAGGGCCAGCCCCCATGGTGGAGCCTCTTACCGTTCCCACTCATGGTGCTGACTTTTGCAGTGGGGCAGGAGATTTTACCCCAAGAGGCTTTTCCCCAGCTAGTGAGAAGCAGAGAAACATCCAGGCTCCAAAGGCGCTATGTAGCAACCCCCCTCAAGCACATGGACAGAGGGAAACTGCTCCATACACTTGCCCGGGCAGCCATCCATTTTCTTTGGCAAGTCAGGAATGGCAAAGGCGAGACTGGAAGCACCTGGGGCTCATGCCTCAGCCTTTGTGATGTCCAACCCCCAACTCCTTCCTGGGGCTCTAGCAGAATGCAGAGCATTGGCCTGAGCAGCCAAGAAGAGGTTCCAGATTTGAAAGGAGCAGGACTTTCAGCACAAAGGTAAAAATGCACAAGCACAACGGGACTTGACCTCTCAAGCTCTTGATTCAAAGTCAGACACCTTATCCGTTAAGCCATGTGGATGCCTACTTCATGCACTTTGTTGGAAAAGGTGGACACTGTGTTTCTTGGGTCATTTATTGAGGGGGGGCAAGACTCTCTGGGCACAAGAAGTCGAGTTCCCAGCGAGATGTGAAACGTAATTTTATGGAGCCAGGTGCAGGACTTTGGGAGGGAGGCTCAGGCATGGGGTATTGTGGTGCAGCGGATGGACCGGCTGTCTAGGTGTGGAGATTTAGTCGCACTGAGGCACAGGAGGGAGGAGGAGGAGGAATCCTGCTGACAGGCAGTGGCTGTGCAGAAAAAGAGGAGGGGTTCCTGGGACTTTTTTTGCCTCTCTTTGGCCTGCCTGCTCACTCTTGTGGTGAACCGTAACAATGGTTTTCAACAAGCCCAGGTAGCTCAGTTGGTAGAGCATCAGGCTCTTAATCTGAGGGTCCAGGGTTCAAGCCCCTGTCTGGGTGCTCAGCTTTTAAGTTGCCTTATGTGCCAGGAGCCAAATTCTGTTTACAGCCACATGCAGATACCCAGAACCTGTGGCCATTTCATGGAAAGGTTCCTTTCCTTTCCTTGGCAATCAGGAGAGAAGTCACATCCACAGGAGCAGATGTAGAAAGCGCAGTCTCTGGCTGCCAGGAAGCGCTGTGCCAACATAGCGTTCTCTACAATGGCGCTTAGATCGGGATAATTTACATGGCTCAGCACCCCCAGTTCCAGCCCCTCTGCCCAGGCAGCTCCCCCAGCCTGACACACACACACAGCCCCTGCACCCGCCCCACCCCAGGTCTCCTCAGCCCAGAGGGGAGCCCCCCGGCTGAGTGGGGAATCAGAACCCCCCGAAATTACCCTGGGACCAGCATGATCTGCCTCCGCCCTGCCCTGCTTCGCATGTATTTGGAGTGAGTCAGTTTCCCTGTCCCAACATGTGTCCTGCAATGTGTCTCTTCTCCTCCTTAGTTCCCTCCAAACTGTCTTATTTCCCTGCACCCCAGGCTGGGTATCTGCCCACCCCGCTCCTTCCCCCAATATCTCCCTGCCCCTACAGGTCTATAGGGCTGGATCCCTCCCTCCCCCCTTCTCCTCTCATTTCCTGCCTCTGGGGGTTTAAGGAGATGTGTCTCTCCTCCCTCCATCCCCTCTCCTGCCCCCCCATATCCCGCTGCCTCTAGGGGTCTATGGGGCTGGGTCTCTCCCCCTATCTCCCCCCATCCCCTCATCCCCTTCCCCAATATCTCCCTGCCCCAGGCTGTGATGTGCTATGACGTGTGCTGGGGCTGTGACGTGTGCTGGGGCCAGGGCCGGCTCCAGGGTTTTTGCCACCCCAAGCGGCAGGAAAAAAAAAATCTGTGATCACAATCGGCGGCAGCTCCACTGCGCTGCTTTCTTCTTCGGCAGCAATTCGGTGGCAGGTCCTTTCCTCCAAGAGGGACCGAGGGACCTGCTGCCGAATTGCTGCCAAAGAGCCCGACGTGCCGCCCCTTCCCCTTGGCCACCCCAAGCACCTGCTTGCTGAGCTGGTGCCTGGAGCCGGCCCTGGCTGGGGCTGTGACGGGCTGTGACCTGCTCACTCCCCGAGGGCAACTCACTCACTTGAAACCAGCAGGACAGAAGGTGGCACGTGTCCATGGGCGGGGCTATGCAGATGAGCAGTGTCTGGCGGCAGGACGGGGAGCAGCGAGAGGAACCGAAGGAGCCCGGCGGAGAGAATTCTCTGTGTGTGGACAGAATCCCACCAGTTTTCTCTGTGTTGGGGGGAGGGGGGCAGATTTCATGATGTCACAGTCCTTGGGGGAGGAGTTTGAATCATAAGTCCAAAGTGGGAGAACAACTCCCCCCACTTGTGCTCAGTCTCCTCTAGGGGGCTGGGCTGGGCTCTCTAGGGAGGGGAGCCCAGGAAAAAACAGTTTCCCCTATGGAACCCAGGAGTCCTGGATCCCAGTCCCACTGCTTTAGACCCCCCTCCACTTCTGAGCCAGGAATAGAACCCAGGGGTCCTGGTGCCCAGCCCCCACCCTGCTCTGACCACTAGACCCCACTCCCCTCCCAGGGTGGTGCAGGGGTCACTGGGTCTGTGTCCCAGCTCTGCTAAGGGCCGTGACTGATTTTCCCAAAGTGCTTCCTTCTGAATCCAGCACATCTGCCCCCCCCCTCCGCCCGGTCGCTGCCTGAACTAGTCTGAACTTGAAATTAGTCTGAACTTGAGCTGCCTGTTATTAAAAGCTGGTTCCCCAATTCAGTTCCAACTGCCCTGCTAGAAACACCCCCAGGTCCCTGCTCACCCCAGGAAGAGGAAAAAGAGAAACCCCCACTGGGCACTGCCCTTGGCTCCAGGCTGGTGTCCGGGGGTGCGGGTGGGGACTGATTGTTTGCTGCTGAGGAGGGAGCCAGTAGAGGCCTCTGGTGCTCTGCTCCTAGCATCTGCCTGACCCAGGCTGTCCTCTGCCTCAGCTGCTGCTCCCGGCCTGCTCTAGAGTCAAACACACAGGGCCCCCAGGGGAACAGAGGCTGGGACAGGGCAGCAGCCTGGGCTGGGCTGGGAAGATGCTGGGAGTTCTCGTTCCCTGAGAATTGGCCTGGCTCCCTTCTCAACAGCAAACAAATCAATTCCATGTCCCCTCCCCAGAAAAACCAGCCTGGAGCCAAGGGCAGCAGGGCACGATTCCCTCCAGTTCTCACCGAGGCAGGAGAGAATCCAGGGTGTTTCTAGCAGAGCTTATGGAATTGATGTGGGGAAACCAGCCTTTAATAACAGGCAGTTCCAGTTTAAGCTAAGAGTTTTTAACAATTTTTACAACATTAAATAACCCTTCAATTGTAGTGTCACCATCCATAAAATTGCTTCAGCCTTACATGTTCCCAAGTGCAAAACTAAACATCTCTTCAAATCCAAGAGAGTGGAGATCAGTTAGTGTTCAGAGTCATCCCACATAAAAGAACCATGTTGTC
The DNA here is from genome assembly GCF_020497125.1 of Mauremys mutica. Classification (NCBI taxonomy): domain Eukaryota; kingdom Metazoa; phylum Chordata; order Testudines; family Geoemydidae; genus Mauremys; species Mauremys mutica. Next base: position 1,698,064 of record NW_025423266.1, on the reverse strand, counting down.
GTACACACTGGCCCCATCATGTGGCCATCACCTTTCCCTCCTCTCTGTTAAAAGTTTTAGTATTTTGCACAGAAACTTTCTTCCCTCAGGAGAGACCTGGGAACCAGGGCTGCCAGCCAGACAAACACTTTTAAGAGGAGGCGTAACCTGTCAAAAAATGATCTCCCTCCTTCAGTTCAGTGACACCCTGAAATGTTACTTGTCCCGGCAGAGCTGGAGGATTGAAAGCAGCTACATCAAACCCCTGTGTAGCTAGCAGGAATGAACATAAACACTCCCTGGTATCTGAAGAGATATTTAGTTTTACCCTTGGTAAACTACAAGACTAAAGGGAAAGGCAGTGGTGCCAAATATATAGAGTGAAACACGAAACAATCGTCATAGTTATGCCCATAGTGACTGCAAAATCTTTCTATATTCTTATTATTATTTTCTCTGGTGTCTAGACATTGACTAGACCTTGACCAAGAAATTTGGCTCTTGATAAAATAATCAACTACCCCTGGTTAATGCAATGGACTAGAAATTGACTGGGGTCTCTCCACGCAGGTTCAAATCCTGCCAGCTACAGATGCATTAGTATATTGTCATTACTGTTGTCTTAGTGCCGGAGCATCCACAGAGCCAAACTGGAGCCAGATCTGGTCTTGCTCTGAGGCTGTCTACACTTAAAATCCTGCTATAGCACTGTGGAGAAGACCATTGATACAGTGAGGGGAGGGGTTTTCCATCCCTGTAATAGCTACATTGGCAGAACAATCTTTCCTTTCATTTAGCACTATCTAACCATGGCTTAGGTCAGCTTAATTATACTGGTTCTGGGTTTTTTCACACCCTGAAAGACATACTTGTTAGAGGGTATATCCTATCACCCTCCCATTCCCTGGTCCTTCTCGCATGACCAGAGAGTAGCAATACACAAAGTTCAAAGGTGCAAACAATTCAATGTTTATTGAGGAAAACTTCCAGCAAGCAATGATTCCAATTTCCTTCCTCAGTGTCCCCCTTCCCAGCTCTGACACCACAGAGCCTTGCCTGTGTCCCTGTTTCCATTCCCTGTTCCTATTCCCCCCCTTAGCAAAACATAATTCCCCTTCCCCTCCCCTCCCCTCCCCCTCCTTACTTCCTGACTGACTGCAGACTATATAGTAAAACTTGAGTTCTGCTTAGCTATACCCTAACCACTCATTTTACTGAAATGTAACTAACCAATCCTAACATAGTGTAACATGATTATCTAACCAATTATACCCCACCACCTTAATTGGTTTACACCCAACAACTTAATTATACAGCAGACAGAAAGAATCACAGCACCAGACAGAGATTATACATACAAGCAATAGGAAAATGGGGACTACAGTGATAGAACAACACAGAAATGAGGATTTCACACCCCAGCTATTGATCAGTGAGTTGTTCCTAGACAGGATGCTATCATGGTAGAGGTTGTGGGTGCTGGTTGCTTAACTGTCTGGCCCCCAGGGCAGGATTTTGAGGTTCACCATTACTTTCTCAGAATGCCAGCACCCATCTTTTGTTCACTTAAAATGCGAGCAGGGAGATTCCAACACCACAGAATTCATGGAGCTCCAGGAAACGTGTAACTTTAGGTCCGGGTGAGTGTGTCTAAAATTCAGCTGTGCTGTAGAAGGTCTCTAGGAGTTGAAAGAGATGTGCCATCTCGACCTCCCTAAAGAGTTCATCAATTATTAATGAAAACTAGGGTTGATAAGTCATGTTTTTTGTAGCAGGAGGATGGTGGACTGGTCTAAAGTGCCAGTTTTAAGACTCTTTTTTCCCTATCTCTTGGGTGTTCTGGTCTCTGCATAGAGATGTGGTTTCAAATCCCACTCCTGACATGACCATTTAATTCTATCTGGAGAAAATAGCCTCACTTCAATCTCCTGTGCAACAATAGAACCCCATTTGCTTAGCTTTGCTATTCCAGTAGTTGTGAGAGAAGCTCCAAACCAGGGGGAAACAGGGCCTGTTCTCTCGACCCATCAATTTTTGTCTTCCTTCATTCCAAGCCATTTTCTCAGAAACATCCATATTTCCCACACTATTTTGTTTAATGTTCTTTGCTTTTATGAAAGTTTAGAGTCATCATTTAATTGCCACACAACTGTACTTATGAAGTGAAGTGAAACACAATATTTTTTGGATATTCTTGCAGAAGAATTTTGCTTTCTGACCTGGAATTGAACAGGGGCTACCCGAGGGGGACAATGCTGCTCCCTTTTCTTGGCTCATCCAAAAAACATAAGTTCTTGGTGCCCTTTGTTTCCCTGTTCTTCAAAGGCAAATCAGCTGGTTTAGCGGCTACTGAGAAAGCCTTAGAAAAGGGCCCCAAAATTGATAGCAGCTGGTTTCTATAGTGTAGGGGACAGGAAGCAGGGTGGGTTGGATGGGGAGTGGTTGGGGTGGGGGTCTCTGGAGGGGGCAGTCAGGGAGCAGGGGGGGTGGATGGGGCATGGGAGTCCCGGGGTCTGTTAGGGGGTGGGGGAAGGATAGGAGACAGGGCAGTCAGGGAACAGGGAGCAAGGAGGGTCCTGGGAGCACTGTTAGGGCGGGGGGGGGTTTCCTGGGGGGGGGGTCAGAGAACAAGGAGCTGGGGGGGTTGTATGGGTCCAGAGTTCTGGGGGTCCTGTCAGGGGGCGGGGAGCAGTTGGATAGGCATGGGAGTCTGGGGGGTTCTGTCTGGGTGCGGGGGTGTGGATAAGGGTTGGGGCAGTCAGGGGAGAGGCAGGGGGTAGGGTCCAAGGGGGGCAGTCAGGGGACATGGGGCAGAGAGGCTTAGATAGGGAGTGGGGTCCCAGGAGGGGGTAGTAGGGACAAGGAGCAGGGAGGATGGGGTTTGGGGGGGCAGTCACCCAGCCTTCTGCCTGGAGCCCTGACCCCCCCACACGCCCCAGGCCCCTGCCCTGAGCCCTGTACCACCCAGCCCCCTGTTGACTTCTTCACCCCGCCACGACCCCAGCCCTGAATCTGGCACCCCCACACATCCCCAGCCTCCCCACATCCCATGCACCCCGCACATCCTCACCCTGAGCACCAAATGGGAGCTCCTGCACCCCTCCGCACACATTCCCACCTGCACCCCTCATGCCAAATGGGAGCTCCCCAGGTAAGTGCCCCCACACCCAAACCTCCTGCCCCAACCCTGAGCCCCCTCCCTCATTCTAGCTCCTGGCCAGACCCTTCACCCCCAGCCCTGTGCTCGGTCCACTTCCACCCTCAGCTCAGTGCAGAGAGGGTAAGAGAATGGGCCAGAACCAGGGTACCCACTATATGTGGGCAGGGCCAGGACTCCACACCAGCAGCGGGCTGAGCAGGTCTGGCAGCCGGGATCCCGGCTGGCAGGAGCCAGCGGATGGAACCCCTGAGCGGCAGTGGGCTGAGCCGCACAGCCCGCTGCTGGTCTGGGGTTCTGGCTGACAGACCCTTCCCAGCTGGGGTCCTGGCCGCAGGCCCCGCTCAGCCCACTGCCGGCCTAAGTGAACAGAACCCCAGACCAGCAGCGGGCTGAGCGGGCCGGTGGCATAAGATCAACATTTTAATTTAATTTTAAATGAAGCTTCTTAAACATTTTGAAAACCTTGTTTATTTTACAATACAACATTAGTTTAGTTATATAATATATAGACTTGTAGAGAGAGACCTTCTAAAAAACATCAAAATGTATTACCGGCACGCGAAACCTTAAATTAGAGTGAATAAATGAAGACTCGGCACACCGCTTATGAAAGGTTGCCAACCCCTGCTCTAGAGGTTTTTATGGCATTGATCTCCCTTGCAGATTCTCTGATGGCTAACATGGGCTGATTGCCAAGAGAAGGTTTTCCCACACTCACTGCATTCATAGGGCCTCTCCCGTGTGTGGATTCGCTGATGTTTAGAAAGGGCAAATCTTTGAATGAAGCTTTTTCCACAGTCACTGCATTCATAGGGCCTCTCACCTGTGTGGATTCTCTGATGAACAGAAAGGGCTGATCTTTGAGTGAAGCTTTTTCCACAGTCACTGCATTCGTAGGGCCTCTCTCCTGTGTGGATACTCTGATGTTGATAAAGGCCTGAGCTGCGATTGAAGGTTTTCCCACACTCACTGCATTCATAGGGCCTCTTCCCTGTGTGGATTCTCTGATGTTGATAAAGGCCTGAGCTGCGATTGAAGGTTTTCCCACATTCACGGCATTCATAGGGCCTCTCCCCTGTGTGAATTCTCTGATGTTTGGAAAGGGCTGAGCTGTTAGTGAAGCATTTTCTACACTCACAGCATTCATAGGGCCTCTCCCCTGTGTGGATTCTCTGATGAGTAAGAAGGTTTGAGCTGCAATTGAAGGTTTTCCCACACTCACTGCATTCATAGGGCCTGTTCCCTGTGTGGATTCTCTGATGTTTAGAAAGGCTTGAGCTGCTAGTGAAGGTTTTCCCACACTCACTGCATTCATAGGGTCTCTTCTCTGTGTGGATTATCTGATGTTTAGAAAGGTCTGAGCTGGTAATAAAGCTTTTCCCACACTCACAGCATTCATAGGGCCTCTCCCCTGTGTGGATTCTCTGATGTTTAGAAAGGTCTGAGCTGCTCGTGAAGCTTTTCCCGCACTCACTGCATTCATAGGGCCTCTCCCCTGTGTGGAGTCTCTTATGAACAACAAGATTTGATCTGTAAGTGAAGGTTTTTCCACACTCAGTGCATGTATTTTTCCTCTTTCCGCTCAGGATTTCCTGCTGGGTTGTGGTTTCCTTGACGCTCTTCTGAGTTCCCCGACAGGAAATAAATTTACCCACTTTCTCCTCTGGCTGGTTTCCTTGCTCTCTTTCTGGTCTGTGCTGAATCTCACAGGATTTTCCCTGCTTATGACTCCAGGACACATTCCTTTTCGATCTTTGTGATAATTCTCTGTGTTTAGCCACTTGCTCAACATTTTCCTGCTGAGAATTCTGCTCCTCTTTCTCACATACCATTGCGTCACCTGCTGTGATAAGAGACAGAAACCTCAGACAGGGATGGAAAGGGGAAGGCCAAACCAAAACAAGTGCTTGAGACAGGTCAAATAAAAACAAGAACTGAACTCCCCCAAACTCTTCCCTAAACAGGAGAGAGGAGGGGATCAATTTGGCCCTCACATCCCATCCAAATTCACAGGGGGAAGGGAGGAAGCTACTGCCTGGTGTCTGCTAGGGTCTACAGGAAGCCATGAGCTATATTTACCCTGAGGATACGATCCCTGCTAGGGACAATAATGAACTGAGAAACCTTCCAAGGGCTTTGTAGGGCATCCCAGATGTTTCCTTCAGGCACTTACAGATTCTGAGTTGGTTTAATCTTTCCTCACCTGTGCAAGGAACTCTCAGGATCTCTCTTTCCTCTGAACCCTGGAGGTCTGGGGCCCATGGCTCGTCCCCTTGTTCCAGCTGGGAGATTATATGAGGTTTGGAAACTGGAAACCCTGCTCAGATGAAAGAAAACAAAGGAGTTCAGTTGATTTCATATGACTGTGTCATAAAAAACATTATTAATTTAACTTCAGTGCTTACTGTGACCCAGTGTGCCTGGGGCAGTCCACACTGAAAATGCCAAGATCAGGGCAGGCTGAAAAAGGGAGAGCAGATGCTCCCAAAACTGGTGGTTAACACGGAAGTTAAATTCACCGATCAGTCACCAACTGTGCTTCTGATCCTCCACACTGGTTATCGAGAAACTGAAAAAAGACATCACACGGCCCCCTTTACTGCATTCCAGTTCTCTGACTCCCAATCAGCACCTAGGTCCGGCACAGTGAGAGGTTATTTAAAAACTCTGCTCACATAAACAAAGTGTTCTTCTGACCCCAGAGTCAGCCACATTACCAGGTCTGTATAGCTTTGGATCTTACCCAGAATACTATGATGCCAGCCAGTCCTTAGCATCTAAACTAAAGGTTTATAAGCAAGAAAGCATCTAAACTAAAGGTTTATTATAAAAGAAGGAAAGAAAAAGGAAGTTGTTAAAATGGGAAAACAATGAGATACATTCTGAAATCTATATATCTGGTTCTTAGCAGTATTGGTGAGTTGCTGGCTTGAAAGGCTCTCTGGTACACAGCCACATCATTCAGTCCTTTGTTCCACGGTTCAGTTTGTAAAGAAGTTGCTGCAGAGGTAGGAAGAGGGATTGAAGACAAAATGGAGATGATGCAGCTGACCTTTATAGTCCTTTCCCCATGTGTCTTCTACTTCCTGTGTCCCAAACACAAGCTTCACAGCACATGGCATGGAAAAGCCTTGGAGGTCTCAGTACACAGTCATACCCCTGCATGTCTTGCTGACTCAAGAGGTGTCTCCCCTTGATCCTTTCAATGGGTTCATTGTACAGCTGATGACCCTGGATGGGCCATCGAACAGGCTGGGCAGCGCTGATGCCAATATGTCTGGGGGTGTCACTCAGAAACACTACACAAGTCTGGAATACAGATATACCCGACATATCTATAACTCACAGTACAAAGATAGACACAAGATTATCAAACTTGGAAAATCATAACATTTTCATTGACACTTTACATGGCATATCTAGCACGATTCATTGCAATTTCATCATATCGGTATTTATAATAAAATAACAATAATAATATAAAGTGTCTCTCAATTCCCTACAGTGTCACTTAATAAACCAGTGAATTCCCAGGACCGGTTCCCCAGGTGTTTGAAGATGCCGAACACCTTGCTTTTGAGGGACTGAAATACCCACATATATGTTGGGAACACACAGACAGACACTGTGCAAGTCTGTGCCCCTATGTTCACTCTTCTAGAAAATTATGATCAATTTTGTTCATAGTATGTGTCAGGGCTGAATCTCCACTCTGTCACTCCGAGTGCAGAAAGTGGGGGCCCGCCAGGATTCTAAAAATTAATTTGTGCAACTCTAGGCTTGTATTAAACCCCCAAAGTTACAGCTTTTCTCTGACCTTGGCTTGGTAAATGCTGCCACCACCCAGATGCAAAAAAACCCCAATCCCTTGGACCCAGGAAGGAGCACTTGAGAATTCTTCCCTCTAGGGTACCCTCAAGCCCTTTCACCTCCCCTCCGGGAAAGAGCTGAGAAAGAAAACAAAGGAAATTAGCTGTGGCTACCAGCTAATCAAACAACATGCACAAACCTCTTAGGACACCAAAAATCCAACCCTGTTCTTAAAAGAGGTAAATTTTATTAAAATTTAAAAGGAAAAACAATAAATCTGGAACTTAGGCTTTTGCTAGATCTTAAAAGAAACAATTGTTGTAAGCACCCAAAATAGCTTTCTTGGGGGTTCAGCTTAAAGCTTAGAAGCAAAAAAAAGCATCTGGGATAGCACAGAGGAGCTCCAAAAGCCAAAATAAAAAATATAAACCTGATTGTGTTTGTCTAAACTTCCCTGTCCAAATCATTTCTTCTAGGGATGGAAGATGAATTTTCAAACCTGCTTCAAGCCACACACAGCATTGCTACTCCGTGTTGCCTTCTCCGGAGAACAACAGACAAAGGGAAAGTTACTGTCCCATTTAAAAAAATTCTAGCCTTTCCATTGCTCTTTTGGTCAGGTGCCCACTCCTTTTCTTTTACCTGTGGGCTTGTTAACCCTTTACAGGTAAAGCAAGCAGAGAAGTCACACCAACAAGGATTTTACAGCAATCTGGCTGGCTGGGTGTTTATAAAAGGGAGATCCCTCCCCTCCCCTTCATTTATCACTGTATGGCTTGTGAGGTAACATTTGAAAAGACATAATCTACTGAATATCCTCCTTAAAATGTGTAGCAACACTGTATGTAAAGTTATGAGATTTTACAGTATGATATTACTGAAAAAGTTGCAACCCTAACCCTAAGTTCCTCAGAGGCAGCAAGGCAAACAGCTGGTCAAATAGCCATTCTCCAGGAGGGGGAAGGTGTGAAGACATCTACATTCCATCGCAGGGACCACTTGAAGCTCATATCTATGACAGCCTATCACCATGATTCAGCTGAGAACTGGATTTGTTTCTAGTACAAAGGACTGAATTATAAAGAGATGTTAGGAAAATGCATGAGACTCTCTCTGGGTACGTCTATACTTACCGGCCGGGTCGACGGGTAGCGTTCGACTTCTCGGAGTTCGAACTATCGCGTCTAATCTAGACGCAATAGTTTGAACTCCGAACGCGCTCCCGTCAACTCCGGAACTCAACCATCGCAAACGGCGGTGGCGGAGTCAACGGGGGAGCCGCGGACTTCGATCCCGCGGCGTCTGGACAGGTAAGAAGTTCGAACTAAGGTAGTTCGACGCGTAGCTGAAGTTGCGTACCTTAGTTCGACCCTCCCCCCCTCCAGTGTAGACCAGGCCTCTCTCTCCCCCTCCCGCTCCTTTCCTTCTGCTCATGACAACTCCTGAAGAACTAAATGTGGGCAGCAGGGGCAGGTTAGAGGGAGTCCTGGCTGAAAGGAAAGCCAGCCTGTCTCAGCAGATGGTGACAGAAACATTTGTTTTAAATCATTTTAGCTGGTTAACTTAGACGTTAGTTTGTGCTTTATCTTGCATTTCTTTCATAAACAATTCTGACTTTTATGCCTCATTACTTGTAGTCACTGAAAATCTTTTTTTTTCCCTTCAGTAGTTAACAATCTTGGTTTATTGTTTTATCTAACCAGTGTGGTTGGATTAAAGTGTGTTGGAAACTCCATTTGGAATAACAAGGCTGGTGCATATCATTTTCCATTGATGAAATAACAGATTTCATATGAGCTCCCATTGTTCAGTAGTGTGCTGGACAGGACAAGATGCACATTTCTGGGGGATGTCTGGGAGCAGAGAATTTTCTGGGGCTCTCCTGTGGGTTATTCGGGAGTTGCTGACTAGCAGCACTCAAAACTGTGTAGCTGGGAGCGAGTTACATGCTGGAGACTGCGTGTTACCTGCCCAGGAGTGGCTGCTCTCACAGTAGAGCAGTGTAAAAGGCACCCCAGCCTGGGGAACTGAGGGGACACAGCTGTTCAACACTCCAGACTGTACTGTGCTTAATGTCACAGACACTCAATTTCAAAGTCTCCCAAAACACATAGAAAGTAAATCCATGTCCCAGAAATCGAAGTCTCCAGAGAGAGGGCAAGTCTCCCTGGCTCTGCTTCTTGCTGACAGACAGGTCCAGAGACAAAGAGAGAGTCCTGGGGAAGCTGGAAACATAAGCGTGGGGCTCAGTGGAGAAAAGGGAGAGGAAGGGCAGGGATATTACTGAATGCAGGATCTCAGCACTACTAAATGTCAGGATAACACATAGTGCAGCCCACTGGAAAACATAATCCCAAATATACATATAAAATGCTGGGGTCTAAATTAGTTATTTCCATTGATTTATATAAGGGCAATAAGATATTCTCTGTATTATTGTCTATCCCTTTTTAAATAATTCCTAACATCCTGTTTGCTTTTTTGACTTCCGCTGCACACTGCTGGATGTCTTCAGAGAACTATCCACAATGACAAAAAGATCTTTTTACTGATCAGCTGTAGCTAAATTTGCCCCCATCATATTGTATGTATAGTTGGGGTCGTTTTTCCAATGTGCATTACTTTACATTTATCCACATTGAATTTCATTTGCCATTTTGTTGCCCAATCACTTAGTTTTGTGAGATCTTTTTGAAGTTCTTCACAGTCTGCTTTGGTCTTAATTATCTTGAGCAGTTTAGTATCATCTGCAAACTTTGCCACCTCACTGTTTACTCCTTTCTCCAGATCATTTATGAATAAGTTGAATAGGATTGGTCCTAGGACTGACCCTTGGGGAACACCACTAGTTACCCCTCTCCATTCTGAGAATTTACCATTTATTCCTACCCTTTGTTCCCTGTCTTTTAACTAGTTCTCAATCCATGAAAAGATCTTCCCTCTTATCCCATGACAACTTAATTTACGTAAGAGCCTTTGGTGAGGGACCTTGTCAAAGGCTTTCTGGAAATCTAAGTACACTATGTCCACTGGATTCCCCCTTGTCCACGTTTGTTGATCCCTTCAAAGAACTCTAATAGATTAGCAAGACACCATTTCCCTTTATAGAAACCATGTTGACTTTTGTCCAACAATTTATGTTCTTCTACGTGTCTGACAATTTTATTCTATTTATTGTTTCAACTAATTTCTCCAGTACTGACATTAGACTTACTGGTCTGTAATTGCCGGGATCACCTCTAGAGTGCTTTCTAAATATTGACGTTACATTAGCTATCTTCCAGTCATTGGGTACAGAAGCCGATTTAAAGGACAGGTTACAAACCATAGTTAATAGTTCTGCAACTTCACATTTGAGTTCTTTCAGAACTCTTGGGTGAACGCTGTCTGGTTCCTGTGACTTGTTACAGATAAATTTATCAATTAATTCCAAAACCTCTTCTAGTGACACTTCAATCTGTGACATTTCCTCAGATTTGTCACCTACAAAAGCCAGCTCAGGTTTGGGAATCTCCCTAACATCCTCAGCCGTGAAGACTGACACAAAGAATCCATTTAGTTTCTCCTCAATGGCTTTATCATCTTTAAGCCCTCCTTTTGTATGTCGATCATCAAGGGGCCCCACTGGTTGTTCAGCAGGCTTTCTGCTTCTGATATACTTAAAAAACATTTTATTACCTTGTGAGTTTTTGGCTAGCCGTTCTTCAAACTCCTCTTTGGCTTTTCTTATTAAATTTTTCACTTAATTTGCCAGTGTTTATGCTCCTTTCTATTTACCTCTCTAGGGTTTGACTTCCACTTTTTTAAAGTTTTTATCTCTCATTGCTTCTTTTACATGGTTGATAAGCTCCGGTGGCTCTTTTTGAGCTCTTTTACTGTGTTTCTTAAATTGAGGTATACATTTAAGTTGGGCCTCTATTATGGTGTCTTTAAAAAGCGTCCATGCAGCTTGCAGGGATTTCACTTTAGTCACTGTACCTTTTAATTTCTGTTTAACTAACCCCCTCATTTTTGCATAGTTCCCCTTTTTTAAATTAAATGCCACAGTGTTAGGCTGTTGAGATGCTCTTCCCACCACAGGGATGTTAAATGTTATTATATTATGCATTTTATTTCGAGCAACTGCAGTTAGTCGGGAGTGTACACACGGGCAGAGTTTCCCCTCCTGAGGTAGGTCTCGGTTAGATAAACAGTTAAGGCAAGCATTTATACCTTTTGTGACATACAGTAATGAGCAACAACTGCATTTTGTTTATACATATTCCTTTCTGATAGCTTACTTCTCTCAGCAATTTCTGCTACAGTCTGCATTCTATTCTTATCTAACACAAGGTCAAAAAACAGCATCTCTTACAGTTCTTTTCCACTCGCCCAGGCCCTGCTTGGAAGTCTCGCGTTATTAGCTGTTAGAGTTAGCCTGTTAAATATCAAAATAAGGAGAAAACAGTTATACAAAGCAAAACGAAATCACAAACAGAAATGTCATTAGAAATACAAATATAAAAAAGGGAAATGCAATCCCCATCACTTTATCATGTCTGGGCCATTCCTGTATTGAGAGCACCTGCTAAGGTCCCTGTGTGCTTACGAGAAACCTGGAGGAACTCATACCACAGCCTGAACATGAAACTCAACTGCTTCCAGGTGCCGCAGTAAAACCCTGTCCCTGCTGTGACGGTGCACTCCGTGTGATTTTATGAAAATATGCTAATGAGTGTGAATATAATGTCATTGGAATATGCTTCATGCAAAAGGTCTCTGGTAGAGTATCATTACAAAGCTTATAATCTACTGTGTGTATTCATCCTATTTGTATGAACCGATCATTCCTGTATCTGAAACTAGAAATATGAACTATAACTCTGAGGTCCTGTGGTAATGATGCAAAGTGTGGGCCATTAATAGTGGTTTGGACTCTTGAATGCTCCCATTAACCAGGACAATTGACTGGAGATGGCTCTGTCCTGCACCATCTGTGAGTCAGGCCAGGAAGAATGAAGGCTTGGGGTCTCACAGGACATGTGACCATGTCCCCTGGTACAGGAATCCATCTTAAACCTGGGGCTCTTCCCCAGGAGAGAGACAAAACATTCCTGCCTTGTACCAAAGCTGTATAAGAGGGTGGAACTGAACAAACATGGCTGCAGTCATGAGACATCCCCTAACTATCACCTGAACTGGCACACGGACTATACCAGGTGAAAATATTGGGCCCAGACTAGAAATAAGTCTAGTCTGCAAAAGAAGCTTATTGGAAGATCTCTGAGGATGAGATTTTTATCTGTATTAGGCTTAGACTTGCATGTTTTTGTTTTATTTTGCTCTATGGAGAATAGAAACTCCACAGAGAAGGAAAAGTTAATGCCCTGGAAAAGTGTCTGGGTGGGTGTTAGATGGGTGGGAGGGTGTCTAGAAACCACTCTCCTCTAGTTTCTTTTCTCTGATTTCCTGTAGAAAATCTGAAGCAGGGAGCAAAAACCATTGCCTTCTCTGACGCTTGAACTCAGGACCTTCAGATTATGAAATTGACATGCTGCCAACTGCACTAAGAAGGCTTGGAAAAGCTTTAGGCTCAGTGCATATAGGACCCTCCTACAGCAGTGACTGGGGCAGGGAAGGAGCCAGGGATGTGCTGGAAGAAGCAGGGAGCTCTGGTGAGCAGAGACTTTTCCTGGCAGCTTTCACAGCAGCAAAGAAATCAATTCATGCTGCCAGTGAACAATCTACTGGAACTAATGGCAGCACACGGGTGATATTTCCAAGCTATGCACCTACTTCCACATTTTTGAACTTACTCTCCTTTTCCTAGTAGGGCACTTTCCATGTGAGTTAAGCAAAGCAAGTTGGGGAAACTACACAAGGAGTAGAAACCAGGGCGCCAGATAAGGGTTGAATTCATAACCCCAGCAGTATCCCGCTCTGCGCTAACCAGTTGCACCACTGCAGGTGCTTCTTAGACAAAGCTGGGAAGCGGCAGTTATCAGTCTCTGGGGGTTACACCTTTGCCTGGCGATTGTCAGGCTGATGCATCAAACCTAACTCAAGATGCGGCTTTTCAGCCATGAGACTCCAGTACATTTTAACAGGAAGAAAATCTCCTCGATTCTGGTTTAGCCCCATTTGACTCCCTCTGCCCATCTTCTCTGCCCCCCCCCCCGCCAGTCTCTTTCCTTCCCCACTGGGGCCGTGCAGAGAGGAGCCCCAGTCAGTCTTTGTCACAGAGTCTGTATCCCGTAAAGGGAGGGAGGGGTCGCTCTAAAACACTGATAATGGGGCGGGGAGTGGTGTGTGGTTAGCGGGAGAAAGGATGGAGATCTAATGGTGGGTCCCAGAGAGGTTCCCCCAGATTGGGGAGATCCCCTGCTGCCCCCATCAGCCAGCGGGGGGAAGAACAACTTCAGATTGCTTGGGGAAGCCACCTTTAAAAACACAAGTGTAACATGCTAGTTACATTTTAATATGACCAAAGCCTCCTCAAACCCAGGGTCACGATTACTGGAATGATTTTGTCCTGATATTTTACTGGCCGCAGACACAAAGCGAGTCAAATTACAGTTTCCGTTTGGAGTCAGTGCACACACACGAATCTGGAGGCTTTTAATTCCTTAGGTTCTGCTGCCATTTCATTTCTGTCCTGTTCCAAGATTTATTGTTGTGCAAAGCAACGTTAGGCCCTTGGGAGTGTCCCCCCCTGGTCCCGCCTTCCGCCCCTGGGCAATTTAAAAGAGCCTGGGGACCCCCGCCACCACCACCAGCAGCAAAAGGGGACAAAGGCACTTTCCTGCCCACCCTCGCTCTGTGTTGCACGCCACTCCCGGGAGCGGCTGGCACATCCCTGCGGCCCCTGGGGTTGGGGGGAGTCTCTACACGCTGCTCCCTCCTTGAGTGCCAACTCTGTCAACTGTGGCAATGGGAGCTGCGGGGGTGGAGTCTGCGGGCAGCCGTGCTCAGAGACACCCCCGGCCCTCCCGCTTAGGGGCTGCTGCTGGGGGGGTGAGGTGCGGGTTGCTCTTGGGAGAAGCCTGAGGTAAATGCTGCACCCCTCACCCTCTCCTGCACCCCCTGCCCCAACCCAGACTCCACACCTGCACCCCAACCCCCTGACTGAGCTCAGACCCTGCACCCAAACTCTCTCCCAGAGCCCAGCCCCTCTCCCTCCCTCACCCAAACTCTCCCCCAGAGCCTTAGGCAGGTGTGTGGGGGTGGAGGTGGGGCAGGACTTGGTCCCATTCTGGGCACCACCAAAAATTATACAAACCTGCCGCCCTTGTCCAGCCCAACCTTCTGCTGATGCACCTCAGCCCACACCTGGGCAGGGTTTGAAGCTTCCATTGCTTAAATTCCAGGACACTGAGGGATTTCAGCTCCCCTTTGCCCAGAGGGAACCTTCACCCAACTCCCAGCCAGGTTCTTGTCCATGGGATCACTGTAGGGGGGCTGGGTCCCTCGGTGTCTTTTCTCTCTCTGTGACAGGCCAGGGTGCAATAACTGGGGCATCTGAGCACCCAGGACCTTCTGTGGGGCTGCCATTCCCCTTCCCCTTCTGTGGTCTCGTCTGTCATTGACTCCAGCCCTTTTTCTGTCCATTGTCAGCACCATCCCAAGCCAGCTGCACTCGCCTCAAAAAGACAGAGAGTCCTGTGGCACCTTACAGACTAACAGACGTATTGGAGCATGAGCTTTCGTGGGTGAATCCCCACTTCGTCAGATGAATGTAGTGGAAATTTGCAGGGGCAGGTATAAATATGCAGGTAAGAATCAGTCTAGAGATAGGGAAGTTAGTTCAATCAGGGAGGATGAGGCCCTCTTCTAGCAGCTGAGGTGTGAACTCCAAGGGAGGAGAAATTGCTTTTGTAGTTGGCTAGCCAGGCACAGAATTCCTACTCCATTCATCTGACAAAGTGGGGATTCACCCACGAAAGCTTATGCTCCTGTATGTCTGTTAGTCTATAAGGTGCCACAGGAATCTTTGTTCCTTTTTAGAGATCCTGACTAACACAGCTGCCCCTGTGATACTCAAAAAGACAGTGTCCCCTGTTGAGTGTAAATCACTGACCTCTCTCCTCTCTGAGCACTGACTGCCCCTGTTTTTCCTTGCCTCTCAGTCTGTGCAGATGGGACCTTTCTCTCCAGTGCTGGAGATTCGCCCTTCTTATCTACCCTTGTCCCAAGCAGCACAGCGGGTGGGAATCTTACATGTACCAAGGTGACTTAGGAACAGAAACCCCCCCAGACCTTCCATGCAATTGGCACTTGCCCCTCACTGAGCAGGATTAAAACTCCTGCAGGGAGACTGCTGGGCCACATCCCCTCCGGGCATAAGCAAAGCTGCAGGGTGAAAAAATGAACCTGGAGATTGATCCCAGGGCCTCATACATGCTGAGCATGTGCTCTACCACTGAGTTACATCCCCAGATGGGCAGTGGGTGCTATGGGTCACACTCAGAGCCCTCCTGTTCCCAGCACATCCAGTGACATATAAGTTTCACAAGAAGCACATTCCCCTCTCTGAGGGCCAGACCTGCTCTCCTGCAGGTTAATTGTTCATGGGGTCACTTTGCAGCAGGACCAGATTTGATGTGTGGGGAAGAGAGAGTTTGTGCCCTGGACTCAGGGTGCAGAGATGCACTCAGCCCTCTCCCCTGCATTGGGTGGGTGGTGCTACCACCTCCTGCTGGAAAGTCATGATGGTGGTGGGGCTCTGTGAGCAGCTCACTCCCTGACCCTGGTGGCAGAAATGATGAGATGGAGGCTCCAGCTGTTTCTAGGATTTACTATTTCCACCTGCCTGTGAAGTCCAGCTTTCCCCAGCACATTCACTGCGGTGCAATTGGGTCACTGTTTCCATGGCTGAACAGCAAAGAATCACTCCCAGTTTCCCTTCTATCTGCAGCAGGGTTAGCCTGTGTTGGTGGTTAATGAGGTGGATCTAGTTGTAAATTGTTATTCATTCCTCACCTTGACAATTCACACAGTCCCTTTCCCATGCAGATTCCCAGCACCTCAGTGATCCTGGTAGCAGGGGTTGGGGCCTGAGATTTTCAGGGTTCTTTCCCCTTCCACCTGGAGTGAACTCAATTATTTCTCCATCCCAGAAATTCCATGAAATAACAACAGGGGCATAAAGAAAGAGGGGAGAGAACATTGATCCAGACTCTGGGGCTTTGGGCTGATTTAATTCTTGGTAAAAACATGAACTTGATTCCAAGAAGGGAGAGAGGAGAAGCCTGAAGCTGACTTTAGTCCCAGGCTGGGGTCTCCTGAATGGTGGGAAACATCCTTGGCTGCTACCCAGGGACAGCAGCTACTGGTGACATACCAGGGCTGGGATGAGAGGGGAATGTTACATGGACTTTATCATACAGGCCCCATCCTGCTTCTCAGAGCCCATGGGCAAGAATCTAGAGAAGGGTGAGTCATTTCTCAGCTGCATTCTCAGGAGAAGCCAGTAGCCGTCCTTGACCAGAGACCCAGGGGAGCAACCACGGCAGTTCTGGGGAGAGCTCTGGCTGCCAGGGGATCCAGCCAGGAGAGGGAGTGCTGGGTGATCTGGAGGGCCAGTCCAGTGGGGCTGTCTCAGGAGTCAGAGGTGGCCTTGCCAGTGGGGAGGCGCTAGGTCACATGTTGGTGGGGTGGGGAAGTAGGGACTACAGGATGTGAGGCTGGTTAAAATGAAACTGCACAAAAAACCCTCCCGCTTTGCTCCAGCTAAAGGCCCTACTTTGGCCTCTCCCCTTTCATAAAAATCTCCATATCTACCCCATCTGTCAGAAACCCCCTTTCTCCCATGGGTAGTTTCACAGTTTCTTCCTTTTTTCATGGACTCGTACAAATATTTTTGCCATGGAAATGATCAAGTACGTTTAACATGAGAAAAACAATCAAACCACATCTGTGTCTCTTTCCCCAAGCATGGTGTGTCTCAATTTAACTCCTGAAAAGTCTAGGCAGGCAGAGTCACCCCTATGCTGTTTAGGGGAGGGATAGCTCAGTGGTTTGTGCATTGATTTACTAAATGCAGGGTTATGAGTTCAACTATTGAGGGGGGCACTTAGGAATCTGGGGCAGAATCAGTATTCAGTCCTGCTAATGAAGGCAGCAGGCTGGACTCAATTGTCCGTTCTAGGGGATAGGGTACCTCCATTATCTCTTTTTTCTTACTTCACATCAGACCCAGGACTTGCACCCAGCAGTTCTTGGGGCCGTGGGACAGAACTGAGCTTCAGAGGCAGAAGTGAGGGAGAACAGTTGGGACTGAGCTGTCTGGGGAATATTTTAATCCTTATCTATTTTTCAGAGGATTAAATCAATGCAGCTTCCACTTCTCCATCTCTCCCAAGGAAATGATGTTTCTGTGCAAAGTACCCAAACCTTTAAACAATAAGAAATGAAATGAAATGGCCACATGATGGCAACAGAACCTAAGAAATTTGTTAGTCTCTCAGGTGCCACACGTACTCCTGTTCTTTTTCAGCATACAGACTAACACGGCTGCTCCTCTGAAACCGAAGAGATGAGAAGCCATGTTCTTGTTCAATGAGCATTGAAGCTGAAAAGGGAGATGTTTTCTCTTTGACTCCTAAGCCCCCAACTCTAATCAACTAGACACCCCTTTCCTCCCACAACCAGGACTAGAACCCCACAGTCATGACTACTAGCCCCCTGACCCTGCTCCCGAAGCAAAGCTCTGAGACCCCTATGCTGGCCCCTCACTACCCTGCTTGTGCTGCACTTGAAACCCAGTGATGTTTCCTTGGCCAGTTTTGACTCACTCCCAGGAAGGGTGTAATTTTAGGAGCAGGTTCCAAATAGTGCAATTTACCAGCCAGAAGAGGCAGCAGATGTCAGTGTAGGAGCCATTGAAATAACTCTGCACTTACTTAGATGCAGACACACCCAGCTCTATGGTTGGTAACGTACAGAGACTCTGCTGCTGCTCATGAACTAGCAGCACATGACCTGTAAACAGCTGCCATTTGAATGCATCTGAAAGCTACATGGAACAACGATCTGTGTTAAAGGAAGGCTGCCATTTATTAGAGCCCCAATTGATGCCGTGTGCACAAAGAGAGGTTTGAATGTGTAACAGGGAGTTTGGTAAATCTTGGTTATTTTAGTTTTGTAACAGGCTCCTGTCCACCCCCAGTAGAGTTTTCAGTCCCAATGGCAACTTACTTACCAAATGTAATACAGACTAGTCCATGCCTCCCAAGTGGATGTGGTTCTTGTTCTTCTCCACATTGTAGCCCATGGAGGCCAAGAACCTGCAAATGTGTCTTCATGTGTCTTTGTTTAATTGATGAAAACAAACTTAGACGATTATAACTGATTTCAGCTGGGGGCCATGTTTGCTAGGTTTTTATGCATTTGCATAGGAAAACATTGGGTGTGTCCATTCATTTCAGGGATCCCTATGTAGTAGAGCTCCTGAGCATACTGGCAATGGAATTATTTTTACTGAAGTAACAAGTTTGTAAGGGGGCACTTGGATTTGAACTAAAAACCATTTGAATTGCAGTCAAACACTCTACCACTGAGCTATACCCCCATGACATTTGCTTTGGCAAGTCCATGATCTTAAGGATTTTGAAGGACAGACTCTACCTCAGTGAACTCCTTTTCTATTCCCAGACCACAGGGGTTTTAAAAATGGGGGTTAATTAAACTTTACATATATATGTAGACACTACAGCTTGTACACACACCAGCATAGCTTCCCCCACTGACATAGCTACCACCTCTCAGGGAGATGGGTTAACTACATGGACAGGACAGCTCTCTCCCCTCCGCTTAGAGCATCTTCATTATTTATGAATAGGTGGGAAATAACCTCCTGAATGGACAGGAACCAATGTATCAGATATTGCTGTGTCTGCATTCAATATGGGTAACTGGTCATATTGGGCTGGATTAGTAGGAGCATTGCCAGCAGATTGAGGGAAGTGATTATTCCCCTCTAGTCAGCACTGGTGAGGCCACATCTGGAGCATTGCGTCCAGTTTTCGCCCCCCTCCCACCACTACAGAAACAAATTGGAGAGAGTCTAGGGGACGGCAACAAAAATGATTAGGGGGCAGGGGACTTACGAGGAGAGGCTGAGGGCAGGGCCGCCCGGGGGGGGGGGGGACAATTTGCCCCAGGCCCTGCAGGGCCCCCAGGAGAATACAGGATTCTATAGTATTGCAACTTTTTTTTATGGAAGGGGCCCCTGAAATTGTTTTTCCCCAGGCCCCCTGAATCCTGTGGGCGGCCCCTGCCCAGACCGTGGTGCTGTCCCCCCGCTCCACCTCCTTCCCTCGTTCTCCTCCCTCCGCGGCCCCACCTGTGCTCCGCCCTCACTCCCGTTTGGCCACTTCCCACCCCTGCTCTCTGGCTGAGGCCTGCTGGTCCCTGGCTCCTCTCCTCCCCCAAGGCCTCCTCGCACCTCTCCACCCCCTACCCCAAGGTCTGCCTGCTGCCCCCACCTCTCTGCCCCCTCCCCTGAGACCCGCCCTGCCCATCACCCCCACCTCTCTGCCCCTCCCCTGAGACCCACCCTGCCCATCGCCCACCCCTCTCTGCCCCCTCCCCTGAGACCCGCCCTGCCCATCGCCCACACCTCTCTGCCCCCTCCCCTGAGACCCACCCTGCCCATCACCCACACCTCTCTGCCCCCTCCCCTGAGACCTGCCCTGCCCACCCCTCTCTGCCCCCTCCCCTGAGACCCACCCTGCCCATCGCCAACACCTCTCTGAGCCCTCCCCTGAGACCTGCCCTGCCCACTGCCCCCACCTCTCTGCCCCCTCCCCTGAGACCCACCCTGCCCATCGCCCACACCTCTCTGAGCCCTCCCGTGAGACCTGTCCATCACCCACACCTCTCTGCCCCCTGCCCACACCTCTCTGCTCCTCCCCTGAGACCCACCCTGTCCACCTCTTTCTTTGGTCATTAGTTGTTATTCCTTGAAACATCAAGGATGGAATAAAAAGCTAAGTTTACTCCAGGGTGAGGAAAGAAAGGAGCCACCAACCCCCTGGCAAAGCTCAGTGCCCCAGAGAAAACCTGCCCCCTGCTATCGCAATCACTGATGTACTGGGGATATGATGGGAAAGGGACTGTCTGAATGATCGAGGCAGGAAATGGACAACAAGCTACAGCAACGTCATTAGCCACAAATGCACTCGCCTCGTGCTCCAGCCAGAAGGGAAAGGAGCAGGAATTCTTGCTGTTCAGCCATGGACACACTTACACAATGGCACAGCAGTGTGTGTGTTGTGGAAGCTGGTTTGAGGAAACAACTGGAATTGATCACTCAGTGAGAACAGAACTAGGGTGCGGTGAGAGCCCCATACCCAGCAAGTAGTTGAGGCTGAGTGGTTAAGGCAATGGACTAGATATTCATTAGGGTCTCCCTGCCCAGGTTCAAATCCTGCTAACTACGGAGGAAGTTGTGGTTCTTTAGTTTCAATGGAGCTGGGTCATGTCTCACTTTTAAGCTATGTCTACATGAAAGAGTAACATGGCTTTAGTTAAAGTGTTTTAATTGAACAGCTGTTGCATGTCCACCCTATGCCCCTGTGTCACCAGAGCACATCCATGCTAGCATCTCTTGTCTCGCCACAGAGAGCAGTGCACTGTGGGTAGCTATCCCACTGTGCAGCTGGCTGCAGGGTGTTTTGGGAAGGGGTTGCAATGCCTCACGGGCTGGTACAGCATCACATAAACAACCTGCTAAACAGTGAGCTGACAAAATGTGCAGATGATCCAAAACTACCGGCTTCCTTCCTAGAATGAACACTCCTTGAGTGGGGTGACTACTGGGAGTAGCTCAAACCTCCAAAGTGCCTGGCCAGGGGCAGGACATTAGCACAGCAAGGGAGGGGTGTGGCAGTGACATCACAAAGACCTTTTGCAGGACCTCAGACTATTGGTCAAAGGTGCTGGGGAGGTGGTGACCTCACAGAGAGATGCTGACATCAGCCAGGCAGGAGAGGGGCGAGGGGCCAGGGAAACCTCAGAGACCCCTGTGGCTTTGCTTCAGCAAGTCTCCTTCTCCAGGTCTCTCTTTGAGGACTGAGAGAGTATTCGGGTTCACGTTCGTGAGCGCCAGGAGGAACCTCTTTCGAGTTTTCTCCTTCCCTTTTTGTGATTTTACAAGAAAACAGCTGTCCCTGTTTAGAAGGTAAGAGCCTGCTCGAGGTCTGAAACCTGTTCGGTCTAATCCATCTGGTGACAGTTGAATTCTAGGCATGGAAAACACGAGTTCAAGGAGGCAGAATTTTATTCCACACCTGGGATTTTGTCCCATAGAATCACTGGGGACATTAAGGTTTCTCCTTTTTGTTTCACCTTTTCCTCCATCCATCCCTTCCTCCTTTCTCTTCTTCTCTTGCTTCTTTTGTCCTTTCTCCTGTTCCCTTCCCAACACCAGGAGCGAGGGGTGTGTGTGTGTGTGTGTTGCGGAGGAGTGCTCTGCAGCTCCCACTGGGAGGTCCACCCAAAAATGTGAGGCTGAAATAGTGCTCGGGCAGTGATCCCCACCGGTGACCTGGGCCATCCTTTGGGCTCTCTGGTGAGAACCCTCAGCCTCCCGTCCTCAGGCTCTACCCTGATTGGCTGAGCAGGGGGTTATTGACAGGGAGGGGACTCAGGTCCTTGTTGTTCTCTTTTAAGACCAAGTAAATAAGTCAGAACCAGTTCTATGTTTGATGAATTTTGCTGCTTCTCTGCATTAATGGTCTCTGAGCAGTACATGATTCTCTCTAACATTGCAGTTCTCCTCAAATACTTGCTGAATAATTACTGTGCACTGTTGTTGGTCTGGAGCTCATCTGAGAGCACTTTATTCAGGTCATTCAGTGTCTGAAATTCAAGATCCAATGGATAGTCTGAAAATCAGGGCTCTTGGGTCCTATTCCCAACTCTGCCACTGACTGGAATTCTCCTTTCTCAGCCTTAGCTTCTCCCTCTTTCAAGTAGGGATAATAATGATCCGCTCCTACCTACCTCAACACACACAATGTCTCTCCGCACACACAAACAGTCTCCACACTGCAGTTGGAAGGCAGCTGGCAATCTAGTAGGATGCCCATGGAACAATGGGAGAGAGAAACCTGCATCACTGAAAGTACAGCCATGAAAACACCAAACACCAGCCTTGCCTAGCTGGCAAGAATCAAGCCTCCACAGAAAGATCCCCATGGTGTCATCCCAGCTCCCTAAGCCCTCAGCCACAACCACTTTACACAGGGGCCTTTCTACACTCTGGTTCTGTTCTCACTGAAGGGTCATTTCCAATGGTTTGCTCAGACCAGCTTCCCCAGCACACTCACTGCTGTGCAGCTCTGTACGTGTGGCCATGGCTGAACAGCAAGAATTCCTGCCCATTTCCCTATTGGCTGGAGCATGGCTAGAGTGTGTTTGTGATTAATGACGTTGCTGTAGATTGTTCCCTCCCTGCCTTGGCAATTCAGACAGTCCCTTATCCCAATGTATTTCCAGCTCATCAGTCCCTGGTTGGGTCTCCTGGGCAGTGGAAAACATCCTTTGTTTGGTGCTGCCAAGGGGATCGTGCAGAGCTGAGATGTCCCTTGGCTTGGATCAAAGGGGGAGTTGGATGGAATTTATCACACAACCCTCCCTGCTCCCCAGAGCCCCATGGGGAGAATCTAGAGAAGGGGGAGTCATTCCTCCCCTGTGCTCCCAGAAGAGCTGCTAGGACTCCTTCCTGCCAGCTACTCACCCCTGGATTCATCCTCAGCTCCTGGGATCTTTCTGCTCCAAAGGCTCCAGAGGCCTGGGCTGGGGAGGGCGTCACTGCACAGTCTGAAACACAAGGGAGGTTTCTGGAATTGAAGGAAGGAGCAGAAAATGGAGAGGAAAGAAACAGAGAGAAAACACCTCATCTCTCCCCTCCCCCTCCCAGCAAGAAATGTTACCAAGGAGCAGTGTTAGGGGAAATGGTGCCCGGGGCAAAACTTGTACTTTGGCACTTCCCCACTGCCCCTGGGGGATCCCCCTCCCCCTTTACCGCTAGCTCCTGCACTCCCAACCCTTGTGCCTCCTTCACCCCTAACTCCTGCCCCCTCCTGTGCCCTAACCCCTACACTGTGTCCCCTTTGCCCTTAACTCCTGCATTCCCCTCCTGTGCCACCAGCCACTGCCCCTCTGCTGCACCCCCTTCACCCCTAACCCCTGCACCCCCTGCTGCACCCATGTGGGGACACTGACCTGTGTGCATGGAGCAGCTGGCATTGCTGCCTGCTCCTCCCTGGGATGCTGCTCCTCTGGGCACCCCAAGGGGCTGCGGGGGCAGGGCGAGAAGCAACATCATCCGAGCTCCCTGCATCCAGGTCACTTTCCTCAGCCGGGCTGCGTCAGGGGAGGGCAGAGAGCAGCAGCTTCTGATGCTCCCCTCACAGCACAGCTCAGGTGGGGACAGTGACCAGGACGCATGGAGCACATAGTGTTCCTCTTCGCTCCCCACAACCCTCTATGGGGCCATGGAGGAGCACTGGGGCAGGGGAGAGCAGTGAGCACCTTTGCACTGGCACACGGTGCCCTTTGACCCCTGGGCGGCTGCCGGGGGCCCCACCCCTAAGGCCGTCCAGGCTCCCCAGCACGAACAGCAGAGACACAGGGAGACTGGCCCCCCACTGAGCAGTGGTGGCCTGGGCGGCTTGTAATGGAGGCTCGGAGGGGGGCTCAGCCTTCCCAAATCTTGTGTCGCCAGGGGGACAGTGGGTCCCATGACTAGGGGCCCTGGGCCAAACTGGGCCCCCCTGGAAAAGTCTCCCCCATGTCAGCGTAGGGAAGTGGCCGTAGAAGGAGAATGGAAGGCATGTGGTGGGCAGGCCAGGGATTTCTTTGTTCCCCCCTTGAAAAGGGGTCACCCTCCCCGTCGGGGAATCGAACCCCAGTCTTCTGCGTGACAGGCAGGGATACTCACCACTATACTAACGAGGAAAGGGACATAGTGAGTGGTCCCAACTCCCACAGACCGGCTATGGCCAGCGTACACCTACACCGTCGCATGGGCCCCAGCAGGCAACAGCACCCCTGGCCCTCTTCTGCTTCCCAAAGGCTTTGGCCGCAGCAACAGCCCTGGGAAAAGCCCTGGCCCTCCTCACCTGCCCTTGCCCAGCAGGACGCCTTTTCGGGCCTACACAGCTCCTCACACAACACCCGCCTGGGACTTTGCCCTCACCTACCAGCTGAGCAGCACCTTTTTTCCTCTCAAAACCTCCTCTTGACACCCTCCCCCTTCCACACTTCACACTCACCTCATCACAAACTCACCCATGGCCCCTTTGGCTTCTCAAGCGCCTCTGGAGGGACGCAGCTTCCCAGGCACGCAGATCCTTCCCTTCAATGCGCACTGGACGGACATTCGAAACACAGCCCTTTCCAGGAGGGAATGCGCTGCTTTTGGACCCTGGCGCCCAGCAAGAAGTCCTGGGACTCTTTTTCTGACGGATGGACCCCACCGACTTGCCTTTACCAAGCAGAAACTAAGGACCGGCCGATGGCTCTCTTTGCAAACGGACGCCATCAGACTGAGCCACGAGGCGTGCTGCAGGATAGCCCCTCCCCACCAAAAATTAATGCCGTGACCCGGTATGACGTTATTGATTATAATTGGGACCATATAGAACATGGGTTGCAACCAAGGTCGTGTAGTGGCACCAAATCTTAAGTAAAGGGGGTCATATAAGGTGTCTAAGACCAGGTTCTGGGTTGCTGGTTATGATTATGCTGTCTGTATGTCTGTGTATCATTTTGTAGTTGAAGTTATAAGTGTTGGCTCTGTACTGTCTGTATTTTGTATTACGCTCTGCTTCTGGGAAATATCCCAGACAAGCTGGTGTTAGCCGTGCCTAGCTGGCTTGATGGCCCATTAAGGACCATCAGCTACACAATTGACCCATGGAGAGAAGGCAGACACGCCTTGTGACTCAGCAAAGTATGCAGAGACTTGTCCATGTGACTGCAGACTCCATTTTGCTGTAATTTTCCACAGTGAGGACAAAGAGATTCTTACACCTGGAAAAGTCCATATAAGGCTGATGCATCATCTCCATCTTGTCTTCAATCCTGCTTCTGACCTCTGGAGGGACTTTGCTACAAACTGAAGCTCTACACAAGGGACTGAATGACCCATCCCAGCGGGGGATGTATTCCAGAGGCTTAATTTGAACCTGCAGTTTACTCCATCACTGCTGCAAGCCTGAACTAAGAACTTTGCCATTACTGTATGTAATTGATTCCATTTAACCAATTCTACCTCTCATCTCTACCTTTTTCCCTTTGTCAATAAACCTTTAGATTTTAGATTCTAAAGGATTGGCAACAGCGTGATTTGTGGGTAAGATCTTATGTGTATATTGACCTGGGTCTGGGGCTTGGTCCTTTGGGATCGAGGGAACCTTTTTCTTTTATTGGGGTGTTGGTTTTCATAACCATTCATCCCCAGGACGAGTGCACTGGTGGTGATGCTGGGAGACTGGAGTGTCTAAGGAAATTGCTTGTGTGACTTGTGGTTAGCCAGTGGGGTGAGACCAAAGTCCTTTTTGTCTGGCTGGTTTGGTTTGCCTTAGAGGTGGAAAAACCCCAGCCTAGGGCTGTGACTGCCCTGTTTAAGCAATTGGTCCTGATTTGGCACTCTCAGTTGGGTCCCGCCAGAATCGCTCCGTCACAGTGGCGTAGTCGTGCTTGGATCCACAGAACCAGGTCAATTAAGCTTTGGGTCAGAACCCCACGCTATCCAAATTTTAACTTTGGGATTGAGAGTTTGGTTGGTTAAAGGTCAGTGACCATGAGACAGAAAGCATCAGGAAAAGCAAGGAAACTGGAAGCCTTGAGAGACAGCCTGCAGTTTGATTATGAGCAAGAACTGGCAGAAATTCGAATGGAGAAAGAGTCTGATGAGAGAAAGAAAGAAGTTGCTAAGAGAGAAGAAAAAGCTCGTAAGAGGCGTCTGGAGTTGCTGGCTGCTGAGGAGAAAACTCGACAGATGCAACAGGAGATGGCTAGACTCCAACTCCAAGTCAAAAAAGCAATGGAAGAACAGCAGAGACTGTATCCTCTTGAAAGTCCAGTTTGTAACAATGTTGGTATGTTGTATAACTCTGAGCAGTTGTCTGGGGGTAACCAAATGGACCCCAACAATGCCACCTTTTATGTCAATGCTGTTACTGTGGGTTCAGTAGAGGGTGGCCCCATACATTGTGCCAGTGCTATGTATGGGAGTGGGAATGGAAAATTCATAGAGAGTGTAAAAGTCAATGGTAAAAGCTGTTCAGGGCAAACTATGGCTTCTAACATCACTCTTGTTAAAGCAGATCTGGTCAAAGAGGAAGATTATTTACCAAATCAGGGTGTGAATGTTGTGATCCTCTGTGAGTTTACTGTCCGTGTGCCTTTAGCCAGTATCCACCTTGAGTGGAATGGGGCTCAGCATGAAGTGATAGCTGGCGTCAGGAAGTTATTGCCTAAAGATCTTTTAATTGGGGAAAATGTTAAAGCTTTGTTCAGTCCAGGTAGCCAGTCATAGGAGAGGAATAATCTTAAACCTGTGTCTATTGTGAGCAATGATTTGCCTGAGGTGGGTTGCTCCAAAGGTTTGTCTGTGCAAAAAAGCAGCGTGTCTGTGAGTGGAGTTTCTGAATGTCTGTCTGATGTCTCAGAAGGAAGTCTGGAGTTAGATCAAGAGCAGAAAGATCTCATTGGTGAGGAAAATGTTTCTCAGGAGCAGATTAAAGTAAATGGTCAGGTTAAAGCCCTAACTGAGGAAGGAAAGGGTAAATTTGTGATAGGTGATGGATTGGTGGCTAGTGCAGCTTGTAGAAGTGAACCTGAAATGGGTAACTGTGATTTGCTAAAAGTAGCTCAGTGTAGTGAAAAAAGCAGCAGCTTATCTGTTGGGAGTGGCAATGTGCCTGGTAGGGAAAGTTTGGAGGGGCCTAGGCAGCCTTGTGAGCTGATGGCTTTGTCTAATCAGCAGTTTGGGAAGACAGGGATAGTGGAAGAGGAGTGTCCCTATCCCTTACCTGTGTCCTGTGTGGAGAAATGTGACAGTGGAGGGAATGTGCCTATGTGGGTCAGGGGTATTGACTTGCCTATGAAGGGAGCTACCTCGGTCTCCAAGCAGTTGTCTGTGAACAGCCCTGTGTGCTTGGACAAGGGAAGTGAAATCCCAAGCTGTGTTTCTGGTGAAGGAGAATGTGTCTCTGGCTCTTCTGTGTCTGTGGAGCAGACAGAAGGTGCCTTTCAGCCTGTGATGGTTGAGGGTGATTCAGTTGTCTCGGAGTTGGTTGTAAATACAGCTAAAGCCCAGGAAGGGAATGGTCCTGAGTTTGTGTCTGCTGGGGAGAATGGCCCTGTGACTAGGTTGCATCCAGGTAGTGTCTTAACAAAATCCCAGAGAACAGACAATTCTGGTGCTTGTAGTTTGCCAGTTGCTAATGTGTGGTTGGAAAAGGGTGTAGCAACTCTGTCTGATCAGGGTGATACCCTAGCCAGGGCACAAGGAGAGCATGAAGGTTATTTAATGGTGTTACCTACTGACAGTTTGAGAACTTGTAGCAAGAAGGAAAAGATTCCTGAACTTGTTCATGGCCAAGGGAAGGAGACTGCTTCTTACCTGTTATCTAGAAAGTCTGTAGGTGTGCCTAAAAGGGGATTGTGTAGAAATCCGCCTGTTGGGCCTGAAGTGATTCTAAATGTAAGTGAGACCCAGAAAGCGTCTGTGGTTGCTCAGGGAAGTGTTCCTTTAGAGCAAGCCCTAGGTGAAGAGGGGAAGGGCAGAATTTCTGAGAGGGGTGAATTGCTGCTTAGAGAAGCTCCTAGGGAAAGAAATCCTCATGGTAACCTGTGCAAGCAGTTTACTGCAACTGAAGGGTGTAAAAGTGATTTAATCAAGAAAGTTTAAGTTCCTAACAGCCAGAAATTTTCGGTTGTGAATGGATCCACTGACTTTCCTTTTGAGAGATCCAGTGTGGGCAGCTTTGAAAAGGTCTCAGGTGGAGTAGAAGCTGTTAAGGAAGTTGAGCAGCCTTATAACCACCTGGCTGTGTGTGGCCAGCTTGTTGGGGAGACAATGGTGTTGGGACAGACATGTCTCCATGCTGAATCTGTAAGTGAGCAGGATCTGAGGACAGATTCAGTTACTGGTGTTTCAAAGCAGAACAGTTTTATGGCTGAATGCTTGAGGAGGCAGGGGGGAGCAAGCCAGCTCTCACCCTCAGACCCTTTGAATTGGTGTGGTATCTCTGTAAGGGTACGTCTACACTACGGGATTATTCCGAATTTACATAAACCGGTTTAACAAAACAGATTGTATAAAATCGAGTGTGCGCGGCCACACTAAACACATTAAATCGGTGGTGTGCGTCCACGGTCCGAGGCTAGCGTCGATTTCTGGAGCATTGCACTGTGGGTAGCTACTCCGTAGCTATCCCATAGTTCCCGCAGCCTCCCCCGCCCCTTTGAATTTCCGGGTTGAGATCCCAGTGCCTGATGCGGCAAAAATCATTGTCGCGGGTGGTTCTGGGTAAATGTCGTCAGTCACTCCTTCCGCTGGGAAAGCAACGGCAGACAAGCATTTCATGCCTTTTTTCCCTGGATTGCTCTGGAAGATGCCATAGCATGGCAATCATGGAGCCTGTTTCGCCTTTTGTGACTGTCACCGTATGTGTACTAGATGCCGCTCACAGAGGCGATTCAGCAGCGCTACACAGCAGCATGCTTTTGCTTTTGCATGATAGCAGAGATGGTTATCAGCCATATTGTACCATCTACCATACCATAAATTGGTAATAAGATGATCGTGGCTACCAGTCCTTTTGCACTGTTCCATTTGCTGCTGTCATAAGTGCCCCTGGCTGCTCTTAGCCAGGGGTGCAAAAGCCAAAATTGGGAATGACTCCCTGAGTCAATTCCTCCTTTTTGGTATCTAAAAATAGAATCAGTCCTGCCTAGAATATGGGCAAGTGTACTAGAGAACCACTGTATCAGAGAACCAGAGAGCACAGCTGCTCTGTGTCAGATCCTGCAGAAATTATGAGCTGTATTCTATTCACAGGGGGTGCTCCTGCAACAACCCCACCTGTTGATTCCGTTCTTCCCTCAGCCTTCCTGGGCTACCGTAGCATTGTCCCCCCACTTGTGTGATGAAGTAATAAAGAATGCAGGAATAAGACACAGTGACTTGTTAGTGAGATATGAGTGGAAGGCAGCCTCCAGCTGCTATGATAATCCAGACAGGACAGTAAGGAGTGTGTAGGAGAGGAGCCCAGCATCCCTCTGCTAGTTCAGGGGCACTTGAATCTTTTCTTTACACATGAAGGGTGGGGGCTGATGGAGCTCAGCCCCCTGTTGCTATGACGACGATGGTTATCAGCCATATTGTACCATCTACCAGGAAAAATTAGCACCAGGCACTCTTGATCGACCTAACAGATGCTAGTCAGCATGGTTACCAGTCCTTTTGCACTGCCCCATGTACCAATAGGCTGATGATGAGGACGGATACCAGTCGTATTGTACCATCAGCCAGCCATAGCGTGGGGGGAGCAAGGATGTTGGTGTTGAGTGCTGCACCATCGCGTCTATCTGCAGCATTCAGTAAAGATAGGGTGACATGTAAAAGAGTCAAGAGAGGATTGTTTTCCCTTTCACTTCTGGGGGTGGGGGTGGGGTGCGTAAATTGCCGAGCTATGCCCTGACCCACCGCGGACACTGTTTTTGACCCTAGAAGCATTTGGAGTTCAGCCAAGAATGCAAATACTTTTCAGAGACTGCAGGAACTGTGGGATAGCTTGAGTCCTCCAGTCCATGAGCGTCCATTTGATTCTTTGGCTTTCCGTTACGCTTGTCACGCAGCAGTGCGCTGAGTCCCTGCTATGGCATCTGTCTGGAGATATTTAAAAAATGATTTTGAATTTCGTCTTCTGTAACGGAGCGCTGATAGAACAGATTTGCCTGCCCTTACAGCGATCACGTCCGCATCGTCCATGCGGTAGCTCTTTCTTTATTTTGATTTTTAACTGCATCACCACCCGTGCTGATCAGAGCTCCATGCTGGGCAAACAGGAAATATTCAAAAGTTCGCGGGGCTTTTCCTGTCTACCTGGCCACTGCATCCGAGTTCAGATTGCTGTCCAGAGCGGTCAGTGGTGCACTGTGGGATACCACCCGGAGGCCAATACCGTCGATCTGCGGCCACACTAACCCCAATCCGATATGGTAATACCGATATTAGCGCTACTCCTCTCGTTAGGGAGGAATACAGAAACCGGTTTAAAGAGCCCTTTATACCGATATAAAGGGCCTCTTAGTGTGGACGGTTGTGGCGTTAAATCGGTTTTACGCTCCTAAAACCGGTTTAAACGCGTAGTGTAGACCAGGCTTAAGACAAAGTCCAGCCTTGGAATCCATAGCAGCTAAGAAGTTAAAAGCTAGTGTCTGTGTTGATGCGAATTACTTGGCTGGCAGGGAGAAGAAAGACTTGCTAATAGCTGTTAGCAAAGAGAGCCCATCCCATCAGCCAGTGAATTCTGTTAAGCAAGAGAAATCAGGGTTTAATCCTGAAGGACAAGAAGGAAAGAGATGACTGAATTTTGCAAAGGGAAGCCACAGGTTAACCCTAAAATGCCCAAACTCCAATGGTATTGAGCCAAGGGTGTGGCATGACAAACATAATTGTAAATGGACACTTGCAATGAATTTGTTGTTATTGCTAATGCTAATTTTTGTAACTAATGTGTTGCTATTGCCAAGAACTGTAACAATGTACAATGTGCCTAATCTTTTGGAAAATCCCTTGAACATGTTGAAAGGAATACATGAAAACACACTTTATATTAAAGGGCCTTGCTATACTGATGTTTCACAGTTAATGCCTGTAAACAGTGTTGGAACTTTTCACAGGGGAAAATACATTCCAGACCTGATGTGCTGTATTAAAGGGGAAACTGAGGCACACTACCATATTGCTTTCATGGCTAAATGCCAAGATTACTGTACTATGAACAACATCAATATCTACATTGGTTTAATGTTAATTGGGTTCAAAACATTGGCCAAAGCTGGTATGGATAAAGTAGCTGTTTTCTTTAGCTCTTGGCAAGATCACATGAAACATACAGGAACCATGCTGCAAAAGCTAACCAAGTTATACCTTGAGTTTGTAAAGAGATTCATTCATGTTATTGAACATGACTTTGATAAACCATTTTGGTTATACACTGGTACGGCCTCTAGCCCAACACTAGCTGTAGTGAGACAGACCCAAGGAAAGGGGGCTCTTGGGATGCAGTCAGCGATGTTTTGTCATCCCTTCCTGCATCAATTTTGCGTTGGGGGTGTGACGTTATTGATATAAATTGGGACCATATAGAACATGGGTTGCAACCAAGGTCCTGTAGT
The DNA here is from genome assembly GCF_020497125.1 of Mauremys mutica. Classification (NCBI taxonomy): domain Eukaryota; kingdom Metazoa; phylum Chordata; order Testudines; family Geoemydidae; genus Mauremys; species Mauremys mutica. The sequence goes on along the minus strand of NW_025423266.1, from coordinate 1,666,710 downwards.
GGCACCAAATCTTAAGTAAAGGGGGTCATATAAGGTGTCTAAGACTGGGTTCTGGGTTGCTGGTTATGATTATGCTGTCTGTATGTCTGTGTATCATTTTGTAGTTGAAGTTATAAGTATTGGCTCTGTACTGTCTGTATTTTGTATTATGCTCTGCTTCTGGGAAATATCCCAGACAAGCCGGTGTTAGCCCTTCCTAGCTGGCTTGATGGCCCATTAAGGACCATCAGCTACACAATTGACCCATGGAGAGAAGGCAGACACCCTTGTGACTCAGCAAAGTATGCAGAGACTTGTCCATGTGACTGCAGACTCCATTTTGCTGTAATTTTCCACAGTGAGGACAAAGAGATTCTTACACCTGGAAAAGTCTATATAAGGCTGATGCATCATCTCCATCTTGTCTTCAATCCTGCTTCTGACCTCTGGAGGGACTTTGCTACAAACTGAAGCTCTACACAAGGGACTGAATGACCCATCCCAGCGGGGGATGTATTCCAGAGACTTAATTTGAACCTGCAGTTTACTCCATCACTGCTGCAAGCCTGAACTAAGAACTTTGCCATTACTGTATGTAATTGATTCCATTTAACCAATTCTACCTCTCATTTCTACCTTTTTCCCTTTGTCAATAAACCTTTAGATTTTAGATTCTAAAGGATTGACAACAGCGTGATTTGTGGGTAAGATCTGATGTGTATATTGACCTGGGTCTGGGGCTTGGTCCTTTGGGATCGAGGGAACCTTTTTCTTTTATTGGGGTGTTGGTTTTCATAACCATTCATCCCCAGGACGAGTGCACTGGTGGTGATGCTGGGAGACTGGAGTGTCTAAGGAAATTGCTTGTGTGACTTGTGGTTAGCCAGTGAGGTGAGACCAAAGTCCTTTTTGTCTGGCTGGTTTGGTTTGCCTTAGAGGTGGAAAAACCCCAGCCTAGGGCTGTGACTGCCCAGTTTAAGCAATTGGTCCTGATTTGGCACTCTCAGTTGGGTCCCGCCAGAATCGCTCCGTCACACCCGGATTTGAACCGAGGTTGATGCGGCGACAGCGCAGAGTACTAACCACTATATGATCACGGCCAGGCGCTGGGGGCGCAGGCAGCAGCCCAGTGAAAATGCTCAGCTCTGCGCTCTCGGGGCGGCCTCCTACGTCACCAGCGGCCACAGGTATTTCTCAAGTCTGCCCATTACAGTCACAGGTAAAATGCTGAGCAAAGGAAAAAATAGAGGAAGCCAATCCCATGCCTGTCCCTTTTTCTGTCTTCCTCCACCCCTGGACCAAGTCCCTCCCCGTTTGTCTGGGCCATTGTCCTCATGCCCCTGGCCAGCCTATTTCCCTTTGCCGCTCTGAAACGTGCCCCCACGTGCAGGCCCCGAAGCTGGGCCCAGGGGTGGAAGGCCAGGGAGAGGCTTTGGCTAGGGCCAGCGTGTCCTTGCGACGTAATTGTCTCTCTGGAGGAGAAAGTCATCAGTTCGGGGTGTGAAGGGAAGTGGCCGTAAAAGGAGAATGGAAGGCATGTGGTGGACAGGCCAGGGATTTCTTTGTTCCCCCCTTGAAAAGGGGTCACCCTCCCCATCGGGGAATCGAACCCCAGTCTCCCGCGTGACAGGCGGGGATACTCACCACTATACTAACGAGGAAGGGGGCATGGTGAGTGGCCTCAGCTCCCACAGACCAGCTATGGTCAGCGTACACCTACACCGTCGCATGGGCCCCAGCAGGCAACAGCACCCCTGGCCCTCTTCTGCTTTCCAAAGGCTTTGGCCGCAGCAACAGCCCTGGGAAAAGCCCTGGCCCTCCTCACTTGCCCTTGCCCAGCAGGACGCCTTTTCGGGCCTACACAGCTCCTCACACAACACCCGCCTGGGACCTTGCCCTCCCCTACCAGCTCAGCAGCACCTTTTTTCCTCTCAAAACCTCCTCTTGACACCCTCCCCCTTCCACACTTCACACTCACCTCATCACAAACTCACCCACGGCCCCTTTGGCTTCTCAAGCGCCTCTGGAGGCACGCAGCTTCCCAGGCACGCAGATCCTTCCCTTCAACGCGCACTGGACGGACATTCGAAACACAGCCCTTTCCAGGAGGGAATGCGCTGCTTTTGCACCCTGGCGCCCAGCAAGAAGGCCTGGGACTCTTTTTCTGACGGATGGACCCCACCGACTTGCCTTTACCAAGCAGAAACTAAGGACCGGCTGTCCAGGGCCCTGTCAAAACTGTTCGAATTGGGCCCCGCACTTCCTAAAGCCGGCCCTGAGCACAGGCAAAGCAGAGGATGGTTTTGATCTATCAAGCTCTGGGTTACAGGCCTAGCACACGTCTGCTGCACCACTCTGCTGGCTTCTCACTCACAGTCCCCAGCACCCAGTCTCCAGCATCCACACTAGCACCTTGCGAACTCTAACGCTGGCAGGCAGATGCACTGGTTTTTGCTGGTGCTACCAGCAGGGGATCGGCGTCCTGTACCACCCAGCCTGCCGGGGGCTCCAGGAAACACATCTGCAGGCATGGCCACACTCTGAGGCCACCAAAAATATTGTGATGAGACCCCCTGCTCCAGAGCATGGAGGGGGAAGCACCTAAGGCCATCGGACAGCCTGGGCTAGGCAGATGCTCGGAGCAGAGCACCAGAGGGCTGCACTGGCTCCCTTCTTAGCAGCAAACTATCAATTCCCCTGACCCCTGAGACCGCAGCCTGCAGCTAAGGGTAGCGCCCACTGGGGGTTAACAGCCAAACACACTCACCCATTGCACCACAGAGACACATGAATACAAAACTGCTGTTCCCAAGGCTGCTGCCTAGCAGACTGCGCACCTGCCTGCCAGTACTAGTGCTCACCAGGTGTAGTGTGGAGGCTGGAGGCTGGGTGCTGGCTGTTACTTGCAAAAATCCAGCAGAGTGGTGCAGCAGGAGCGTGCTGGGCCCATAACCCAGCAACTGATGGATCAAAACCATCCTCTGCTAAAGATGTGCTTGTTTCCTTTCCCTCTGGGCCTTCAAGCGAGCCGGTGACCAGCAGAGCACCAAGAGCCTAGGCCATGAGGCAAGAAGTGGCTGAGGCGGGCGGCTGCCTGCCAGGGAGCTACCCGGCACCTCTGGCTGCCTGGGCTGAAGGCAAGAGGCAGGCCTGGGCGTGGCGAGGGCCTCCTGTCCTGGACTGAGGCTGCAGTGCTTCCTGGTCCCCTTTTCCCACCCACACCGGCAGGCGGCTGCTGCGGGAGAACACGAGGGAGGCTCTCGGGATGCTAGGCAGCTCTGTGTGGCTGTCAGGGGAAAGAGCCTTCTTCTCTAAAGATGGCTGGCAGAAAGGTGGGGCTCAGCTCTGTCAGCGACCTGCCCAGTAGCCTCACTGCCAGGGGATGCAGACATTTCTGTAAGGTGCAGAAAGAGGGTATTTGGCGTCCAAGTTAATATGAGAAATATGCATTTAGGAGATGGAATTTCCATTCTTCCATCAGGGCCCCAGTGGCCTAATGGATAAGGCAATGGCTTTTTAAGTCAGAGATTGTGGGTTCAAGTCCCATCTGGGGTGAAAAACTGCCTTCTTCCTGTATACTGCAAGAAAACCTTGCCCTTACTTTCCCCAAGGAAACTGGGAGATGTTTGAACACAAAATACTGGATCTTGGGAAAAATCCCCCAGAAATGGCATCTTGACAAATGCTTTCTAAATCCATCAGTAGCAAACACTTAATACTAGTGTTTGTCTGAGACTAGAGGGAAGGGGAGTGTTTACTTCAACACCTCAGTGAGGGAAAGAGCAAGGCTGTTCTGAAAGAGAAGGGATCTGTCTGGAGACAAAGCAGCCCCTGAGAATGAGCAATGGTGTGAAAAGAAGAGGTTGAAATGTGTTAGATGTTAGTTAGTGTTAGAGGGTTTATCCCTTCACCCTCCCATTATCAGGTCCTTCTTGTGTACACACAGAGCAGCAATAACCCAAGGTGCAAACAATGAGATGTTTATTGGATTGAACTTCCAGCAAGCAATGATTCCAGTTTCCTTCCTCAGTGTCCTCATCCCAGCCCTGATGCCACAGAGCCTTGCCTGTGTCCCTGTTCCCATTCACCCCCTTAGCAAAACATAGGACATATGGTGACACATTTCCTGATAGGGCCAGGCATCAAGGTGGAAGGTGTTGATATTCCATTTGTCCCAATGCCCTGTGCGTAGTGCAGTGCCCTGCACCTTCTCTCGTACGGGCGTGCCACACCTGTTCCAATTAGTGTTCCAGACTTCTCACTATAGTGGGCCTGGGAAGGTTGGGTCCAAGTTGTCTAGTACAGGGGGGAGGGGCTTACTCCATTACTTCTCGGTTATTTCCATAGGCAACGTAACACAAGTATACTTAGCAATACACCAGCCGCTGTAACAATCCACAGCAACACCGAGAGACCTGAGCACTGCCGCATGGTCCAACATCCCGGCCACCACCAAAACACCTTCTCTCCTCCTTCGACGGGGTCAAGCTCTTAACATGCCCAGTTGCTGGCAGCTGCAATACGCTGCCGCTGCAGGTTTTCGTGCTTTTGTTCATATCATAAGTCCATTGAATGTCCACAGAGAAATGGGTTATTGTCCAAACCAACTTAACCACGTGGTGTGGAATCAGGCCATATGCCCTGGTTCGATTATTCACAGCAGTAAGATTCACAGGTCTATCTGTGCACCAAAGCCCAGAGAGCAGTGTGTAGTGTGGAATTTGGTTAGGGGCTGGTGTAATTGTGCCCCCAGTAATATGTACATTTCCAGCAAAACACCTCATACACAGTACACCCAATTGTCCACCCCTTGCCATGGGCCATTGGGTGTGTTCCTCCATGGCCATCAGGAAGGGGCACATTCAAACATCTTCTCTGGATTTACACCATTTTACACACCCCTCCATTGATTCCCAGCAAGCAAATCCCCTTCTCATTATTCCCATACGGCTTGTGGGGCCCACCTTAGCTGCCGATTCACTTCCAGATACCACGGTAGCTATTACACAGGTGCTGGCCTCCTTGTCGAGCGTTTTGAATTTCCATACATATCTTCCCCCAGGTCAACCTTTTGAAGCCATCCCCACTCATGTCATGAGTTTTTTCTGTTCATTGAAACACAACAATGCTAACAACAAGACAAACAACACAAAACATAGATTCATGGTATTATGGGTTATTCTTTTGCTGGTGCCAGCTTGCTTGTAGAGTGTCTGAAAAACAAAATAAACAATTTCCACCCCTACCCCCCGTTGGTGGGGACAGATTAGTGCTTAATAATAATACCACTTCCTTTTACAAATGTCCTTGCTAATTGCAGAAAAAACAGAATAATTACCTCCAGGCTGTCCTTACTGTGGTCTATCATCAGATAGTGAATTACCCCACTCGCTGGTCATTTATGAAATTCATGAGGTGGTGTGCCTCAGTGTCCCCTCTTGTACAACAGACCAGGTTTGCAAAAGTTTCTCTGCTGTACTAAGCTTTAAGTTTATTCTCAGGTGGTGAGAGACACCTTTAGATTTAGCTTTAGCACTGTACACACACACACACACACACCCCTTAGGGTTAACCTGTCCCCCTTATTTTCAGGCTTGACTTGTTTTTTCACCTCCCTTTCCTGGAGGGCCACAATCTGAATCTTCCAGTAGCTTGTTTGCTGACCAGATGTATTCATTATTTGCAGCTCCTTTATGCTGCTACTTATGGGCAGATCTCTCCTTCCACCATCAGCTAGGTAATTTGCATTCATACAGGCTTTCGGGCTTGCTTTTGGATCCAAAGCTATCAGCAAGGCCGGCTCTAGGCACCAGCCCTCCAAGCATGTGCTTGGGGCGGCACTTTCTAAGGGGCTACACTCCGCCCCCCCCTTTTTTTTTTTATTTTTTATTTTTTTGCTTGGGGCGGCATTGCCCGGAGCCAGCCCTGGAGCAGCCACTCGCCCGAGCCAGGATCCACGCCCCCTGCCCAGCCCAGCAACGCCCTGCCCAGCCCACTCTGGCAGGGAAATGTGGCGCCGCCCGGAGTGGCAGCGGCAGCAGGACCTCGCCTTCCTCCCTGCATCATGGGCCCCACTTCCTTCCCTCACACATTCCGGGAGCCCCTCTCGCCACCGCCTCAGCCCAGGCTCGGCTCCCACTCCTTCCCTGGCTCCTCACACACTCCGGGAGCCCCTCTCACCGCCGCCTCAGCCCAGGCTCGGCTCCTCCTCCCTCCCAGGCTCCTCACACGCTCCGGGAGCCCCTCTCGCCACCGCCTCAGCCCAGGCTCGGCTCCCACTCCTTCCCTGGCTCCTCACACACTCCGGGAGCCCCTCTCACCGCCGCCTCAGCCCAGGCTCGGCTCCTCCTCCCTCCCCATCTCCTCACTCGCTCCGGGAGCCCCTCTCACCGCCGCCTCAGCCCAGGCTCGGCTCCCCCTCCTTCCCTGGCTCCTCACACGCTCCGGGAGCCCCTCTCACTGCCGCCTCAGCCCAGGCTCGGCTCCTCCTCCCTCCCCATCTCCTCACACGCTCCGGGAACCCCTCTCACTGCCGCCTCAGCCCAGGCTTGGCTCCTCCTCCCTCCCTGTCTCCTCACATGCTCCGGGAGCCCCTCTCACCGCCGCCTCAGCCCGGGCTCAGCTCCAGGGACCCCGCCTCCCTCCCTCCCGGGCTCCTCACATGCTCCGGGAGCCCCTCTCACCGCCACCACAGCCGGGGCTGGGGAGGGAGGGAAGCGGGGTCCCCTGGAGCCAAGCCCGGGCTGCGGCAGCAGCAAAAGGGGCTCCTGGAGTGTGTGAGGAGATGGGGAGGGAGGGAGGGAGCCAGGGTCCACTGGAGCCGAGCCCAGGCTGCGGCGGCGAGAAGGGCTCCCAGGGTCGGGGCCACCCAGAGGGGGCAAGTGGGTTAATTTGCCCCGGGCCCCGCAGGGGCCCTCATGAGTATGTCGGAGGCTCCCCCCGCCTCCGTCTTCGCCCATCCCCCGGTGTCTCAGCTAGTGGGGGCGGGGCTGCGAGCTGCAGCTGAGCGGCGGGAGGTCAGGCCCCGCTGGAGACACCAGGCTGCTGCAGTGCTGTCGGGGAAAGAGGGTAAGCGGCGTGGTAAGGGGCTGGGGCCGGGCACCCCCTGACCCCATCCCCCTCAGCCCCGACCCCCAGCTCCAAGCCCAGCCCCTCTGAGCCGGGCACCCACCGACCCCATCCCCCCCAGCCCTGACCCCCAGCTCCAAGCCCAGCCCCTCTGAGCCAGGCACCCCCCCAACCCCATCCCCATCCTCCCCACAGCCCTGACCCCCAGCTCCGAGCCCAGCCCCTCTGAGCCAGGCACCCCCCCAACCCCATCCCCATCCTCCCCACAGCCCTGACCCCCAGCTCCGAGCCCAACCCCTCTGAGCCGGGCACCCACCGACCCCATCCCCCCCAGCCCTGACCCCCAGCTCCGAGCCCAGCCCCTCTGAGCTGGGCACCCACCCCAACCCATCCCCATCCTCCCCACAGCCCTGACCCCCAGCTCAGAGCCCAGCCCCTCTGAGCCAGGCACCCCCCGACCCCATCCCCCGGAGCCCTGACCCCCAGCTCCGAGCCCAGCCCCTGTGAGCTGGACATCCCCTGATTCCAGCTCCCCACAGTCCTGAGCCCAGCCCCTGTGAGCTGTGCACCCCCCAACCCAGAGCCCAGCTCCCCACCCAGCCCTGGACAAGAGCAGCACCACTCCCAGGCAGCAACAGCCCATTGGCACCAACCATCACCATCACCCAGCAACAGCCTATTATGTAATTTCAAATGTAGACATACCAGTAAAGCATTTAATGTTTTTAAATCATGTATTTAGTGTATTTTCAAATTATTACAAATTAATTTTTGAATGTATTTCACTAGTTATTTTTTACATTTCCAAATACATGTTACTATAGTATTGCAACTTTTTTTTATGGAAGGGGCCCCCAAAATTGCTTTGCCCCAGGCCCCCTGAATCCTCTGGGTGGCCCTGCCCAGAGTGTGTGAGGAGCTGGGGAGAGAGGGAAGCGGGCTCCCCTGGAGCCGAGCCCGGGCTGCGGTGAGAGGGGCTCCCAGAGTGTGTGAGGAGCTGGGGAGGGAGGGAAGCGGGGTCCCCTGGAGCTGAGCCCGGGCTGCAGCAGCGGCGAGAGGGGCTCCCGGAGTGTGTGAGGAGGGAAGCGGCCGCCTGGGCTCGTCAGTGCTGAGCAGGTAGCCCTGCAGCCGGAGATCCTCGCCTTCCTGCCCGCCGGGGCTGGGCCAGGGCACCGTGAGGCTGAAGAGCAGCAGGTCCGGGGGGCTCTCCAGGTCCTCGGCCACCAGCATGTCGGGGGTGAGGGCAGTGAGAACGAGCTGATCCACCTCGGCCACCAGCAGTGCCGCGAAGCCCAGGGAGGGGGCTGTGTTCTCCGCACCGCCCCGCAGCCGCACTGCCACCTGGAAGTACTCCCGCTCCACGCCACCCCGCAGCCGCACTGCCACCTGGAAATACTCCGCTCCGCACCACCCCACAGCCGCACTGCCACCTGGAAGTATTCCCGCTCCGCACCACCCCGCAGCTCCACCCGCACGGGGACAGAGTCGCAGCTGGGCCAGGGTTTGGCTGCCGTGTGCTGGTAGCAGATCCCACGTTTGGGGGGGAGCCCAGTGCTGGAGCGGCAGCAGGTGTGGGGGAAGAGAGAGACCAGTGCTGGGGTGGCAGGGAGGCACTGGTAGGCCGGGGGGGGGCTCAGGGCTGGGGAAACAAGGGGGCCAGCCAAATTTTTTTTTGCTTGGGGCGGCAAAAAACCTAGAGCCAGCCCTGGGAACAGGTGAAAGGACAAAAGAAGCAAGAGATGAAGAGAAAGGAGGAAGGGATGGATGGAGGAAAAGGTGAAACACAAAGGACAAACCGTAATGTTCCCAGGGATTATAAGGGACAAAATCCCAGGTGCAGAATAAAATTCTGCCTCCTTAAGCTCGTGTTTTCCATGCCTAGATTTCAACTGTCACCAGATGGATCAGACTGAACAGGTTTCAAACCTAGAGGAGGCTCTTACCTTCTAAACAGGGACGGCTGTTTTCTAGTAAAATCAGGAAAAGGGAAGGAGAAAACTTGAAAGAGGTTCCTCCTGGCACTCACATCCATGAACCCGAATATTCTCTCAGTCGTCAAAGAGAGACCTGGAGAAGGAGACTTGCTGAAGCAAAGCCACAGGGGTCTCTGAGGTTTCCCTGGCCCCTCGCCCCTCTCCTGCCTGGCTGATGTCAGCATCTCTCTGTGAGGTCACCACCTCCCCACCACCTTTGACCAATAGTCTGAGGTCCTGCAAAAGGCCTTTGTGATGTCACTGCCACACCCCTCCCTTGCTGTGCTAATGTCCTGCCCCTGGCCAGGCACTTTGGAGGTTTGAGCTACTCCCTGTGGATCACCCCACTCAAGGAGCATTCGTTCTAGGCAGCAAGCCGGATAGACAGGAAAACATCAGATGCTGCTCCCATTGCTACACTCACTTTTTCAGAAATTAGTTGACTTTATGTCCAGAAGAGACCATTAGAGCATCTAATCTGACCCACTGCATATCACAGGCCTCCTGTATGACATAATAGCTACTTTTGTGGCAAACACATTCTAGAAAGGCATCTAGTCTTCATTAAATGACATCAGGAAATGGTGAATCCAGCACTTTCCTTGGTAGCTTGTTCCTGTGGTGAAACATCCTTGCTGTTGAATTTTTGTGCCTTATTTATAATATGAATTTGTCTCTTTTCACCTTTCAGTCCCTGGGTCCTGTTATGCCTTTCTCTGCTCAATTAAAGAGCCCTTTAATACCCAATATTTTATCTTCATTAAGGCCCTTCAACACTTCAATGAAGTCACCTTTCAATCTTCTTTTGATAAACTAAACAGATTGAGCTCGTTCAATAGCTCACTAGAAGGCATTTTTCTCCAGCCTTCAGAACATTTGGTGGCTCTTTGCTGACAATTTCACAACATCTTTTTCAAATGAGGACACCAAAACTGGAGGCAGTATTCCAGTATCAGTCTCACTGATGCCGTGTCACCTCCTGTGACGTTATTGACATAATCTATAACTGTATAGATCACCGTTGCGACCACTGTTCTATATTTGCAGCCAATATGGTAGAAAGGTTGTCATGTAAGGGGTCTATGGAGAGGTTGTGATTGGCTGATTATAATGATGCTATCTCTAGATATGTATCATTTTTGTAGTTGACATTATGAATATTGGCTCTATGCTGTCCGTATTTCAAACTTGTGTTATGCTTCCGGGAATCATCCCAGACCAGTTGGTGTCAGTTCTGCCTAGCCTGCTTGATGGCCCATTAAGGACCATCAGCTATACAGTCGACCCATTGAGAGAAGGCAGATACACCTTGTGCCTCAGCAAAGTATGCAGGGACCTGCCTATGCACAGAACTCTAAGGTTTTTCTATGCCACATGCTGGATAGACTGTCCTTGGGACAAAGAAAGCAAAGACCACATGGCAAGAGACTATAAAAGGCTGATGCCTCATCTCCATCTTGTCTTCAATCCTGCTTCATACCTCTGGAGGGACTTTGCTACAAACTGAAGCTCTGTACAAAGGACTGAATGACCCATCCCAGCTGTGGATGGACTCCAGAGACTTGATTTGAACCTGCAGTTTATTCCATCACTGCTACAAACCTGAATCAAGAATTTTGGCATTACTGTAAGAGAAAGCCTTGCTTGTTAAGATAGGCCTGGTCAGCAAATTGCCAGGTGTTGGAGCTAAGAACTAAATAATTGTGTCTTATTCAGAGTTGCAGATTGAACAAAGAATCCCTGTTCCTATTGTGTTAGTCTCTTCTGTAGGGAGACGTTCTTCCCACAGATCCAGCCTTGAGTTTATGAGAAGTTGGCACATCTCAGTATAAGATATTGCATCCTTCCACCTCCCTTCCCAGGGACCAATGCCTTGCCTTTAGACACACAGAAAACAATCTTTATTGCCATATACTTTCACTGTTTCTTTGCTTTAACCCCTAGGAATGTACCTGTTGGACAATGAAAGGAGTTGCTCCATTCCTATGGACCCCAAATAGGATATTTTATACTAATAGCTTTCTCCACTTATGTCAGCACCCTCTGTCATGCAGGGGTTGGAGTTATCCCAGGGACAGGCCAATAGGAGAAGAAGTGCCTTCCTGAACAGCAAGAGGACCTGAGAAAGGGAAGCCAGTATGTTTCTGCCTGGTTTTGATCCAGGGACCTTTTGTGTATTAGGCAAATGTGATAACCACGACACTACAGAAACTCTATCAACTTGGCTGGTGCTTGCCCTAGCACACACCGATGGGGAAACAGAGCGAGTGATGGCAGCCCTTTGATAGGTCAGCTGGTAGAGCAGAGGACTGGAGCCGGTGCTCAGGAAGTCATCCTTACGTCCCCCTTCTGAACCTTGCTTGAAGGGGAGCTTCTTTTTCTTCCCCTTGCTGACAAAGAGCAAGAGAAGAATGAAAGGTCAGGTGGGCCAACTCGGTGAAGAAGCCCATGCTGCCTTTTCCTGCTGCATAGCCTGAAATGAGGGATTTGTGGCAGTCAAAGGAACTGCTGCACTTTCAAAAAACAGCCCACCCTTGCACAAAGGGGGAAAGAAGAGCCCCCCCCACCCAAAGCTTGGGATTGAACCACAGACCTTTAGTCTCGCCCAGCTCAGCTACTTCAACAGCTGCTAGGTTTCTTCTTAGCCTATTGCTTTTCTGTCTGGGATGCTTTTGTCAGCGGCCCATTAAGGCAAGATTCACTTTTGCTTTTCTTAGCTGGCTAAAGCCCTTGTTTAATAAACCAGGAGATCCTGGGTTCAACTCCCAGTGGTGCCTTGTTGAGATGCTTTTGGGGCACCTGGCATTGGCTACTGTCAGAAAACAAGATTCAGAGTGAGATGGACCTTTGGTCTAGCCCAGTGTGGTTTTTCTTATGGTTTAAATTACACTCACAGGCACTGATAATAGAATTATGAATGTTTGGGAGTTAGGGGCTGATAGGTCAGTGGTCCAGTCCCCTCACAGATGACCCCCTCTCTCTGGGACAGGGGCGGGTCTGAGCTCTCCCACCAAATGGCTCTTTGCAGCTGCCAGAATCTGTGGGCAGCTCATTTAGTTTATGCCGAGGGTTGAGTCCTGCTTTGTGCCCAGTGTCTGAGAATGAAAATCCTAAACCACCCTATGAAATAACGAATGCAGCAGGATGTGTTTTTGTCCCTGCCTCAGAGCAGACAGAACAAAGGAGAAATGCCGTCAAGTCCATGGTAATACTTCCCTGCGGTTTTACCATTTCCACTCGCTAAACTCCCTCCCAACCTTCTGGGCTCCTAGAGCAGGGGACTGAGCCTGAACCCAGACACGGGCACTGCAACTTTACTCCAGACCAAGCTGCATGGCCCTGATTAATCCGACACGGGCCAGCCAAGGGTGTTTCATTGCACTGGAGACGTAGCCTAATGTTGTCTACACTGTGATTAACACACCCAGGGCACCTGTCGCAAAGCCTGGGTCAGCTGACTCAGGGTAACGGGGCTTGGGCTGCAAGACTATAAAATTACAGTGCAGACAAATGGGCTTGAGCCCAACCTCTGAGGCCCCATGAGGAGTGAGGGTTTCTGAACCCAGGCTTCAGCGTGAACACAAATATCTGCACCACAGATTTTAGACCCTCAGCTTTAGCTCCATGAGCCCAAGTCAGATGACCCAGGCCAGCCCTGCTGCCATCTTTTTCCCAGGAGAGATGGACTCTAAGGTACGTCTCCATTGCAGTGTAAACCCAGGTGTGGCACACTGTGCTCAAAGCAGCACCTGGAAGCCCCATATTCACCACTCTCATATAATGATGACATGGTTTGTACAAAGTCTGCCTGGTCAGGTATCATTTCAAAAGTCTTGATCTGTTGAACATTAATATCTTGTTGGATTGTGTGTGCTCGCATTGTTTGGGAAGTTATGAAGTTTTGCTCTGTGTGCGTTACTGAGATATGAGGTTTCAAAATGCCCTCCACCAGCCTTTCAGGTGTGACAAGGGAGAAGCCAGACTCGCTGCTGGCCCATTGAAGGTATCCACACTCCCAAGGACTATCCCAGGAACTGTGTACAATGCAGACTTCTCCGAGATAGCACAGCAAAAATGGACATTGCTTGACTCATATCGTAGCAAAGGAGCTTCCTAGCAAGTTGGAAGAAACTATGAAAGAAGGGTAGAGACATCATGACTTGGCCTCTCTCCCCCACAACTCAACATCTGGAAACATATCGGGAGGACAAAGACTGGACTGAACTGATTCAGAAATCAGAAGCGAATAATAACAATAATACTTTCAAACCAATCTCCAAACAGACTAGTATTGGGTTCTCAGCAGAAAATTTTCAGTTTGGGGAATTTTGTTTTCTCAGTCAGACTTTGCCAAGGGAAACAGGGAGAAAATGTTTGAGTTGCCTCCTTCAGAACAGCTTGGCCTAGACACTAGCTCTGGTTCATGGTTGTAGCCTTGCTTGGGTTGAGGGTATTTTAATAATTTGGGGAGGTCCTGGGGTGTTTGGGGGAGATGATGAGGATGTTCCCTTTTGAGATAAAAACTAAGAAATATGGGACTAGAGAATTTCTTTAAAAATCTGGGATTTAGACATTTTATTTAAAGCAAGGAGGGTCTGAGTTTCTGAGAAGGTTTTAGTTTGATCTGTCATTGTACCAAAGGGGTAGATGGTTGTCTATAAATAAAGAAGGTCTGAAGACTAAACACATCCTATGAGAAAGGGATTTGAACCCATGCATGCAGAGCACAATAGATTAGCAGTCCTTCACCTTAACCACTCAGCCACCTCACCTGAACTAGCAAAAAAAAGGGACAGGAGGAGAAATCTAAGGTCGGCAGTGATAGGGCCAATATGGAGTTTTTAAATACTAAGCATAAGCAGGGGCTGAATGAACTGGGGGAAAGACTTTAGGAACAAACTGTGTTTGCACAGACACACCTACTCTGCCTAGCTATGCAGCATGATGGGGCTGCTTCCCCAAAATGAGCAGTTTTGGCTGGTGGTGGGTTACAAATCACTTTAGGATTGAGTGGAATGAAATGTTATTATCCTTCCTGCATGAGTGAAGGGCAGCAGAACATACCTAGTCCGTCCTGATGGAGGGGTGGGTGGGTGGGTGAGGAATAGCTTTTATTGGACTGCATAGATGTGATTGAGGACATCCATGGTTGTGGCCCCTCGGAAGCCATTGTCAAAAACAGGGGCTGGGGGTGGGGCTGTTGCTTGCTGGGGAGGGGGGTGCAAACAGGGGTAAGGGGGTCAAGGCCAGGATGGGAGTCAGGGGCCCAGGCTGAGGGTGGGTTTGGGGAAGAGCTGGGGAAGAGGTGGGGCTGAGTGGTGTTATCTCCCTGCCCTCCATGGGGGCTGGCTCGGGCCCTGAGGTGCCCCCATGAAACTTCATCTGTGTCCCCCTAGGAGTCATGCCCCACATTTTGGGGACCACTGAACCCTACTGGCTAAGCAGGGGCTAGTGATGCCAAAGCCCGGGGAAAGGGAGAACAAGTGCAGGGGCCCCAGAACTGGAACCATGACCCCCCATTACTGTCTGTGGCTCTGCCCCCTTCCACACACAGCCCCATCCACTGTCACCTCTGTTCCACCCCTTCCCCCATTGGCCCCGCCCTATCACTCCTTTGCCCCTGCCCCGCTGCGGCCCCGAGACCAGAGAAGCTCTGTGCCCCTGCTGCAGCCCCCGGGCCGTAGCAGGGAGTGGGAGCTCCTCCAGCCCTGGGGCCAACATGGGGGAGACTTTTCCAGGGGGGCCCAATTTGGCCAGGGCCCCTAGTCATGGGCCCCACTGCCCCCTTGGCGACGCAAGGTTTGGGGAGGCTGAGCCCCCTGAGCTTCCATTACGAGCCGCCCAGGCTACCACTGCTCAGTGGGTGGCCAGTCTCCCTGTGTCTCTGCTGTTCATGCTGGGGAGCCAGGCCGGCCTTAGGGGTGGGGCCCCCGGCAGCCACCCAGGGCTCCAGGGGGTCAAAGGGCACCGTGTGCCAGTGCAAAGGTGCTCACTGCTCTCCTGCCCCCAATGCTCGTCCATGGCCCCATAGAGGGTTGTGGGGAGCAAGGAGCAACACTATGTGCTCAATGCGTCCTGGTCACTTTCCCCACCTGGGCTGTGCTGTGACGGGAGCATCAGAAGCTGCTGCTCTCTGCCCTCCCCTGACGCAGCCCGGCTGAGGAAAGTGACCTGGATGCAGGGAGCTCGGATGATGTCGCTTATCACCCTGCCCCCACAGCCCCTCGGGGTGCCCGGAGGAGCAGCATCCCAGGGAGGAGCGGGCAGCAATGCCAGCTGCTCCATGCACACAGGTCAGTGTCCCCACGTGGGTGCAGGACGCGGCACAGTGGTTAGGGGTGAAGGGAGTGCAGGAGCGGGGCAGTGGGTTGTAATTGCTCAGCATCTTCCTGCTGGGGATTCTCCTTTCGTTCTCACTCACCATCCCAACACCTGATGGGAGACAGGGAGAATCCAGACATAGGTCACTCCCTGTGCCAGAGAAAAAGGAAATGTCAAAAAGGGAGTCGGCCCTGGGAAGAGGCAGGCACGGCACTCTGACTGGCGGAAGCCAAACGCCCACACCGAGAGTTTAGCATGGACAGCTTGGAAACAGCCAAAGCGGGGAAGGGCTGCGTTGGTCTGGAAGAGGGAATTGGTGGCTGTCTATCCTGGTGGAGGCAGGGTCGCTTTGCTGTATGCTGGGCCAGGGGCCAGGGAGTCTGCTCCGGGCTTTGCTTGGGTTAGAGGAAAGTGGTGAAGATAAGAACGGCCCTCCTGGGTGAGACCGATGGTCCATCTAGGCCACTATCCCGTGTTCTGACAGTAACCGATGCCAGGCACTTCAGAGGCAATGGCCAGAGCAGGCAATCGTCAAGTGATCTATCCCTGCGTTGTCTTCTGAAGTTTGGTGCTTGTTTCAGGGGCTAACTCTCAGCCCAGACACACTCCAGGGAGGGAGCGTTGGTGTTTGTGCCGAGGAGCGTGGCTGGGACTCGGACCCCCTTCCCCAGCTCTGGGTAGCACGCCCCCCTCCCCGCCATTTCAGGCTGTGTTCTGCTTAAGGCCACAGAGCCCTTGCCTTTTTTTGCCCGGTGCCTGAGAGTCAGGCCAGCTGCGGGGAATTAGCTCAAGCGGCAGAGCTCTCACCTTGCATGCGAGAGGTAGTGGGGGACGCTGCCGGCATTCTCCGAGCCGGTCAACTAAGGGCTCCTGATGAGCGTGGTGGACGGGAGAGCCGGCCATCTGACTTTTGGCCTTGCTGCCCGTAGCGGTCAGGCCGAAAAATCAAAAGCCATCCTCCCCAGGCCCACAGCCACCCAGGGGCTCCTCTGCACCATCTTGCCTCCATGAGTGCCGCACGCTGACCAGCTGAACCAGGCAAACCACGGGAAGCTTCTCAAGGTCTTTCCCTGGTGTGGGCTTGGATGCGAAAAGCACCTGGCCGTTCATCAGCTGTTGCAAGAAGTGTGCAGAGTAGGAGTAGCGATGGGGCTGTAGCTTTCCACAGCATCTCAATTTGGGCAGCTTTCCATTCCCCTTTTCTGTGTAATGTCCCTCCCACGGGTTTCACGTGCGGAGCTGTACGACTCTGGCAGGGTGGCCATTTAGAAATCTTTTCCTTGCTTTTCTTTTTCGCCTGGACCCAGCGTTAGGACCGTTTGGGTGTTTCAGTGGGTGTGTTTTCCCATTTGGAGGCATTTGGAAGTTTGGAAGGGTAGCCGGAAGAGGAGTCTTTTTCACAAGCAAGTTGGCTTTCTGCACAGGTAGGGCCCTTGGCCGTAAAGCTTAGCTCCGTCAGTGCGTCTGCATGGGGTTCCTCCAGTGCCTCATGAGCCCGTGCTAAACTCTCGGTGTGGGCGTTTGGCTTGTGCCAGTCAGAGTGCGGTGCCTGCGTCTTCCCAGGGCCGGCTCCCGTGAGACGCGCATAACTTGGGAGGAAAGGATTAGAAGAGAAAGCAAGTGAAGCTGACTTCGAGTGGTGGTGCCCCTGGGCGGAGTGGTCCTCTTGCTCCTCCCTGTCGGAGGGGTGGGCTCGAGTGTGGGCTTGGGGGGTCTGGCTGTGGGCGGTGGGAGGATGGTGTCCAGGGAAGTCCCAAAGGTCACCCTGCGCCGGCGGAGTGTGAAGCCTCTCCCCTAGGTTGGGGTGCCGAGGATTAAGCCTTCCTCTGTGGCTTGGGCTGGGGAGCGAGATCCAGCGTCGGGTCCATTTGGGTGGAGCTGGCGGCCGGCAAGAATTCGGGCCATCAGGTCAACCCTCTGTGGACAATGGGGGCGAGCCAGCAGGCCTGCGATTTTGGCTTTGCGGGCGGGCAGCTCAAGCCTGGCCTCCTATGAGCCTGGAAGGCAGCCGGCCGGGCTCACCCGTCTCCTCCCCAGGCCCAAGTTCCTTTCAGGCAGCAGGTGGAGCAAGGAGCCCAGGGAGGGGAGACCAAGGAGGTGTCCAGAGCCTCGTCCTGCCCGGCGCCCAGCAGGGCTCTTGCCCGCTCCCGGCCCACCTGGTTTTGGCCTCTACCACCCCTAGCAGTCAGCCAGAAGAGCAGAAGTGACCTTCTCCCTCCTGCAGTGGCCAGCATGGGGCTTGAACCCATGACCTTGGCGTTATTAGCACCACACTCTAACCAGCTGAGCTAGCCGGCCTATGGGAAACTTTCCCTTGCCTGACCCTTTTGGAAGGAGTCACCGGCTGGCGCGGGGAACGATGTGGCCTCCGTTATCGAATGGATGGATCAAGACGCCATTTGCCAAAGTAGGGGAATTAGCTCAAGTGGTAGAGCGCTCACTTCGCATGCAAGAGGCAGCGGGATCAATGCCCGCGTTCTCCAGCGGCTAGGCAGCCCTGGGACCTTCTCTTGCCCTTCTTTTAGAAGCCATGGACAGTCAGCCGGCTCAGCTCCTCCCGTGGCCTCCATCCCTCTCCCCGCTTGGCCTCCCAAAAAGCCAGCCCTTGCGGAGCACAAAGCTCTTCCTCCCTGGCCCTTCTCCCCCTTGCGCTGACTGGGCGGCTGGAGACAGCTGGGGGAAGTTAGCTCAAATGGAAGAGCATGGGAGAAGTAGTCAGACCCATACACACATTCTCCAGCCTGCTCTGCTGTGCTCTGCTGTGCTGGGCTCTAGTGGGGGACCTGCACCTTTCTTTCTGAGCTCTCACTGGAGCACAATCCCTTTCCTCCTCCCTTCCTGCTATTCTACGCCAAGCTCATTGGCCGGGAGGGAGAGCCACTCAAATACAGAATTACTCACATCCCAGGGGTCCCTGAAGGGAATGAGGAGATGGGCGGGGTGGCACGCGATACCAGCTCAGCTGAGACCGTGAGACCTCGCAGCCTCCTGATCTCAGGCAGCATGGCAGCCGTGGAGCAGAGCACGCAGACAGCTTGGAGACAGCCAAAGCAGGGAAGGGCTGCATTGGTCTGGAAGAGGGAGTCGGTGGCTGTCTATCCTGGCGGAGGCAGGGTCGTTTTGCTGTATGCTGGGCCAGGGGCCAGGGAGCCTGCTAGAGTTGCTGAGCTGGGCCTGCTCCTGGCTTTGCTTGGGTTAGAGGAAAGTGGTGAAGATAGGAACGGCCCTCCTGGGTGAGACCGATGGTCCATCTAGGCCACTATCCCGTCTTCTGACAGTAACCGATGCCAGGCGCTTCAGAGGCAATGGCCAGAGCAGGCAATCGTCAAGTGATCTATCCCTGCGTTGTCTTCTGAAGTTTGGTGCTTGTTTCAGGGGCTAACTCTCAGCCCAGACACACTCCAGGGAGGGAGCGTTGGTGTTTGTGCCGAGGAGCGTGGCTGGGACTCGGACCCCCTTCCCCAGCTCTGGGTAGCGCCCCCACCCCCTACCCCCATTTCAGGCTCTGTTCTGCTTAAGGCCACAGAGCCCTTGCCTTTTTTTGCCCGGTGCCTGAGAGTCAGGCCAGCTGCGGGGAATTAGCTCAAGCGGCAGAGCGCTCGCTTTGCATGCGAGAGGTAGTGGGGAACGCTGCCCGCATTCTCCGAGCCTGTCAACTAAGGGCTCCTGATGAGCGTGGTGGACGGGAGAGCCGGCCATCTGACTTTTGGCCTTGCTGCCCGTAGCGGTCAGGCTGAAAAATCAAAAGCCATCCTCCCCAGGCCCACAGCCACCCAGGGGCTCCTCTGCACCAGGGCCGGCTTTAGGAAGTGCGGGGCTTGTACTCACCGGGTGGTGCTCCGAGTCTTCGGCGGCAGGTCCTTCACTCACTCCAGGTCTTTGGCGGCACTGAAGGACCCGCCGCTGAAGTGCCGCCGAAGACCCAGAGCGCCGCCAGGTGAGTAAAAATTAAAAAGGCGCCTCTAGCCAGGGAAGGGATTCTCACTGGACGTGGGGCCCTCTTAGGCGCGGGGCCCGATTCGGAGGAATTGGTGAAATAGGCCTAAAGCCAGCCCTGCTCTGCACCATCTTGCCTGAGCAGGTGGAAGTGGAGCCTGGAACTGAGCTGAGGCGCTGAGGGTTATGTGCTCTGCGTGCTTCACACGGAGGTAAAAACATGGGGCACAGATCTTTGAGCACAACCCTTGTCCTGAGGAATGGAGGGGGCTGCACAAAGAGAGACCGGCTCTCCCTGGCGGGGCTGCAGCGGCTCTTCACAGGGTCAGTCCCACTGGCAATTTGTACCAGAGTTTTGTAAGTCTCCTTTTCTGGCCTGGTTCCCCCCTCTTTAGGGAGACTGGCAGCCCCAAACTTCGCAGAAACCATCATAGCGAGGCCAACCTGAGCACAGACACCTGCTCAGCACCCCGGGGTGCAGCCCTGGACTCCGGCAATCAGCTACGCTCAGCTGCCCACCCAACAAGCATTACACGCAGGAGCCTTCGTGCCCCGCGTGTTCAGGTCCCTCCCAGCGCCAGCTTTAAACTCCGCTGCTCAGTTCTAAGCTTTGGCCACACGGGGGCAGCCTGGAGCTCAGCCAACGCCTCCCGTTGCTGGTTGCGTTTCCTGCTCCTCGTGGCAGGTTCACACTCCGCAGGCAGATCTCTGAATCTGAGCCAAACCGTTCCCCAAATCCAGCGCTTTAGCAGCAGCTTTGCTAGGAAAGCGCTGACGTCCCCAAGTAAAGTAAGAGCCAGAGCGCTGTGTCCAGGATCTTCTATTGGGCCCCTCACCGTGGTGTCTGTCAGGCGCAAGGAGAAACCAGGGAAATGTTTTCATGGCGTTTAAGGGCAGAAGGGGTCATTAGCTCAGCTAGTCTGAGCCCCGAATAACACAGAATTACACCATGACACGTATTGATCCCACAGACCTTAGACAGATCAAAGCGTTTCTGCCCTCAGGACGGAGGCTAAACTGGGTACCAGAGGCAGCGAACAAGGGGCCCCCAAGGCAATGGCAGGGAGCTGACGCGGTGAAATATGCCCAGATGATCCCAGCAGGCGACCCACCCCCATGCTGCAGAGCTGGGAGTCCCTGTTCCTCCTGCCCTTAAGAATCTCTGGTGGTAAGTGGGTCCCCCCAGTTCCCCAGATAAGAATCCTCCATGTGGTTTCCCTGGCTTCACCTCCAGATAAGAACATTGTGTGGAGGGGGTGGGAGGAAGGTTGTCTGGCAGATCTGTAAAGGGGGACTTTGTCTCCCTGTCTGGCCCAGGCTCCTGGGAGGAAGTGATCTCAGTGTGTCTGGCTGTCTCCATTCCTCCCACCCACAAGAATCCCTGGTATGTGGGTGCACCCTAGACCATTAAGGATCTCTGGTGGGTAGGTGTCTCTCTCCCCCTAGTCAGGATCTCTGGGACGTGCCTGTATAAAAAGAGACTTTGACTCACCCAGGCTGGGCTGCCATCATGGAACAGACCAGGTCCTTCTGTGGAGGGTTTGTGTTCCTCCAAGGACGTGATCTCAGTGTGTGTGGGTGTCCCTGTCCCTTCAACCCGTAACAATCTCTGGTGCGTGGGTGCGCTGGGCCCCATTACAATCCCCTCTGTCTTACCCATGAGGGATCCGGTGGATGTGGGTGTTCTCCACGCTACTGGGGGTGTCTGGTGCCCCTGTCCCTCCTGGTTAATAGTGGAGTGTGTGGGTGTCCCCCCGACCGTTAAGGATCCGTGTTGTGCGGATGCCCCCGTTCTTCTCATTAAGAATGGTGCAACGGAGCATATGGGTGTGTCCCCCACCCCATGAACTAGCTCCCGTGTGTGGTTCCCCTGCCCCCATCCAGGCTCTGTGGTGTGTGGGTGTCTCTGTTCCTCTTTTCAAGAACTGTGTGGCAGGGGGGCGTCCCTCCCCCCAAGTCAGAATCCCCATCGTGTGGGTGCTCCCATCCAAGCTCCCATCCAAGCTCTATGGGGGGGAGGGGGGGATGTGTCTAAAAAGAGACCGTGTCTCACTGTCTTGCCCAGGCTACGCTGCAGGGGCTATTCACAGGTGTGATCCCACTACTGATCAGCATAGGAGTTCTGACCTGCTCCGTTTCTGACCTGGGCCAATTCACCCCTCCTTAAGCAACCTGGGGACCCCAAGCTTCCCTGGAATCACCATATTGATGCCGAGCTTAGTGCTGACACCCGATCGGCACAGCCCCCTGCAGCCCAGAACTCCTGAGCTCAAGCGATCTGCCGGCCTCAGCCTCCCCAGGCGCTGGGAATCACAGGCACCAGCCACAGGGCCCAGCTTGTTTTGTGGCCTGGCAGCTCGAGTTTTAAACTCCGCTTGTGAGCTCTGTGCCTTGGCCAGACGGGGACAGCCTGGAACTGGGAAATGCTCCTGCTTCCCCCGCCCCCGTCTCATGTCGAGCTGCAGGCGCCGCTGTCCTCCTAGGTAAGATCCCGGATGTTTCGGTGCCCCCCATCCCCCATCCAGGAGCCCAGGTGTCCGGGTACCTCTGCCCCCCATAGAGAATCCTGGATGTGTGGGTGTCCATCCCTCTGCAGAGGATCCCGGAGTGTGGATGCCCTTGTCGCCCCCTACAACATCCTGGGTGTGTGGGTGCCACTCTCCACCCCCCCCGAGAATATCTCTGGTGGTTGGGTGGGTGCCCCTGTTCGCCCTTACAGCATCCCTCGTGCACGGGGGCCTCCCTCCGTCCCAACTCAGGGTCCCCAGGGTGTGAGTGCTCCCATCCCCCGATACAGGCTGGGGGGGGGGTATAACTGGCTCTCGCTGTCATGCCCAGGCGGTGCTAGAGCAGCTGTTCACAGGGGCAGCAACCCCACTGTCAACCTGCAGCTTTAACCTGCTCCAGGGGTGACCTGCTTCACCCTCCTGTGGGAGCCCGGGGACCCCGAACTGCCCAGAATCACCTGATTGATGCCGAGCTTAGCACAGACACTGGCTCAGCCTGGCAGGGAGCTGCCCTGAGCCCTGACAATCAGCTTCCCTCCGCCTCCTGCTGCACAGCGAGGATCCCACGCGAGAGGCTTTGTGCCCAGTTTGTTCAGGAGCGTCCCAGGCTCCAGCTTAAACTCTGCTGGTCAGTTCTAGTCTTTGGCCACACGGGGGCGGCACTAACGGTCCCATCTAAACGCTGTTTGCGTTCGGCCCTTCGGATCGCAGATTGTAACCTGCGGGCAGATCTGTGAGTGCAGCCAAATCCCTCCCCAAACTGAACATTGAAGCAGCAGCTCCCGTTGGAAAGATCAGGATTTTAGCCTTTAAAAACAAGGAAAATGTCTCCAGCGAGAGACTGAAGAAGCTCAATTGATTTCATTGACTGGAGGTTAAGAGGCGATTTAATCACTGGTTTAAATATGTTTTACAAATTCCCAGAGGGGGGGAATATCTGATTTAAAGGGTTCTTTAATTCACCAGACAAAGGTTGAACAAGACCCCATTGGCTTGCTGTCAATGTCAGAAAATCCCACCTGGAAATGACCATTTTTTAACCGTGAGGCTAATTATCTAGTGGAATAAGCTCCGCAAGGGAGGTGGTAAATTCCCCATCACTTGCAGTTTGTAAATCAAGACTGCAGCTCTTGCTGCAAGACACCTGGTGTGTGGGTGTCCCTGTTCTGCGTTTCAGGTCCCTGGTACATGGTGCCTCCCTCCCACCAGTTCAGGATCCCCACAATGGGAGCTCCCATCCCCCCAGCCAGGCTCTGCGGGGGAGGGGAGTGTATAAAAAGAGACCGTGTCTCACTCTCTTGCCCAGGCTATGCTGCAGGGGCTATTCACAGGCGCGACCCCACTACTGATCAGCAGGGGAGTTTTGACCTGCTCCATTTCCGACCGGGGCCGGTTCACCCCTCCTTAGGCAACCTGGGGACCCCAAGCTTCCCCGGGATCACCATATTGATGCCGAACTTAGTGCGGACACCCGATCGGCACAGCCCCCTCCCCTGGCAGCCAGAACTCTCCGCAGAACTGCCATGGTTGCTCTCCTGGGTGTCTGGTCAAGGACAGCTACCGGCTTCTCCTGAGAATGCAGCTGAGAAATGACTCACCCTTCTCTAGATTCTCGCCTGTGGGCTCTGAGAAGCAGGATGGGGCCTGTATGATAAAGTCCATGTAACATTCCCCTCTCATCCCAGCCCTGCTATGTCGCCAGTAGCTGCTGTCCCTGGGTAGCAGCAAAGGATGTTTCCCAACAGCAGGAGACCCCAGCCTGGGACTAAAGTCAGCCCAGCCCAGACTCCACACCCTAAAGTGAATAAGGAAAAGTTATTTACTTGTTCCCATAATATAAGAACTAGGGGTCACCAAATGAAAGTAATAGGCAGCAGGTTTAAAACAAATAAAAGGAGGTTCTTCACACAGTGCACAGTCAACATGTCGAACTCCTTGCCTGAGGAGGCTGTGAAGGCTAGGACTATAACAGCATTTAAAAGAGAATTAGATACATTAATGGAGATTAAGTCCATCAATGTCTATTAGCCAGGATGGGTAAGGAATGGTGTCCCTAGCCTCTGTTTGTCAGAGGATGGAGATGGATGGCAGGGGAGAGATCACTTGATCATTACCTGTTAGAGTCACTCCCTCTGGGGCACCTGGCATTGGCCACTGTTGGCAGACAGGATACAGGGCTGGATGGACCTTTGGTCTGTCCCAGTATGGCCATTCTTATGTTCTTATGAAGGGAGGGAGCAAACACTGCAACAGAGTTTCTGTAGTGTAGTGGTTATCATGTTTGCCTCACATGCAAAAGGTCTTTGGTTTGAAACCAGGCAGAAACACATGGGTTTACTTCTTCTGCCTATCCAGGAAAGCACTCCTACTGCTGCCACTGGTCTGTCCTTGCGATAACTCCAACCCCTGCATGGCAGAGCGTGGTGAAATGAGCTGAGAAGAAGCCTTGGCATCAACAGGGGAAGGTTAGAGGATCTTGGCCAGTCACCTTTTGAAGCCTTGTGGTTTGGTCTCCTCTGCCCTGGGAGGTTGGCCTATGGCGGCCGGCTCCTCCTGCTGGCCTCCTCTGTGTGACTTGCCAAAGGAGGGAGTGAGGCAGGAATGGGGCAAAGGAGGAAAGTCGAGCTGAGGAAGGCAGGGCAGAAGCTAAGCACCTCAGTGCGGCTAAGTGGGGTTAGTAGAGCGTCACCAGTCGTTCTGCAAAGCCTGGGGAGGTGCGGTTGGCTGCGGGGAGGTAGAATCCTGTGCCTGCCTCTTGGCTTCCCAGGGATGGCTACTTGCAGCCCAGGAGAAGAAGGATGGTTCTGGGTGAAAGGATGACAAGCAAAGCTCTGGCAGGAAATTTGGGTGCGTGATGCTGGCTCTGTGCTGGGGGAGGGGTTTGGGGTGCAGGAGGGGTGGCGCTTACCCCGGGCACTGCAGCTCCCAAAGTGACCTGTACACAAAACCCTGCGGCAGCAGCTGCTAGGTGAGCAGGGCCAGGGGGTCTCTGTGCACCGCTGCCTGCAGGCGCTGCCTCCAGAGCTCCCATTGGCCAGGATCTGCAGCCAATGGGAGCCACAGAGTTGGTACTCGGGGCAGGGGCAGTGCATGGAGACACTACCCTTGCGCCAGGGGATGCTGGGACATGCCAGATACTTCTGGGAGTTGCACGGAGGGACGGAGGCAGAGTGGGCATGGTGCCACCTTAGTGCTGCTGGCACATCTCTGTACACCCATTGGGGGGAGGGGAGCAGAGGGCCTCCATGTGCTGCCTGGGGTAGGGGCAGTGCACAGAGCTGCCTCCCCTCCCACCAGTACTGGATTTACCATGGCAC
This sequence comes from Mauremys mutica, assembly GCF_020497125.1. Lineage (NCBI taxonomy): Eukaryota > Metazoa > Chordata > Testudines > Geoemydidae > Mauremys > Mauremys mutica. The sequence continues at coordinate 1,641,609 of NW_025423266.1, read as the reverse complement.
AACTGGTGCCATGGCGCTGGGCCCATGGTCCAGAGGGTGCCCAGCCTGCTCTTCTCCGCCCCCTGATCTCTTCTGTGGGGGCAGAAGCTTGATGCAGCCTCTGCCGGCAGCCAGGCTCCCCTCCCCCGGGTCTATTACAGGAGTGGGTGGGTGGGGTGTTTTAGCCTGCAAGGTGCAGCAGGTCGGACTAGATGATAACACTGGTCCCTTCTGACCTTAAAGGCTCTGAGTCTAAAAGGGAAGTAAAGGGAAAAAAATTAAAAATCAATAAGACATTGTAATACCAGGATGACTCCACAACAGCTCACTGTATAGTCCTGCCCCTTTCTTTCTCCTCTGTGTGTTTAATGACCTGCTGGGACTTGGGACATTGATTCTCTCATTCCCTTGCTAAACTGATACAATGTGACTGAAATTGAACCAATTCCCAACAGAGAAAACACCACAGCCTTGCATTGGCTGGGAATCAAACCCAGATCAACTGCTTGGAAGGCAGCTATGCTCACCACTATACCACCAATGCATCTGGGAAAAGTAGCTTTCCTATGTGCCACTTATGCTTGTCAAGTGACTCACCCCCCACCCCAAGCTGAGGAGCTGACCGGAGAGGCTGGAGGCAGCCTGTCAGCTGGAAGCAAAGGCAGGTCCCCAGAGCGACTGACAGATGGGGACATGGGCTCTACATCCCAGCCTGAGGTTGCTCCAATCCCATCTCTGCCCTCAGAGAAGGGAAATTAAAATCAATGACCATAATGGCAGATTTTACCCCAGAAGGAAGGAGACAGCTCCTTTGAAAGCACATTTTGGGTTCGGTGCTGCTACGGACACATGGCTTTGTTGCGGATGATGCCAATCCTTGGGGCTCTGCCCGGAGAAGGAGCCATTCAGGCTGTCACTCAAGTGAAGAAGGGAGATGATTTTTTTGACAGGGACGGCTGCCTCGTCTTACGGGTGTTGGTCTGTCACCTTCTAATCTAGTGGGTGCTTGGTACATGCAGGCAGCCCCCGCTTCGGGGTCTCTCACGAGGAAATAAAGTTTCTACACAAAATCCCAAAGCCTTTCACTGAAAGGAGGGAAAGGAAATGGCCACAAGATGGAGCGAGGACATAAGGAATGTAACACAACCCCGTTCTTAGGGGTAATCTGTTATTTTTTGTAAAGAGCCAAAATTTTTGGTCAGGGTCTAGTCAAGGTCCAGACTGCAGTGTAAATAATAAAAAATAACAATGATGATAATAAGTAAATAAAAAGATTTTGGGGTCCATTCCAAAGCGATTTGGCCACTGTCTGCCTATTGATTACCCCACATTGACTCGGAGAGGTGATTTATCTCCACTCTCTTGGATTTGAAGAGCTGGTTAGTTTTCCCCGGGTATCCCACCAGGCTGAACATGCCATGCTATCGATGGTGACACTAGGATTATATCATATTATAAAAAACTGTAAATAAAGATGTGGTCTGAACGTGAGTGTTCTGTAACGAGAGGCTGGTTCCCCCAGTTCAGTTCCGAATGCTCTGCTAGAAATGCCCCTGGGACCCCGGCATTCCCCAGCAGGAGTGAAAGGAGAAACCCCCAGCTCTGCACGGAGCTCCAGGCTGATTCATCGGAGGTGGGGGGAATTGACGTTTTTGCTGCTGAGCAGGGAGCCAGGGCAGTTCTCTGGGAATCAGGGTGCCCAGCCTGACCCAACTGCTTCATTGCACCTGGGGCCCTGCAGGCTTTGACTGTCCCTGAGGCCAGGCAGCTGCTCAAGGAGCTTTCCTGGTGTTGCTGGCAGAGCAGGAACATCCCACTCTGAGGGCCTGAGTTCAGCCATCAGGAAAGGCAGCAGCTTTGCTCCCTCCTTCTAGACAGAACTCCAAGACCGTGGTTCTCAGCCAGGGGTCCGGAGCCCCCTAGGGGGCAGCGAGCTGGTTTCGGGGTGGGAGAAATATACCAGAAAGCAGGGCCGGTGTTAGACTCACTGGGGTTCAGGTCAGAAATCTGAAATCTGAGCCCTTCCACCTGGGACTGAAGCCAAAGCAACTTAACTTCACGGGAGCCCCCATGTTGTGGGGCCCTGTACAATTGCTCCGCTGGCTACCCCCTAACGACAGCTCTGGCTTTTAACCTACTGGACATGCAGAAAAACAGTTGTTGTGGCACAGGTGGGCTGTAGAGTTTGTATACCATGTTAAGTGGGTGCCTTAGAAAGAAAAAGGTTGGGAACCCCTGCTCCAGGGAATCCCAGTCACACCTTGATAGAATAGAAAGACCAGCACAAAAAATAGAGATGAACAATCAGATACTAAAATGACAATGGTTGGAACTCTCCATTTCTCTCAGTCTTTGGATTGATGGGCACTAAGGGCTGTAGCTACAGTTGAGGAACCAGGCGATCGGACAGCTGGCTCAGCCCTCCATACGAGTAACTTTCTCACACATAGGGAGATGGGTCAAAATTGGAATTGATGTCATGACTCGCTTCCCAGAGGGGATCAATCTGTCTAAGGCTGTGTCTACACTTCAAACACTGGAAATATTCTTCTGCTAACCTAACACTGTCTACACTGGGGCTCAGAGCACATTAACTACTTCTCTCAGTGGAGAGGACTTTTCATACCCCTGAGAACTGTGGCCATGTCAACATAGCTTTTCAGCACAGACCAGCCTTTAGATGTGACCAGAAAGGCAATGGACTTCAGCTTTTTCCTTCATACTGATGGTTGATGATTGCAGCTTTCTACCTATGACAGACGTCAGGCCTTTCCTTTGCAAATTAGAGAAGTGGGCAAGTCAGTGACCCTTACGGTCTAAGTGGGTAAAAACTTAGACAATTTATCTCTTTGAGTAGCTTTCATTTTAATAGAGCGACTTTGAAACTAAGCAAAATAAGTTCTATCTGAAAACACAAAAAATTAAAATCGATACTGGGCCAATTTTCTCTCACACATTCTTCCACCTCAACCATTGGAGTGAGGTTTTCTACCAGAACTCCTTACACTACAAGGAGTAAATTAAATCAAATGAACTTTTCAAGATTAGCCATCATTTCCTGTACGACTAACGAAACAAAAAACAAGACAACTTTAAGTTTTCCAAAATAATTCAGATTATCACAGTTAGTTTCTTACTCTTTAACCAATAACTTCACCTATAATTTCATTTTAATATGTAACAAGAACATATTAAATGATCACAAATTCTTGTCATATATGTTAGTTTTCTTTTAATGCCCATTGCCAACAACTGAACCTTGGCTCAAGTTGTGGTTTGTCCCAACCACTTCTGTGAGTTCATATATCTCAGGATCTTCTGCCATATGTGTTGGAGGAAGGGGTCTCCTATGTGGGAATGTTTGCATCATGAGGAAAAAGTACCTCTTTTCACACTTTTAAATCTTTCAAAGTAGGAGAAGCTAGAGGAGAAATGATGTAAATGCATAAAACACAAGGTAAAACTGTCTGGTCTACACTAAAGACATTTATCAGTAAAAGTATATTGTGCAGCTGTGTGAAAAATCCACACAGCTGAGCAACGTAGCTACACAGCCCTAACCCCCGGTATAGATAGCGCTACATCAGCAGGAGAGCTTCTCCTGCCGACATAGCTGCTGCCGCTTGCAGAACCTGGACTAATCAAGTTTGACTGCAGAGATCTCTCCCACTGGCTTAGAGAGCCTGTAATAGCAGCGCTACAGCAGCACAGCTACATTGGTGCAGCTGCGCCAAGATCAGCTTTATTGTGTAGCCACAGGATCAGACACAAAAGCATGGAATCAGGACTCAACATGTGTGTACCCAGAAGTCTGAAATTGGAGCCTGATACATTCATTGCCTCATTGGTTATCATCTTTACAGCCTGAAAGTCCTTGTTACTCAATCAGGCAGCCAGTTTGGGATTCACAGGGAAGGAACGTCCTAGGAAGCACTCTCTCTTTGGATCCAAATGGTGAAGGATGATTGTTCTCAATCTAACCCCGGTATCCTCTGGAACTGTCATCAGTGACACAGAACTAGGAAGTGGAGTGGTACAAACAATTTTCCTTGGGTCATTGGCCACCATAGCTTCCTTTACTGGGGAAGAAACCAAGAACTGGGTGTGGACTCTTTCCAAATCCTTGGCCTTGGTTAGGGTAAATTTACACTTCTCTGAAGTGGAATCCTTTAAAAAACCACTCAAAATCTCAGCAGTGTTAGTGAGGAATGGCTTCCCAGAACATGCCCAGCTTTTCTTTAATTTGGTGGCACAGGTCCAGGCAAGGAACTGGATACAGGCCTGGATCAGAATCTCTGTTAGTTACCAGAGCTGGAGTTTCTATTGAAAAATAATTTTTTTTCTGCAGCTATTAGATTTACAAAACACACATTTTTAGCATCCAGAAAGGATAAATTCAACAAAAAACCCACTTCTATTTCCTCAACATCTGTGTCATGAAGGGCATCTCCCATAATATAGGATTGGCTAGGAGAGATCTTCTGTGGGGCCTGGGTTATAAATGCTTTGGAAACCAAACACATGGGCATTGTGCCTAGTTCAAAATCACTTACCATGGAATTCTCTCCCCAGATCATATGAGACAATATTGACTTAAACAATTGAACTACACTGTGATCAGATGCAATTCCTTCAGTTAGTTCAGGTGCTGCTGTTGTACACCATTTCCGAGTGGAAATTTTAAATCACTACTGTTTGTTGGTTAGCATGTCCAGTAAATTGGAGAGTTATCTCCTTTGACAGAACTGCACTTGAACTTTCTCCATGTCATCATGCAGGGATGGGGAAAAAAGCAAACCTGAAGCGAGAAATGACGACTTTAGCAAATGGTCATTTGTCTTAAATTCTCCAATAAAGCTCAGCTACATCATATCAAACTGAACTAATATCTAATTGGGTGACCAAACAGCCTCCAGGAAAGATAGAAACCCACATCGCAGAGAGACAGAATACACGGCAATGAAAGTGTGAAGTGAAATTCCAGAGCAGGTTACATGTGATTATTCAGAATCAGGACAAGAGATTCTCCCATCACATTCTCCTCTGATCCATTCAAACATACTTCACTCAGCACTGTCTCAATAGCCAGTTATGTTATTTACAAATTTTTTAGTATCTGAGCATTGCCATAATGGGGGACAAAACCACTCACCTTGCCAGAAGTGGCTTTACCAATAGATGGAACCTGGGATTTAAACTCCCAATGATCACACTGTGTTTGGGATCCATTTGAATTCCCCTTCCAGGTCTTTGACACTTTCATCTCCAGTCATAGCAACTCTGATATACGATTAAAGAAGTCAAAGCATCATCTCCAAGCACAGACAGCTGAGAACTCGTCCTCACAGGACACTTTGAGATGTGGATGGATAGAATGTGATGAAGATGACCTCTGCATGGCTCAGACAAAAGGTAGCAGTTCTGCAGTGATGGGGAAGGAGGGAATCTCTGAGTTTCCTCATCTCCTTCCAGTGTCACAGAGGCTGAAATTACACTTTTTTTCCTGCCCTTGCTCCTCTTCATTTAACTATAATTTGAAAAATTCCCATTATATCTGCTCTTCAGCACAACCCAGAGCAACGCAGAACAAGTGGCAATGATACAATCTGTATCACTGGTGACTAACAATAACTTTGAAATAGGAAGAATAGTATAAATGTGATGCTCCCTGGTTCCTGATAGGAAGGGCACACTTGAATTACTCATGGGATAATGGAGTTGATAGAAAGGACAAATGGGTCCACCTCAAAACAGGGCAAACTGCAAAAGGCAAAAATGGGCCACTCATCTGGTCAAACTGAGGGATAACCATGCTGCAAACAGTTCAAACAGCTTTAAAAGTTACTATGTGGGAATCAGGAAAATTATAAAAGAAAAAAAAGTATTGATAGCCCTAGAGGTGTTTATGTTGTTGATCTCCCTTGCAGATTCTCTGATGACTATCATGGGCTAAGTGCCCACAGAAGGTTTTTCCACACTCACTGCATTTATAGGGTCTCCCACCGGTGTGGATTTTCTGATGTTCAGAAAGGCCTGAGCTGCTAGTGAAGCTTTTCCCACACTCACTGCATTCATAGGGCCTCTCCCCTGTGTGGATTCGCTGATGCCTAATAAGGTGTGAACTGCGACTGAAAGTTTTTCCACACTTACTGCATTCATAGGGCCTCTTCCCTGTGTGGATTCTCCGATGCCCAGTAAAGCCTGATCTGCTAGTGAAGCTTTTCCCACACTCACTGCATTCGTAGGGCCTCTCCCCTGTGTGGATTCTCTGATGTTGATAAAGGCCTGATCTGCTAGTGAAGCTTTTCCCACACTCACTGCATTCATAGGACCTCTTCCCTGTGTGGATTCTCCGATGCCTAATAAGGTGTGAACTGCGACTGAAGGTTTTCCCGCAGTCACTGCATTCATAGGGCCGCTCTCCTGTGTGGATTCTCTGATGCCTAATAAGGACTGAGCTGTGCCTGAATTTTTCCCCACACTCTCTGCATTCATGGGGCCTCTCCCCTGTGTGGATTCTTTGATGCCTAATAAGGTGCGAACTGCGACTGAAGGTTTTTCCACACTCACTGCATTCATAGGGCCTCTTCCCTGTGTGGATTCTGTGATGCTTTAGAAGGATGGAGTAATCACATATATTTTTCCCACATTCAGTGCATGTCTTTTTTCTCTTTCTGCTGAGGATTTCCTGTTGTGTTTTGGTTTCCTTGAGGTCTTTCTGAGTTTCCTGACAGGAAATACATTTACCCACTTTCTCCCCTGGATGGTTTCCCTGCTCTCCTTCTGGTTTGTGCTGAATGTCACGGGATCTTTCCTGCTTATGACTCCAGGACACATTCCTTTTCGATCTTTGCGATAATGCTCTGTGTTTATCCACTTGCTCAACATTTTCTTGCTGAGAATTCTCCTCCTCTTTCTCACACACCATTGCGTCACCTGCTGTGATAGAGACAGAAACCTCAAACAGGGATGGAAAGGGGAAGGCCAAACCAATACAAGTGCTGGAGAGAGGTCAAATAAAAACAAGAACTGAACTCCCCCAAGTTCTTCCCCAAACAGGAGAGAGGAGGGGATCAATTCAGACTTCACATCCCATCCAAACTCACAGGGGGAAGGGAGGAAGCTACTGTCTGGTGTCTGCTAGGGTCTACAGGAAGCCATGAGCTATATTTATCCTAAGGATACGACCCCTGCTAGGGACAATACTGAACTGAGAGACCTCCCAAGGGCTTTGTAGGGCATCCCAGATGTTTCCTTCAGGCACTTACAGATTCTGAGTTGGTTTAATATTTCCTCACCTGTGCAGGGAGCTTTCAGGGTCTCTCTTTCCTCTGAACCCTGGAGGTCTGGGACCCATGGCTCTTCCCCTTGTTCCAGCTGGGAGATCACATCAGGTTGGGAAACTGGAAACCCTGCTCAGATGAAAGAAAACAAAGGAGGTCACTTGATTTCATAACTTTGTCATAAAAAACATTCTATTAATTTAACTTCAGTGCTTAGTGTGATGGGTGTGCCTGGGGCAGTCCACACTGAAAATGCCAGGGTCAGGGCAGGATGAAAAAGGGAGAGCAGATGCTCCCAAAACTGGTGGTTAACACTAAAGTTGAGTTTAACGACCAGTCACAAACTGTGCTTCTGATCCCACACACGGGTTATCGAGAAGCTGAAAAAAGAAATCACACAGCCCCCTTTATTGCATTCCAGTTCTCCGACTCCCAATCAGCACCTAGGTCCAGTACAGTGAGAGGTTATTTAAAAATTCTGCTCATATACAAAATGTTTTTCTGACCCCAAAAGGTCAGCCACATTACAAGATCACTATAGGTTTGGATCTTACCCAAAAGACCACACTGCCAGCCAATCCTTTAGCATGGAAAGACAAGACAGGACACGACACAAAAAAAGTTGTTAAATGGAAAAGCAGTGAGATGCATTCCAAAATCTATATATCAGGTTATTAGCAGTATTGTTGAGCTGCTGGCTTGAAAGTCCATCTGGAACACATCCACAAGTTCGATGGGTCTTTCAGTCCTTTGTTTCAGGCTTCAATTTGTAGAGAAGTTGCTCCAGAGGTAGGAAGAGGGATTGAAGACAAAATGGAGATGATGCAGCTGCCCTTTATATTCCTTTTGCCATGTGGCTTGTATTACCTGTGTCCCAAACACAAGCTTCACAGCACATGACATGGAAAAGCCTCGCAAGTCTCAGCACACAGACATACCCCTGCATGTCTTGCTGACTCAATAGGTTTATGCCCTTGATCAGGGATGGGCAAATTACGGCCCACGGCCACATCCAGCCGACAGGACCGTCCTGCCCAGTGCCTGAGCTCCTGGCTGAGGAGGCTAGCCCCTCCCCCGCAGCCACACCACCGTGCGGGCAGTGCTCCTGCGGGGCGGGGCTGTGCGCTCCTGCTGCGCAGTGTGTCTGGCTCTGCGTGGTCCACGTGACTGCCAGACACGCTGCTCTGAGCGGCATGGTAAGGGGGTCGGGGGGTTAGATAAGGAGCAGGGAGTCTCAGGGGGCAGTCAGGGGACAGTTGAATGGGGCAGAGGTTCTGGGGGGACGGGGGCTGGATAGGTGTGGGAGTCCCAAGGGTCTGTCAGTGGGCAGGGGGGTGGATAGAGGTCAGAGCAGTCAAGGGACAAGTAGCAGCGGGGTTGGGTAGGGGGTGGGGTCCTGGATATGAACCCATAGCCACAACCCCGCCCCCTGACAGACCCCGGGACTCTTACGCCTATCAAACCCCCCAGTTCTCCATCCCCTGACCGCCCGCCCAACCGTCCCCTGCTCCCTGTCCCCTGACTGCCCACCAGGGCTCTCTGCCCCTTATCCAACCCCCTGGTCCTGGCCCCCTTACCACAGCCACGCGGCTCACCGGAGCTAGATACGAGGTCCCTCAGGAGAGCGCAGACCAGCCCCCTTACCATGCCGCTCAGAGCAGTAGGAGCTCGCAGCCCCACCGCTCCAGCACTGCCCAGGAGCGGTGGGCCAGAGCGCTGAGGGCGCGGCATGTTGAGGCTGCAGGGGGACAGCGGGGGCGAGGAGACAGCAGGGGAGAGGAGGAGAGAGGAGGGGACGGGGGAGCCTCCCTGGCCGGGAGCTCAGGGGCCGGATGTGGCCTGCGGGCCGTAGTTTACCTACCCCTGACCTACATGTTAGTTTGTAAAAAGAACAGGAGTACTTGTGGCACCTCAGAGACTAACAAATATATTTGTGTTTTATCTGCATTTCTTTTGTAAACAATTCTGACTTTTATGCCTCGTTACCTGTAGTCAGTTAAAATCTTTTTTTTTTGGTAATTAACAATCTTGTTTTATTGTTTTATCCAACTAGTGTGTTTGGATTAAAGTGTGTTGGAAACTGCATTTGGGATGTAGCGGGGTGGACGTCCGCTCCTGCCCTGAAGCATTAAAAACAGCCCTGAGAGGGGGTTGTGGCTGGAGAAAGCAGCTTTTAGGCTGGGCTGATTGGGGGAAGTGGCTGCAGCTGGGGCCAGGCCCCAAACAGACTCAGCTGCCCTATAAAGGCAGAGAAGCCAGGGGGAGATAGAGTCTCTCTGTTTGTAGAGGGAGATGGGCCTGGCTGCAGGGAGCGGGACACAGGGTACCTGAGTGAAGCAGGGCTGGGGAAAGGCAGAGGAGCTGGGGAGCTCCAGCCTGGAATGTTGGGAATCATTAAGCAAGGGATAGAAAAGACAGAAAATATCGTATTGCCTGTATATAAATCTATGGTGCACCCACATCTCGAATACAGCTGTAGAGCTGGATTTTATAATGTACTGAGAGAATTTAATGTATGATTTGATTTCGTCCTGTCAGCCACCCTGTTTGAATAGCAGAAAGGAATGACAGACCAGAACAATCCTCCTGACTGATTATGGTCACCTTTTGTTTTAGGATAAGTTACACTGTCTACTATGTCTATGTATTACAAATTAGGCACTCTAGTTAAATCTACATGTCTTTGTTTTAAGGTTTAGTAAATAAGAGACAGGATTCTCTATTGTGTCTATTTTAAGTAGATTAGAGAAACATTGAAGGCAAGGTTTCATTTGCAATGCTTTTTTGCTCGATATAAAATACTACTGTTTGTATTCTCAGTGGGTTTGTGTGAATGAGGATGTATGCATCAGGAAAAGAGAAGGTGTAAAGGCCATTGTTATAGCCAGAGTCAAGGCAGAAGGAGTCAAGAGACTTAAAGGACATCAAAGAATCATCAACGTGCATTCATAACGAAGGGCAGATTGATGACCCTGAGGTAAAGGCTGGCACCCCTGAGGACAATTCATTAAATCAGAACAAAGGACAGGCTGACCCTCTCGGAGGTGCACTGGAATGTTTACACCAGTTAAGAAGTAACCCATCACAAAATGATACAGCAAAATCCATAGACTTCAACAAAGGAAAAAACCCTATAAGAACCAGGGTGCTTGGCCATGGGACTTTGGGTTCATCTTGCCACACTCCCGGAGCATTGGATTGCGACCGACAAGAGCCCAGCCCCACACTCGTGCTCAGTGTAATTGGCCATTAGATTGACTCGAGCTACAACAGACTGGTAACTATGAACTGCTCTGGCGGGGGGGGGGGAGGGGGGAGAAGAGAGAGAGAAAGAGAGAGAGAGAGAGAGTGTGTGTGTGTGTGTGTACCTTCCTCTATAAAGATCCCATGTGCTTTGTAGGAGCATAACACTGCGTGCAGGTGTGGTCACCCCATCTCAAAGACGTTTACTTATGCAAACAGGAGATATTTGACACTGTGCAATACTGTTCCTGTGTTCTGCAGCGGGGGGGGTCTGTGGCAGTGTGTGGGTCACTGGCATATTGGGGTGATGCAGAGACAGGACAGAGCAGAGGTAGCATTGTGGGGCTGGCATGAACCGTATCTCTTCATTTCCCCTTCCAAGAACTGAGGGGACAGGAACCCTTACCCAGCGAGGTCACATTCTCATAGTTCTCCTGCATGACGTCTCTGTAGAGGGCTCTCTGAGCAGGGTCCAGCAGAGCCCACTCTTCCCTGGAGAAATACACAGCCACCTCCTCGAAGGTCACTGGCCTCTGAAAGAGCAAGGGTCCAACACTCAGTACCTGCTGCCTCACTCACAGCCCCACTATTTGTGGGGGAGAGAAGTCAATCAAATGCAAGCTCTGGGTGGATCACAGTCAGAGTCCCACCTCCACCCCACTCAGAGCATACTGGAAACACCAGGTTAAGGGGACGAATAGAGAGTCCCTTTTCTCTCCCAGCAGATCCATCACACTCCTACTAGCCACAGACGGATAAAGGAGATGGAGCCCCTAGCAGGGACCAGGGAGAGATCTCCGGTAGGAAGCCCAACACCCTCCTCATTGTGCAGAGCTGGATACGAAAGGAGCGGAATCTCCCCTAAACCTCACTAGTGGGTGCCCCCTTCATATCTCACAGCAGCTGGTCAGTCAGGTCAGGCTCCAGCAGTGGGAGTCTGGTCAGTTTTCCTAGCCCCATCTAGGAGGGTTATTTTCTGTTTCACAAATTAGGTTATTTCCACCTCCTAATCTCATGGGTCTGTTCCTAGAATATGGGCCACTCATTAAACTCCCCCCAGCAGGAATGTCACAAGCTGTCCTCCTCCCTTCCCCATCCTGTGCATTTCCTGCCCGGCTCCAAACCAGACTGTGCAAATCTTCCCATCTCCGGTGTATTTGCTGTCCCTCTCCCTCCTGCAGGAACCCATCAGCTACCCCCCGATAATCCCTACCTGAACAGGCTCCTCTGCAGCCATTTCTCTCCCCTGTCCCATGGCAGGATGGGATGAGCTGGAGCGAAACACGGACGTCATTCTGCAGCCTGGGAGGGTGAGAAGGGCAGTTGTGGGGGTTACAGAACAGGCTTTAGTTAATGTCACAGGACGATTCTCCCAGGCCCTTTCCCTGCAGACAGACATCCTAGATTCTGCCATCCTGGGAAAATGCTCAATCTCTGTATTACAGTGTAGACCTGGCCCCTCCTGCCAGGCTAAGCCCACAGAGAGATTTTTCACCTTCCTTCTCCCTCTCCCAATCTTATAACTAAGTCTCTGAACACAAGGCTAGAAAAGAGCAGAACCAAAGGAGTCACTGTGGGGGGATTCCCTCGGACACTGACCCCCGGCAGTCACACCCCAGCAGGGGGAATATGGAGTCAAGAACCAGCTTTTCCTCTGTCTGATCCTTTTCTTGTTCACTGGAAAGTGGTTCTGCCCAGGGATGATGCAATACATGTGTCTGGGTGCACTAGAGAGCTGGAAATCTCTCCCCCCCCACTCATTTCTCCCACTGTCCCTTTCAGTCTCTCCTTCCCCTGTCCTCTCTGCCTGCCCCTCTGGCAGTCCCATTCCTGGGGGCTTTGCTCTCCCATGGCTGGATTTGCTCCTGGCAATTGCTAATGGGAGGAGAGGCTGTTTGTGCAGAGTCACTTTCTTGCCAGTCCCCAGCACTTTCCCAGAGGACTTTCAGTTACCTGGAGTCTGTGGTAGAATTTGTATTAACAGGGCCCAGGGCTGCCCCAAGGGGCTAGGACCAGCTGGAGAAAGTCATCCCCTGGGCTGGGCAGAGAAAAAAGCTTTAATTAAGGTCACATCCCAGCACAGAGCCCCGCTGGGGGAGCAGCAGCTGCTAAGCCTGGTCTCCCAGATCACAATGGAGGCTGCAGCGTCTGACCCAGGAAGCTGAACCCCAATATCCCGGGCAGAGAGGGACAGAGCGTTTGAGCAGCTTCCCTCCTTTAGCTCTCTGGGGAGAGCAGCTAGTGAGAGCCCCTCCTCACAGGGAGAATTGCTGATCTCATTTGCCCCACTGTCCATCTGGAGTCACTCCTTGTCTTTCCATGCAGTGACTCTGGATTAACAATGTTCTCAATGAAACCAGATTTCAGAATGAATGAGTCCAGAATGCTGTGGAAGAGACCATCGTGTGGCATTTCTAGCCCCCTTCCCACCTGCCGCACCCCTAAGATCTAGTGTAAGGACTCGGGGCACAAATTTTCCCAATGGAACTGGAAGGTCCTGGAGTTTTCAAGATGTTTGATAAGTGGCTAGAAAGTTATCATGGTGACTGGGCCTGGCTGGGGAATGCTGGGACGTGCTTGGAGTCAGGATTCTGGCACAAGCTGATCAGAGAGAAGGAGCATGGTTAGTAGCAGCCCCCAGAGCCTCCATCCAGGGCCCCCCAGACACCCCCAGTACCCAGAGCCCAGACCCCGCAGCCAGAGTCCCACCAGATATTCCCTGGGACACAACCCCCAAAATCCCTGAACAGGGACTCCAGATACCCCTCAGCACCCCACTGGCCAGAGAACCCACCAGACCATCACTGGCAGGCTGGGAATCCTAAAGGTTCCCCCCACCAAGAGCCCCCAACAGCCAGGGATCACCCCCCCAGGGGACCCCTCACTGGGAATTCAGTCCCTCACTGCCTGCCCAGGATTCCTCTACTGCCTGCCTAGGACCCCACCTGCCCTCCAGCAGGACCTGGCAGGCTGTTTGCCTGGGACCCCCTGATGCTTTACAATGGGACCCCTCCCTCTGCTTGCCTGGCATCCCGACCTAGCGCCTGGCACCCCCCCCACCCAGTTCTGTGCATTGGGCACGACTGAGCCCCTGGCACAGCACCAGGCTCCCTCCAGCCCCCTGCCCCGCCTCCCCAAGAGACGCCCACCCCGGCTGTTCTGCACCAACAAGTCCCCAGTGATACCCACCTCCAGGACCCACAGCCTCAGGGCTGGGCACATCAGAACCCACCCCCCCAAACCTCCAGAACCCACCAATTTGAGTAGGGTACCCCCTGCCCAGTCACCCAGAGGCCGCCTCCTCCCACAATGCCCCTTCAGCTCCAGCTGCAATCTCCCCACACAGACACCCCATCCCCTACCCCAGCAACAGTGTTACCTCACTGTGTCTGCTAAGTGGATAGAAAGTTATCACTGCCCCCTGCTGGCCAGTCACCGGGGCAGAGGGATCCCTGGGGGGTGCTGCTTTAACAGGAGAATGGAAGGCCTGGAGGGCAGGAAAGGTCCATGCCCTGTCACTAGCTACATCTTCGCACTGCGGGAAGCAACCCCTCCCAGAGGCCATTTGTCATGGGCTTTGGGACACTTCTGGACCCAGGCTGCACTCAGAGTGACCTCCTCACCCAGTGCCAGCTGGAGAAAAGAAAAGGGTCCAGCCAACTCTCCTGTTACCAGCTGGGAACCACTGATCCCCCAAACAGGGGGAGGCCTCTGGGTTTGATGGGTATTAAATACGTTTAGAGAGGAAAGTGGAAAATCAGAGGGATTTTATATCAGTTGTTGATACGAGGTAAAATCTGAGTGTTTCACATCAATATCTGATAACTGAATAGAGAGAAAATGGGCAACATTTGCCAATATTTTATATCCATGTTCAGGAATCTGAGAAAAGGTGTAAATTTGAGATTTTCTTAGTATTTTATAATTAGAGAGACAGGGAAAAATCTCAGGCCATAGTCAATTAGAAATAGAGAATTAGAGAAAAAGTGGGGCTTAGGATAATTTTTATCAATATTTGAGATTTGCAGAGAATATGTGTCAGAAACTACGCAATTAATAACATGAGAGAGGGGAGGGATAGCTCAGTGGTTTGAGCATTGGCGTGCTAAACCTGGGGTTGTGAGTTCAATTCTTGAGGGGGCCATTTAGGGATCTGGGGCAAAAATTGGTCCTGCTAGTGAAGGCGGGGGGGAGCTGGAAGGCTCCCTGGATAAAGGAAGTGGGGAGCAGCAGGTGACTGGCAACTGAGACCTGGGGGAAACAGTGTTGGTAGTTTGGGGTCAGTGGGTGGGATTGAGAAACCCTGATATTCTATGACCACCACCAAGATCTGAGGGGATTTTATATTACTGTTAAATAACTAGAGGGAAAAGGGGGACTGTTGGACTGGATTTTATATTACTATCCAATACATATACAGAAAGTGATGGCTCCCCCCACCATTCCCACGGGCAGCAGGGAGCCCTGTGAGGAGCTGCTTTAAGAGGGCAAAGGGGGGGGGGGGAGCTGGCCGGTCCCTGGAGGAGGGAAGGGGGCAGCAGTGGGGGATGGGCAGGTGGATGGTGGCTGTGGTGGGAGTTGGGGGCAGTAACTGGGACTGGGAAACCGGGGTCCGGGCAGCCCCCACGGGGGACACGTGCCCCTCCCGCCCCCGCCCTGGCAGAGAACCGGCATCTCACCCCCCCGCCCCCGCCCGGGGCAGCCACGTGCTGGGGACTGACCCAGGGCAACAATTTCCCACCCGGACAAGGACAAATCGCAGCAGGTAAAACGGGGGGGGGGGAACCCCCATGGGAGAGATTTTAAATGGACATTGGAGACTCGTGGAGAGACCGGGGGGGGGGGAACAGGGGAATCGAGAGAGCGGATCACGGGGGGGGGGGGGAAACACCCCGGATGTTACAGCCCGAGCGAGACCCCGAGAGAGAAACGGGGCAGAACCGGAGAGACTCTGTACCGGGGGCGAGAGGCGCAAACAGGGACAGGAGCCAATTAACTCCCCGCCCCCCCCGCGTCCCACCGACCTTCCCCCCCCGCACAGGCTCCGCCCCCCCATCCCAGCAGGGCCGGGGCGGCTCCGAGGCTTCTCCCAGGTTCCCCGGGGCAGAGTCACGTGCCCGCCCCACCCGCCCGGGGTCTCTCACTCACCGGCTCACACGGAGGCGGCAGCAGCAGCTTTGTTCTCCCGCCCCCAGCGGGGCTCGCACGGAGCATGCGCAGTTTCAGCTGCTGACCCCTCCCTCACCCGGGCTGGGGAGGGCGGACGCGCCCCCGGGGCAGGCTGGGAGATGTAGTTCCGGGCTCTCCCTGGAGCGGAAGTGACGTCGGCGAGGGAGGCGGAGCCGGAGCGCGAACGGGTGCGGGGCGCTGCGGTTCTGCCTGGCTCGCGCGGGGCCGTTAGAGCCTCTCGCGGGCCCGGAGAAGGTTTGTGCCGCTGGGGCTCTGGGCATGCGCAGATCGCGGCGGGAGAGACCTTCATTAACCCCCTCCCCCCCGTGCCCGGCCCGGGCCCGCCCCCGCTGCGGAGCTGCAGCCTCCCGGGCCGGGCGAGCTGAGAAAGGGGCGGGGGGGGAGGAGCAGGTGACCCCCCCGAGGAGCGGGGAGAGAAAGGGGGGGCTGAGATCCCCTCGGATTTACCGCTGCCCCCCCCCGTGGGGACCCCCCACCCCCCCCCCGTCCTGCCCCCCTTTCTCCCTAGAGAGCCACGAGCACCCCCAGTGTGACCCCCCCTCCCCCAACCCCTGAGAAGTTCCCTGTTCCCCCCCCCCGATTGTGCCCCATTTCTCTCCCCTTCGCCAGTGTCCAGCTCTCCCTGGGGCTGGGGGGGCTCTGGGGGTGTCTGGGCCCCTGGCCAGGGACTCTGGGGACTGAGGGCCAGGGAAGATCTGGCAGGACCCTGGCTGGGGCTGTGGGGGTGTCTGGGGGCCCGGCTGTGGGGTCTGGGCTCTGGGTACTGGGGGGTGTCTGGGGGCTGCTACTAACCCTGCTCCTGCTCCCGGATCAGTTTGTGCCACAATCCTGGCTCCAAGCGCGGCCAGGCAGCCCCCAGCCAGGCCCACTCACCCTGATAACTTTCTATCCACTTACCAAACACTGTCAGGTGAAATCACAGATTTGTCTTTTCTCCCCTCTTGAAAACTGCAGGAACTTCTGGTCCCGCAGGGAATATTCATGCCCCCCACCCCCAGTCCTTGTCCTAGATCTGGGGGGTGAGGCAGGTGGGAAGGGGGCTAGAAATGCCACACGATGGTCTCTTCCACAGCGTTCTGGACTCATTCCTTCTGAAATCTGGTTTCATTGAGACCATTGTTAATCCAGAGTCACTGCATGGAAAGACAAGGAGTGACTCCAGATGGACAGTGGGGCGACTGAGATCAGCAGTTCTCCCTGTGAGGAGGGGCTCTCATTAGCTGCTCTCCCCAGAGAGCTAAAGGAGGGAAGCTGCTCAAACGCTCTGTCCCTCTCTGCCCGGGATATTGGGGTTCAGCTTCCTGGGTCAGACACTGCAGCCTCCATTGTGATCTGGGAGACCAGGCTTAGCAGCTGCTGCTCCCCCAGCGGGGCTCTGTGCTGGGATGTGACCTTAATTAAAGCTTTTTTCTCTGCCCGGCCCAGGGGATGACTTTCTCCAGCTGGTCCTAGCCCCTTGGGGCAGCTCTGGGCCCTGTTAATACAAATTCTACCACAGACTCCAGGTAACTGAAAGTCCTCTGGGAAAGTGCTGGGGACTGGCAAGAAAGTGACTCTGCACAAACAGCCTCTCCTCCCATTAGCAATTGCCAGGAGCAAATCCAGCCATGGGAGAGCAAAGCCCCCAGGAATGGGACTGTCCCAGCCAGAGGGGCAGGCAGAGAGGACAGGGGAAGGAGAGACTGAAAGGGGCAGTGGGAGAAATGAGTGGAGGGAGAGATTTTCAGCTCTCTAGTCCACCCAGACACATGTATTGCAGCATCCCTGGGCTTTCCAGTGATCACTTTCCAGTGATCAAGAAAAGGCTCAGACAGAGGAAAAGCTGGTTCTTGACTCCATATTCCCCATGCTGGGTGTGACTGCCGGGGGGTCAGTGTCCGAGGGAATCCCCCACAGTGACTCCTTTGGTTCTGCTCTTTTCTAGCCTTGTGTTCAGAGACTTAGTTATAAGATTGGGGGAGGGAGAAGGGAGGTTAAAAATCTCTCTGTGGGCTTAGCCCGGCAGGAGGGGCCAGGCCTACACTGTAATAAAGAGATCAAGCATGTTCCCAGCATGGCAGAGTCTACGATGTCTGTCTGCAGGGAAGGGGCCTGGGGGAATCGTGATGTGAAATTAACTAAAGCCTGTTCTGTAACCCCCACAACTGCCCTTCTCGCCCTGCCAGGGCTGCAGAACGACGTCCATGTTTTTCTCCAGCTCATCCCATCCTCCCATGACACAGGGAAGAGAAATGGCTGCAGTGGAGCCAGCTCAGGTACGGATTATTTTTTTGAGGGGGGGGTTGGTGGGTTCCTACAGGAGGAAGAGGGACAGCAAATACAGTGGAGATGGGAAGGTTTGCACAGTCTGGTTTGGAGATTGGCGCGGGGCAGGAAATGCACAGGGTGGAGAAAGGGAGGAGGACAGGGTGTGACAAACCTGCTGGTAGTTGTTTAATAAGTGGCCTAGATTCTAGGAACAGACCCAGGAGGTTCGGAGGTGGAAATGCTCTAGTTTGTGAAGCAGAAAATAACCCACGTGAATGGGGCTGGGAAAACTGACCCGACTCACAGTGCTGGAGCCTGACCCGACTAACCAGTGGCTGCTGTGAGATATGAAGGGGGCACCCACCAGTGAGGGTTAGGGGAGATTCCCCTCCCTTCATATCCAGCTCCTCACAATGAGGAGGGTGTTGGGCTTCCTACCAGGGATCTCTCCCTGGTCCCTGCTAGGGGCTCCCTCTCCTCTATCAGTCTGTGGCTAGTAGGTATGTGATGGATCTGCTGGGAGAGATAAGGGGCTCTCTTTGTCCCCTCACTCTGATGTTTCCGGGATGCTCTGAGCAGGGTGGGGGTGGGACTTTGTTGACTGCAATCCACCCAGGGCTTCCCTTTGATAGGCTCCTCTCCCCACAAATAGTGGGGCTGTGAATGGGGCAGCAGGTATTGAGTGTTGGACTCTTGCTCTTTCAGGGGCCGGTGACCTTCGAGGAGATGGCTGTGTATTTCACCAGGGAAGAGTGGGCTCTGCTGGACCCCACTCAGAGAGCCCTCTACTGGGATGTCATGCAGGAGAACTATGAGAATGTGACCTCACTGGGTAAGGGTTACTGTCCCCTTGGTTCTTGGAAGGGGAAATGGAGAGAGAAGGTTTACGCCAGCCCCACATTGCCACCTCTACTCTGCCCTGTTTCAGCATCACCCCAATATGCCAGTGACACACACACTACCAGAGACCCTCCCCTGCTGCAGAACACTTTGGGAACAGAGCACAGGAGCCGTATCCCACAGTGTCAGATATCTCCTGTTTGCTCAAGTAAAACTGAGGGTTAAGTGCAGCATAATCAACAGAAGCTTCCTAGGGGTCACCAGATGAAATTAATAGGCAGCAGGTTTAAAGAAAATGAAAGGAAGTTCTTCACGCAGCGCACAGCAAACTTGTGGAACTCCTTACCTGAGGAGGTTGTGAAGGCTACGACTATAGCAGCGTTTAAAAGAGAACTGGATAAATTCATGGTGGTTAAGTCCATCAGTAGCTATTAGCCAGGATGGGTAAGGAATGGGATCCCTAGCTTCTGTTTGTCAGAGGATGGAGATGGATGGCAGGAGAGAGATCACTTGATCATTGCCTGTTAGGTTCACTCCCTCTGGGGCACCTGGCATTGGCCACTGTCGGTAGACAGGATACTGGGCTAGATGGACCTTTGGATCTGACCCGGTACGGCCGTTCTTATGTATGTATGTGGGCATTTGGTGCAAGGAGCTCCTGGCCCTCAGAGACCGTGTGGAGGCTTTGGAGGCCAGGGTGTTAGAACTGGAGGAGCTAAGGGAGGCAGAGAAGTATGTCGATGAGGCTTTCCAGGACACTATAGAATTGTCCCAACTCCGGTCAGACAGCCCCCGCACTGTTGAGGAGGATGGAAGGCCCAGGGAATGAGAGCAGTCAACGGGAGCAGAGGGAAAGCTTCTCATAGTTGGGACCCTCCTTCCAGATAGTGGTGGGGTAACCTCTTACACTGAGGTTACCTCACCGGGGGAGGGAACTCCAGTCATTAAGAAAACGCAGCTGTTAGTAATGGGAGATTCGATCATTAGAAACAAGGATATCTGGGTTTGTGATGACCGGGAGAGCCGTATGGTGACTTGCCTGCCTGGTGCGTAGGTTGTGGATTTCTCAAGGCATCTAGATAGATTTATGTGTAGTGCTGGGGAGGAGCCAGTGGTCATGGTACATGTAGATACCAATGACATAGGGAAGGGTAAGTGAGATGTCCTGGAGGCCAAATTTAATCTGCTAGGAAAGAGACTGAAATCCAGGACCTCTATGGTGGCATTCTCAGAAATGCTCCCAGTTCCACGCGCAGGGCCAGGTAGGCAGGAAGAGCTTCGGAGTCTCAATGCGTGGATGAGATGATGGTGTAGAGAGAGGGGGTTTAGATTTATTAGGAACTGGGGAAACTTTGGGGATGGGGGAGCCTATACAGGAAGGATGGGCTCCACCTAAACCAAAGTGGATCCAGACTGCTGGCACTTAACGTTAAAAAGGTTGCAGAGCAGTTTTTAAACTTGGAGATGGGGGAAAGCCAATGGCTGCAGAGTAGCACGTGGATCGGACAGAGACTTCTCTTAGAGGAGAGTGTAGTGATAGAGTTTTTTCTAGTTTTAGTCAGGAAGAGAGGCTGGAAGAGGATAAAGTAGGGGCCAGATCAGATGAGAAGCATTCACACACAAAAGAATCTGACACGTCAGAAGAGGGCAGACAAATAAACACTGACAAGTTTTTAAAGTGTGTGTACACAAATGCTAGAAGTGTAAATAATAAGATGGGTGAATTAGAGTGCCTCGTGTTAAAAGAGGATATTGACATAATAGGCATCACAGAAACCTGGTGGAGTGAGGATAATCAATGGGACACAATCATTCCAGGGTACAAAATACATCTGAAGGTCAGAGCAGGTCATACTCAGGGGGGTGGGGAGGGGAGTGGCACTGTATGTTAAAGAAAATGTAGACTCAAATGAAGTAAAAATCTTAAATGAAACTGCATGTTCCATAGAATTTCTATGGATAGTAATTCCATGCTCTAATAAGAATATAACAATAGAGATCTATTATCGACCACCTGTCAAAGACAGTGATAGTGAGGATGAAATGCGAAGGGAGATTAGAGAGGCTAACAAAATAAAGAACTCCATAATAGTGGGAGATTTCAATTATCCCCATATTGACTGGGTACATGTCACTTCAGGACAAAATGCAGAGACAAAATTTCTCGATACTTTAAATGACTGTTTCTTGGAACAGCTGGTACAAGAACCCGCAAGGGGAGAAGCAACTCTCCATTTAGTCCTGAGTGGAGTGCAGGATCTTGTCCAAGAGGTAACCATAACAGGACCGCTTGGAAATAGTGATCATAATATAACAAAATTTAACATTCCTGTGGTGGGAAGAACAGCTCAACACTGTGGCATTTAATTTCAGAAAGGGGAACTATGCAAAAATGAGGGGCTAGTTAAACAGAAATTAAAAGGTACAGTGACTAGAGTGAAATCCCTGCAAGCTGCATAGACGCTTTTCAAAGACACAATATTAGAGGCCCAACTTAAATGTATACCCCAAATTAAAAAGCACAGCAAAAGAACTAAGAAGAGCCACTGTGGCTTGGCTTAACCATGTAAAAGAAGCAGTGAGAGATAAAAAGGCATCGTTTAAAAAGTGGAAGTCAGATCCTAGTGACGTGTATATAGAAGGGAGCATAAGTACTGCCAAATTAAGTGTAAAAATGTAATAAGAAAAGCCAAAAAGGAGTTTGAGGAACAGCTAGCCAAAAACTCAGAAGGTAATAACAAAATGTTTTCTAAGTACATCAAAAGCAGGAAGCTGCTAAACAACCAGTGGGACCCCTGGACGATTGAGATTCAAAAGGAGCCCTTAAAGACGATAAAGTCATTGCGGAGAAACTAAATGCATTCTTTGCTTCAGTCTTCGTGGCTGAGGATGTTAGGGAGATTCCCAAACCTTTTGTAGGTGACAAATCTGAGGAATTGCCACAGATTGAAGTGTCATTAGAGGTTTTGGAACTAATTGATAAATTTAACGTAACAAGTCACCGGAACCAGATGGTATTTACCCAAGAGTTCTGAAGGAACTCAAATGTGAAATTGGGGAACTATTAGCTATGGTTTGTAACCTGTCCTTTAAATCAGCTTCTGTACCCAATGACTGGAAGATTGCTAATGTAACGCCAATATTTAAAAAGGGCTCTAGAGGTGATCCTGGCAATTACAGACCGGTAAGTCTAATGTCTGTGCCAGGCAAATTAGTTGAAACAATAGTAAAGAATAAAATTGTCAGGCACATAGAAGAACAAAAATTGTTGGGCAAAAGTCAACATAGTTTCTGTAAAGGGAAATCGTGCCTTACTAGTCTATTAGAGTTCTTTGAATGTGTCAACAAACATGTGGACAAGGGGGATCCAGTGGACATAGTGTACTTAGATTTCCAGAAAGCCTTTGACAAGGTCTCTCACCAAAGGCTCTTACATAAATGAAGTTATCATGGGATAAGAGGGAAGATCTTTTCATGGATTGAGAACTAGTTAAAAGACAGGGAACAAAGGGTAGGAATAAATGGTAAATTTTCAGAATGAAGAGCAGTAACTAGTGGTGTTCCCCAAGAGTCAGTCCTAGGACCAATCCTATTCAACTTATTCATAAATGATCTGGAGAAAGGGGTAAACAGTGAGGTGGCAAAGTTTGCAGATGTTACTAAACTGCTCAAGATAGTTAAGACCAAAACAGACTGTGAAGAAGTTCAAAAAGATGTCACAAAACTAAGTGATTTGGCAACAAAATGGCAAATGAAATTTAACGTGGATAAGTAATGCACATTGGAAGAAATGACCCCAACTATACATACAATATGATGGGGGCAAATTTAGCTACAGCTGATCAGTAAAAAGATCTTTTTGTCATTGTGGATAGTTCTCTGAAGACATCCAGCAGTGTGCAGCGGAAGTCAAAAAAGCAAACAGGATGTCAGAAATTATTTTAAAAGGGATAAACAATAATACAGAGAATATCTTATTGCCCTTATATAAATCAATGGAAATAACTAATTTAGACCCCATCATTTTATATGTCTAGTTGGGATTATGTTTTCCAGTGGGCTGCACTGTGTGTTATCCTGACATCTAGTAGTGCTGAGATGCTGCATTCAGTAATATCACTGCCCTTCCTGTCCCGTTTCTGCACTGAGCCCCACGCTTATGTTTCCAGCTTCCCCAGGACTCTCTCTTTGTCTCTGGACCTGTCTGTCAGCAAGAAGCAGAGCCAGGGAGACTTGCCCTCTCTCTGGAGACTTCGATTTCTGGGACATGGATTTACTTTCTATGTGTTTTAAGAGACTTTGAAATTGAGTGTCTGTGACATTAAGCACAGTACAATCTGGAGTGTTGAACAGCTGTGTCCCCTCAGTTCCCCAGGCTGGGGTGCCTTTTACACTGCTCTACTGTGAGAGCAGCCACTCCTGGGCAGGTAACACGCAGTCTCCAGCATGTAACTCGCTCCCAGCTACACAGTTTTGAGTGCTGCTAGTCAGCAACTCCCGAATTACAGTACCCCACAGGAGAACCCCAGAAAATTCTCTGCTCCCAGACATCCCCCAGAAATGTGCATCTTGTCCTGTCCAGCACACTACTGAACAGTGGGAGCTCATATGAAATCTGTTATTTCATCAATGGAAAATGACATGCACCAGCCTTGTTATTCCAAATGGAGTTTCCAACACACTTTAATCCAACCACACTGGTTAGAGAAAACAATAAACCAAGATTGTTAACTACTGAAGGGGAAAAAAAAAGATTTTCAGTGACTACAAGTAAGGAGGCATAAAAGTCAGAATTGTTTACGAAAGAAGTGGAAGATAAAACACAAACTAGTGTCTAAGTTAACCAGCTAAAATGATTTAAAACAAATGTTTCTCTCACCATCTGCTGAGACAGGCTGGTTTTCCTTTCAGCCGGGAATCCCTCTAACCTGCCCCTGCTGCCCACATTCAGTTCTTCAGGAGTTGTCATGAGCAGAGGGAAAGGGGGGAGAGAGAGAGAGAGAGTCTCATGCATTTTCCTCACCTCTCTTTATAATTCAGTCCTTTGTACTAGAAACAAATCCAGTTCTCAGCTGAGTCATGGTGACAGGCTGTCGTAGATATGAGCTTCAAGTGGTCCCTGTGATGGAATGTAAATGTCTTCTTCACACCTTCCCCTCCTGAAGAATGGCTATTTGACCAGCTGTTTTCCTTGCTGTCTCTGACGAACTTGGGGTTAGGGTTGCAACTTTTTCAGTAATATCATACTGTAAAATCTCATAACTTTACATACAGTGTTGCTACACATTTTAAGGAGGATATTCAGTAGATTGTCTTTTAAAATGATACCTCACAAGCCATACAGTGATAAATGAAGGGGAGAAGAGGGATCTCCCTTTTATAAACACGCAGCCAGCCAGATTGCTGTAAAATCCTTGGTGGTGTGACTTCTCTGCTTGCTTTACCTGTAAAGGGTTAACAAGGCCATAGGTAAAAGAAAAGGAGTGGGCACCTGACCAAAAGTGCCAATGGAAAGGCTAGAACTTTTTAAAACGGGACAGTAACTTTCCCTTTGTCTGTTGTTCTCTGGAGAAGGCGACACGGAGTAGCGATGCTATGTATGGCTTGAAGCAGGTTTGAAAATTCATCTTCCATCCCTAGAAGAAATTATTTGGACAGGGAATGTTTAGACAGACACAATCACGTTTATATTTTTTTATTTTGGCTTTTGGAGCTCCTCTGTGCTATCCCAGATGCTTTTGTTTGCTTGTAAGCTTTAAGCTGAACCCCCAAGAAAGCTATTTTGGGTGCTTACAACAATTGTTTCTTTTAAGATCTAGCAAAAGCCTAAGTTCCAGATGTATTGTTTTCCTTTTCAATTTTAATAAAATTTACCTCTTTTAAGAACAGGGTTGGATTTTTGGTGTCCTAAGAGGTTTGTGCATGTTGTTTGATTAGCTGGTAGCTAATATCCTTTGTTTTCTTTCTCAGCTCTTTCCCGGAGGGGAGGTGAAAGGGCTTGAGGGGTACCCCAGAGGGAAGAATTCTCAAGTGCTCCTTCCTGGGTCCAAGGGTTTGGGGTTTTTTTGCATTTGGGTGGTGGCAGCATTTACCAAGCCAAGGTCAGAGAAAAGCTGTAACTTTGGGGGTTTAATACAAGCCTAGAGTTGCACAAATTAATTTTTAGAATCCTGGCGGCCCCCCACTTTCTGCACTCAGAGTGACAGAGTGGAGATTCAGCCCTGACACATACTATGAACAAAATTGATCATAATTTTCTAGAAGAGTGAACATAGGGGCACAGACTTGCACAGTGTCTGTCTGTGTGTTCCCAACATATATGTGGGTATTTCAGTCCCTCAAAAGCAAGGTGTTAGGCATCTTCAAACACCTGGGGAACCGGTCCTGGGAATTCACTGGTTTATTAAGTGACACTGTAGGGAATTGAGACACATTTTATATTATTATTATTTTATTATAAATACCGATATGATGAAATTGCAATGAATCGTGCTAGATATGCCATGTAAGGTGTCAATGAAAATGTTATGATTTTCCAAGTTTGATAATCTTGTGTCTATCTTTGTATTGTGAGTTATAGATATGTAGGGTATATCTGTATTCCAGACTTGTGTAGTGTTTCTGAGTGAAACCCCCAGACATATTGGCATCAGTGCTGCCCAGCCTGTTCGATGGCCTATCCGGGGTCATCAGCTGTACAATGAACCCATTGAAAAGATCAAGGGGAGACACCTCTTGAGTCAGCAAGACATGCAGGGGTATGCCTGTGTACTGAGACCTCCAAGGCTTTTCCATGCCATGTGCTGTGAAGCTTGTGTTTGGGACACAGGAAGTAGAAGCCACTTGGCAAAAGGAATATAAAGGGCAGCTGCATCATCTCCATTTTGTCTTCAATCCCTCTTCCTACCTCTGGAGCAACTGCTCTACAAACTGAACCGTGGAACAAAGGACTGAATGATGTGGATGTGTACCAGAGAGCCTCTCAAGCCAGCAACTCACCAATACTTGTGGAACTCCTTACCTGAGGAGGTTGTGAAGGCTAGGACTATAACAATATTTAAAAGGGGACTGGATAAATTCATGGTGGCTAAGTCCATAAATGGCTATTAGCCAAGATGGGTAAGAATAGTATCCCTAGCCTCTGTTCGTCAGAGGATGGAGATGGATGGCAGGAGAGAGATCACTTGATCATAGCCTGTTAGGTTCACTCCCTCAGGGGCACCTGGCATTGGCCACTGTCGGTAGACAGATACTGGGCTAGATGGACCTTTGGTCTGACCCGGTACGGCCTTTCTTATGTTCTTATGTTCTAATACTGCTAAGAACCAGATATATAGATTTCTAAATGTATCTGACTGTTTTCCCATTTTAACAACTTCCTTTTTCTTTCCTTCTTTTATAATAAACCTTTAGTTTAGATGCTTTCTTGCTTATAAACCTTTAGTTTAGATGCTAAGGATTGGCTGGCATCATAGTATTCTGGGTAAGATCCAAAGCTATACAGACCTGGTAATGTGGCTGACTCTGGGGTCAGAAGAACACTTTGTTTATGTGAGCAGAGTTTTTAAATAACCTGTCACTGTGCCGGACCTAGGTGCTGATTGGGAGTCGGAGAACTGGAATGCAGTTAAGGGGGCCGTGTGATGTCTTTTTTCAGTTTCTCGATAACCAGTGTGGGGGATCAGAAGCACAGTTGGTGACTGATCAGTGAATTTAATTTCCGTGTTAACCACCAGTTTTGGGAGCATCTGCTCTCCCTTTTTCAGCCTGCTCTGATCTTGCCATTTTCAGTGTGGACTTCCCCAGGCACACTGGGTCACACTAAGCACTGAAGTTAAATTAATAGTGTTTTTTATGACACAGTCATATGAAATCAACTGAACTCCTTTGTTTTCTTTCATCTGAGCAGGGTTTCCAGTTTCCAAACCTCATATAATCTCCCAGCTGGAACAAAGGGAAGAGCCATGGGTCCCAGACCTCCAGGGTTCAGAGGAAAGAGAGATCCTGAGAGCTCCCTGCACAGGTGAGGAAACATTAAACCACCTCAGAATCTGTAAGTGCCTGAAGGAAACATCTGGGATGCCCTACAAAGCCTTTAGAAGGTTTCTCAGTTCATTACTGTCCCTAGCAGGGGTCGTATCCTTAGGGTAAATATAGCTCATGGCTTCCTGTAAACCATAGCAGACACCAGGCAGTAGCTTCCTCCCTTCCTCCTGTGAATTTGGATGGGATGTGAGGGCTGAATTGATCCCCTCCTCTCTCCTGTTTAGAGGAAGAGTTTGGAGGAGTTCAGTTCTTGTTTTTATTTGACCTCTCTCCAGCACTTGTATTGGTTTGGCCTTCCCCTTTCTATCCCTGTTTGAGGTTTCTGTCTCTATCACAGCAGGTGACGCAAGGGTATGTGAGAAAGAGGAGCAGAATTCTCAGCAGGAAAATGTTGAGCAAGTGGCTAAACACAGAGAATTATCGCAAAGATTGAAAAGGAATGTGTCCTGGAGTCATGAGCAGGGAAAATCCTGTGAGATTCAGCACAGACCAGAAAGAGAGCAAGGAAACCAGCCAGAGGAGAAAGTGGATAAATGTATTTTCTCTTGGGGAACACAGAAGGTCCTCATGGAAACCACAACACAGCAGGAAATTCTCAGGCGAAAGAGAAAAAATACATGCAGTGGGTGTGGAAAAACCTTCTCTCGCAGCTCAGCCCTTTCTGTACATCAGAGAATCCACACAGGGGAGAGGCCCTACAAATGCAGTGAGTGTGGGAAAACCTTCAGTCGCAGCTCAAACCTTATTAGGCATCAAACAATTCACAGAAGAGAGAGTCCCTATGAATGCAGTGAGTGTGGGAAAACCTTCAATCGCAACTCCCACCTTATTAGTCATCAAACAATCCACAGAGGAGAGAGGCCCTATGAATGCAGTGAGTGTGGGAAAAACTTCACTCACAGGTCTGCTCTTTCTGTTCATTGGAGAATCCATACAGGGGAGAGGCCCTATGAATGCCGTGAGTGTAGGAAAAGCTTCACTCACAGATCAGTCCTTTCTAGACATCAGAGGATCCACACAGGGGAAAGACCCTACAAATGCAGTGAGTGTGGAAAATGCTTCACTAACAGCTCAACCCTTTCTGAACATCAGAGAATCCACACAGGGGAGAGGCCCTTTGATTGCAGTGAGTGTGGGAAAACCTTCACTTTCAGTTCAGCCCTTCTTATCCATCAGAGAATCCACACAGGGGAGAGGCCCCATGAATGCAGTGAGTGCGGGAAAACCTTCAATCGCAGATCAGCCCTTTCTAGACATCAGAGGATCCACACAGGGGAGAGGCCCTACGAATGCCGTGAGTGCGGGAAAACCTTCAATAGGAGCTCAAACCTTATTACCCATCAGAGAATCCACACAGGGGAGACGCCTTATAAATGCAGCGAGTGTGGGAAAACCTTCTCTTGGCTGTCAGCCCATATTAGCCATCAGAGAATCTGCAAGGGGGATCAACATTTGTAAAAATCTCTAGGGCTATCAAGACTTTCTTTTCTTTAAAACTTTTCCTGATTCCCACATAGTAACTTTTACAGCTCTTTGAACTGTGTGCAGCACCGTTATCCCTCAGCTTGTCCAGATGAGTGGCCCATTTTTGCCTTTTGCAGTTCGCCCTCTTTTGAGATGGACCTATTTGTCCTTTCTATTGTCCCACAAGTAATTGGAGTGTGCCCTTCCTATTAGGAACCAGGGAGCGTCACATTTATACCATTCCTCCTATTGCAAAGTTATTGTTAGTCACCTACTATACAGATTGTATCCTTGCCAGTTGTTCTCCCGTTGCTCTGGGTTTTGCTGAAGAGCAGATATATTGGGAATTTTTCAAATTACATGTAAATGAAGAGGAGCAGGGGCAGGAAAAAAGTATAATTACAGCTTCTGTGACACTGGAAGGAGATGGGGTGACTCAGAGATTCCCTCCTTCCCCATCACTGCAGAACTGTTACCTTTTGCCTGAGCCATGTAGAGTTTATCTTCATCACGTTCTATCCATCCACTTCTCAAAGTGTCATGTGATGAAGCATTCTGCATTGTCTGTGCTTGGAGATGATGTTTTGACTTCTTTAATCCTATATCAGAGTCGCTATGACTGGAGATGAAAGTGTCCAAAGTCCTGGGAGGGGAATTCAAATGGATCCCAAATACAGTGTTGTTGGAGTTTAAATCCCAGGTTTCATCTATTGTAAAGCCACTTTTGGCAAGGTGGCTGTTTTTCCCTCATTATGGGAATGCTAGGATACTAAAAATGTTGTAATTAACATAACTGACTATGTAGACAGGGATGAGTGAAGCAGGTTTGAATGGATCAGAGGAGAATGTGATGGGAGAATCTCTTGTCCCGATTCTGAATAATCAAATGTAACCTGCTCTGGAATTTGACTTGATACTTTCTTTGTAATGTATTCTCTCTATGTGATGTGGGTTTCTATCTTTCCTGAAGGCTATTTGGTCACCCAATTGGATATTAGTTCAGTTTGATAGGATGTAGCTCAGATGTATTGGAGAATTTAAGACAATGACCCTTAGCTAAAGTCCTCATTTATGATTTCAGCTTTGCTTTTTCCCCATCCCTCCATGATGACATAGAGAAAGTTGAAGTGCAGTTCTATCAACAGGAGAGAACTCTCTAATTTACTGGACAGGCTAACAAGGAAACAGCGGTGATTTAAAATCTCCACTCAGAAATGGTGAACAACAGCAGAACCCCAACTAACTGAAGGAAGTGCATCTGATCACAGTGTATTTCAGTTGTTTAAGGCAATATTGTCTCAGATGATCTGGGAAGAGAATTCCATGGTAAGTGATTTTGAACTAGGCAAAATGCCCATGTGTTTGGTTCCCAAAGCCTTTGTAACTCAGGCCCTACAGAAGATCTCTCCTAGCTAATCCTGTGGTATGGGAAATGCTGCCCTTCATGACACAGATGTTGAGGAAATAGAAGTGGAGTTTTTTTGTCAAATTTATCTTTTGTAGGAGCTAAAGATCTGTATAAAATTAAACCAGTGTTGAAAATGTAATATCTTCAGAAAAATAGCCATTTTTAATAGACTCTCCAGCTCTGGTAACTAACGAAGATTCTGCTCTAGGCCTGTATCCGGTCCCTTCTCTGGACCTGTGCCACCAAATTAAAGAAAAGCTTGGGCATGTTTCAGGAAGCCATTCCTCATTAACACTGCTGAGATTTGAAGTGGTTTTGTAAAGGATTCTACTTCAGAGAAGTGTAAATTTACCCTATCCAAGACCAAGGATTTGGAAAGAGCTGAGGTTGAAAGAGTCCACACCCAGTTCTTGGTTTCCACCCCGGTAAAGGAAGCGATGGTGACCCAAGGAAAATTGATTGTGCAACTCCACTTCCTAGTTCAGTGTCACTGATTACACTTCCAAAGGATGCCAGGGTTAGATTGAGAACAGTCATCTTTCACTGTTTGGATGCAAAGAGAGAGTGCTTCATAGGACAGTCTTTCCCTGTGGATCCCAAACTGGCTGCCTGATTGGGTAACAAGGACTTTCAGGCTGTAGAAATGATGGTAACCAATGAGGCAACGAATCTGTCAGGCTCCAATTTCAGACTTCCGGATACATGCATGTTGAGTCCTGATTCTATGGTTTTGTGTCTGACGCTGTGGCTACACAATAAAGCTGATGTTGGCACAGCTGCACCAATGTAGCTGCACTGCTATTACAAACGCTCTAAGCCAATGGGAGAGATTTCTCCCATCGGACTTGATTAGTCCAACCCTTGCAAGCGGTGTTGGCTATGTTGGCAGGAGAAGCTCTCCCGCTCATGTAGCTCTATCTACCCAAGGGGATTAGGGCTGTGTAACTGGATTTTTTACAGCCCTAAGCAATATAGTTATCCCAATAAATGTCTTTAGTGTGGACCAGACCTTAGTTTTCTCTTGTGTTTTATACATTTACATTACTTCTCTAACTCCTCCTACTTTGAAAGATTAAAAAGTGTGAAAAGAGAGGTATTTTTCTCCATGATGCAAACATTCCGACATAGAAGACCCCTTCTACGAACACACGTGGCAGAAGAACCAGAGATATATGAACTCACAGAAATGGTTGGGACCTACGTTGGGACAAACCACAATAAGAACCAGGGTTCAGTTGTTGGCAATGGGGATTAAAAGAAAACTAATATATAAGACAAGAATTTGTGATCTTTGAATATGTTATTGTTACCAATTAAAGTGAAATTATAGGTGAAGTTATTGGTTAAAGAGTAAGAGACTGTGTGATAATCTGAATTATTTTGGAAAACTGAAAGTTGTCTTGTTTTTGTGTTTTGTTCGTCGTACAGGCAATACGCCAGGAAAAGGGACTGTCTGAATTGCCAAGCCAGGGAATGAACAAGCTATAGCAACATTAACATACAACATCATTAACCACAAACACACTCTAATCATGCTCCAGCCATTGCTGTTCGGCCATGGCCACACGTACAGAGCTGCACAGCAGTGAGTGTGCTGGGGAAGCTGGTCTGAGCAAACAATTGGAAATGACCCTTCAGTGAGAACAGAACCAGAGTGTAGAAAGGCCCCTGTGTTAAGTGGTTGTGGCTGAGGGCTTAGGGAGCTGGGTTTGAAAGCAATGGGCGTCTTTCTGTAGAGGTTTGATTCTTGCCAACTAGACAAGGCTGGTGTGTGATGTCTCCATGGCTGCACTTTCAGTGTCTGATCACCCATGGTGCCGCAGGGAGCCAAGCCTAGATGTATGCAGAGGCTAAGGACAAGTCAACATTTCAAACAGTGAGTCTGTGCTGCTGCAGCTCAGTAATGGAGATGCTCTATGCCAGGGTTTCTCAAACTTCCTTTCACTGCAACCCCCTTCTGCCAAAAAACTTACTTGGCCCTGGAAAGAGGGACCAAGCACCAAGCCCCTCCACACTGGGGGGAGTCAAAGCCTGAGCCCTGCCCCAGTTGGGGGAGGGCAAAACCGAAGCTTGAGGGATTCAGCCCTGGTTGGTGGGGCTCAGACTTTTGGTTTCAGCCCCAGGCCCAAACAAGCCTAATGCCAGCCCTGGCAACCGCATTAAAACAGGGTAATGACCCACTTTGGGGTCCCGACCCACAGCTTGAGAACCACTGCTCTGTGCTGATGGGAGAGTTTTCCTGGGGGTGCAGTTAATCCACTTCCCCAGGAGGTGGCAGCTATGTCAGTGGGAGAAGCTATATCGGTGGGTGTGCAAGCTGTGGTGTTTACCACATTTAAGACGTTTAATCAAACCCCATTTTTAAAACCACCTGTGGTCTGGGAATGGCAAAGGAGCTCGATGAAGCAGGGTCTGTCCTTCAAAGTCCTGGAGATCACAATTCTATAATCCTGTTGTCATGGGGGTATAGCTCAGTGGTAGAGTGCTTGCCAGCCAGTAAAGTGGTCCTTGGTTGAAACCACTGTGTTCTCTTATAACCTTCTTTCTTTTTTTAAAAAAAAGGAAAATATTTTCATTTCCATTCTCCATTCTGTTCAGGAGCTCCACTATACGGGGGTGCTTGATATGAATGTAAACACTCAACATTTCGCTGTCCAAATGCATAAAAACCTAGCAAAGCTGTCCATCCGCTGAAATCAGTTCCAATCCTCTAAGTGTCTAGTTTATGTTTTCATCAATTAAACAAAGGTATCATACGAATGTACATTTGCAGATCCCTCTTCTCCAGGAGCTATGCTGTGCAGAAGAACAAGAACCACATCCAGCTGCAGTTCAGGAGTCTGATGATCAAAGAGCCACGAAGTGTTCTGAGGGTTGGAGAAAAATGCCTTCTAGTGAGCTATTGAACGAGCTCAACCTGTTTCGCTTATCAAAAGAAGATTGAAAGGTGACTTCACTGAAGTGTTGAAGGGCCTTAATGGAGAGAAAAGATTGGATATGAAAGGGCTCTTTAATCGAGCAGAGAAAGGCCTAACAAGACCCAATGGCTGGAAGGTGAAAAGAGATAAATTCATATTACAAATAAGACACAAATATTCAAGAGCGAGGATGATTCACCACAGGAACAAGCTACCAAGGAAAGAGGTGGATTCGCCATCTCCTGGTGTCATCTAATGGAGACTAGATGCCTTTCTGGAATGTGTTTTCTCCAAAAGTAGCTCTTGTGTCATACAGGAGGCCTGTGATATGCAGGGGGTCAGATTAGATGCTCTAATGGTCTCTTCTGGGCATAAAGGCGACCAATTTCTGAAAAACTGAGTGTAGCATTGGGAGCAGCGTCTGATGTTTTCCTGTCTAGCCGGCTTGCTTCCTAGAACGAACGCTCCTTGAGTGGGGTGATCCACAGGGAGTAGCTCAAACCTCCAAAGTGCCTGGGCAGGGGCAGGACATTAGCACAGCAAGGGAGGGGTGTGGCAGTGACATCACAAAGGCCTTTTGCAGGACCTCAGACTATTGGTCAAAGGTGGTGACCTCACAGAGAGATGCTGACATCAGCCAGGCAGGACAGGGGCGAGGGGCCAGGGAAACCTCAGAGACCCCTGTGGCTTTGCTTCAGCAAGTCTCCTTCTCCAGGTCTCTCTTTGAGGACTGAGGGAGTATTCGGGTTCACGGACGTGAGCGCCAGGAAGAATCTCTTTCGAGTTTTCTCCTTCCCTTTTCCTGATTTTACTAGAAAACAGCCGTCCCTGTTTAGAAGGTAAGAGCCTCCTCGAGGTTTGAAACCTGTTCAGTCTGATCCATCTGGTGACTGTTGAATTCTAAGCATGGAAAACACGAGCTTAAGGAGGCAGAGGCAGGAAATGGGCCCTTTGCCCACAGAAATGGTCTATAATGGACGGCTGCAGGCAGCAGGCCGAGAGATAATCTCATCAAAATTATTAGACTACTGGGTAATGTAATCAAAATCACTAAAGGAATGTCAGGGGTTTCTATTGGCACTTAACTTGCCTGCCTCTGGCTGTCTCTCATTGTACAAGATGTCCGTGTAATCAGGGTACAGTTGTGTAAAAAAGAGTACTCGCACTGCAAGGGATGTTAGGCAAAAGAGAACTTTGTGTGTGATGATGTAAGGTTTTAAGGACCTAAACTGACACTCATGGTTTGTAAAACTCTTGTTTTGAAGGTTCAAGGTGAATTGGTTTGGTTCTGCTTTGTTGGTTTTTTTTTATAATGCCACTGAAAATCCATTTGAATCATTCAAAGTGGCAAAACTGCCAGACACCTTTTGCCAGACACAGGTAACTAGTGTTGTTTGGGTTTGGTATTTAACATTTAACCCTTAAGGTACCTCACTACTCTATAAAGTTCAAGACCAAAGTTATGGCTGTAGTAAGGGGCAGCCAGAACCAGAAGGATGGAGAAAGAAATATGGACAGATGGACAAACCGAATAATTAAGCCTCTGTTTAAAAAAAAAAAAGGCTTAAAAACATTAAAAGGAAAAAAAGGGGCAAAATGTTTCCCCATTTACCAAAATACCTCAGCCTAGCTCTGCCCTTGGGGTTCGGGGGGGGGGGGGTGCCGATTGCAGGGTTCGCCTAGGGCGCCAGGTGCTGGCAGCTAGTCTAGGGCTGCTCCTGCCCAGAGGCCTTTATTCCTCCAGCCTGCGAGGACAGAGGGGGTGTCAGGAAGTTGCCCCTTCAATCCCACACACAAAACCCCTTCTTAGGAAAGGCAAAACCCTGAAGAGAAAAAATAACATCGAGAAGGACTCCAGAGACAGAGCTTTTTGAGACCTTGGGGAATAGTTGAGTGTCTGACCAGGGACTTGAACTCTTGACTCTCAGATTAAAAGTCTGACACTTGGTCAACTGAGCTAGCCAGGCTTACAGTGAAAGTGCGAAAGTTCATGCAGAGGAGAAATTACGGAAGAAAAAGGGCGCAGGAAACAATAGGGAAAACCTGCTGGTCTCTCTCTCTCTCTCTTCCCAGCCCTAGCCCTGGCCTGCTCCTCCCGCCAGCGCCCTGATGCATTTTGCCAGCACCATGCCCCAGTCAGCTCCACCCTCCCCAAACGCTGGAAGACCCAGCTCAGGAACCTGGCCGCTCTTACAGCCGCCTCTTCCGCCCTGACCAAGAGGGAGGAGGATTGAGTCTCCCTCCCTCAGGCCTGTGCTTCAGCATTCCTGGGGAAAGACCAATGCCGCCAAAGTGGCTTTGGGCCAGTAGGTCAACCAAGAGGGCGGCCTCCTGTGCCTGGCTGCAGCCCAGCTGCAGAATTCCGAGTAAACCCAGGAGACAGCCCCCTTGGTTGACCTACTGGCCCAAAGTCATGTTGGCCATGTTGGTCTTTCCCCAGGAATGCTGAAGGGCGGGCCTGGATGGGGGTGTGTGTGCAACGTCACACCCTCCTCCTGAACTTACTGCCAGAGGCTTGGACACTGTCCATGGTGGAGACGGTACACCTAAAATCCCTGCTTGTCTCTGGTCACACCCCCTTTCAATACCTTTAAATGTATGATGTCCTACATGGGTGGTCTAGCAAGGTATGAGGTTCCTGGTCCCTGGCTGCCTGAAAACATGTTGGGGTGTATCATTGCTAACAGAGTGTAGACAGCAATATCTGTTAACGTGTAGATGTCTTGGCATTTAGCCACCAATGTGCCTCGGTTTCCCCTCCCACACAGCAGCGTAGGCCTGTTATGCTTTTGCTGCTGTGCCAAGCTTCCAGCCTGTTTACAGGTATGAGTTGAAAAGAAACAATTCTTGTGGGACTGTCTTGTCACCATCCCTAGCATGTACAAAAGTTTTTTTTTTCCCCACAAATCAGGTATGTCCCACATCTTTAAAGGGTTTACCACTAGTATTAACTCCTTGGTCTTGATGACGTAGCAAAAGACCCCCAGATTAACAGCAAATCTACGGCAGACAGGTTTTGTTCACACAATTTAACTTGTTTAGTGTCTATTACATTTCCCAATTCCTTTGTGTACCCTCGTAAGTGCTCTGATGCAGATTGTTCTGCCTCTTTGGAGAAGGTTTTAAATTCAGGCATGTGTTTGAGGTGTTGGCAAGGAAGGGTGCACTGCAACCATGCCTGCCCTTAGCCCAAATCACACATTCCTTCAAAGCTTGTCATGTCTTTTCCCCTCACCCACGTAGCTAACAAATCTCTGATTTCATTTACATAAGCCACATTGCTGAATCCAGATCCCCTCTTAAGACTCCTGAATTTAACCCTGTAGGTTTCAGGTGTCATCTGAAACTGTTTTAAAACTAGTTCCTTACATTTACCATAGTTTGTAGCATCATCAATAGGCATCTCATTCAATATGTCCATAGCTCTTCCAGTCAATTTGGCTACCAATGTGACCATTTTTTGATCACCAGGGATTTCACAGAGGTGCAGAGTCTCTCAAAGGTGATGAAATATTCAGCAATATCACTGGATTCATCATACTGTGGACATAGTCACTCCCATTTGTGGATTTTTGGGGAAGTGGAGCCAGCTGCTGGAGGGTTTTGTCTCTTCCACTCCATAACAGCCAGTCCATGCTTCTGGGCCTCAGTTTGGGCCTCTATTTCTCTGTCTCTTAACTCCAGGGCTCTTGTGTGAGCAGCTCCCTCCCTGGCTGCCTCTGCTTCCATATCCCTTCTGTGCACAGGTGCCTCTGCTTCTTTGAGCTTCAATTGAAACTCCCGGTCCTTTGCCTTCTCTTCTGCTTCCAGTCTGGCCAGCTCTAGTTAAGTAGCTGCCTCTCTGGTGGACATTTTCCTGTTTTCTTGTGCTGAGACACCCCCTCTGCAGTTCACTGAAACTGGGATGCACTCAGCTCAGGGGGCTTCTTAGTTAACAGAGACTTTCCCAGCGCCCAGTGTTCAGCCTTTCTGGGCAGCAACTTGCAACCTGTGCAGTTCCAGCTTCTTCTGCTCTTCACTCTTCATTAGTTTGCTTATTTTTCTTTCCCTATTTCCCTTACCCGAAAGGAGCAAACAGAAAATCATAAACCAGTAACCACTTTGTCTGTTCTCTAGCCACCACACCCAACTCACTACCAGTCTCTCAAAGCAATCAGCTGTGAGTCTGGAGGTCAGGACTGGGATAGCAAGGGCTGCGGGTCAGGAGTGAGGGGCACCGTCAGAGCTGGAGGGAGCCCAGGGGCCTGCGAGTCGGGAGTGAGGGGCACCGATAGGGCTGGGGGAAGCCGAGGGGCTGCGTGTCGGGAGTGAGGGGCACCAGCAGAGCTGTGAGTCTGGAGGTCAGGACTGGGATAGCAGGGGCTGCAGGTCGGGAGTGAGGGGCACCAGCAGAGCTGTGAATCTGGAGGTCAGGACTGGGATAGCAGGTGTAGCGGGTCGGGCGTGAGGGTCACCGGCAGTGCAGTGACTGGGGAGCTCAGCGGGAGCCCAGGGGGCTGCAAGTCGGGAGTGAGGGGCACCAGCAGAGCTGTGAGTCTGGAGGTCAGGACTGGGATAGCAGGGGCTGCGGGTCGGGAGTGAGGGGCACCGGTAGATCTGAGGGAAGCCCAGGGGGCTGCAGGTCGGGAGTGAGAGGCACCAGCCATGCAGTGACTGGGGAGCAAAGTGGGGAGCCAAGGGGGCTGCAGGTCAGGAGTGAGGGGCACCGCTATAGCTGGGGGGAACCCAGGGGGCTGCGGGTCGGGAGTGAGGGGCACCAGCCGCTCAGTGACTGGGGAGCTCAGCGGGGAACCCAGGGGGCTGCGGGTTGGGACTGAGGGGCACCGGTAGGGCTGGGAGTGAAAACTGTGCAGTTCAGAATGTGAAAAGTGACCTCGTCTCCTTCCTGCACCTGCTCTACATTGCTCCACAGCAGCTTCTTCCCCTGCAGAGTCACCCCAGCACGGCAGTGCAGCCGCCCAGGGTTCAGCAGGGGCCCTGGCAAGGACAGTGGGTGCAGCTAACAGCCCAGTGTGCCTGGCCGTGAGGGAGCTGTAAAAAAGCAACACCCCCCCCCAGAAGTACAGAAACTGAATTCCCCAACTTTAACATCATGACCCCCTGTAGAAAGCCACACGTCAGTTGTAGTTTCACAGGGAGATACAAAAATCAAGTGACACCAATTTTCAAGTTGAGTAAATAAAGTTGAGGAGATAGTTATTAACCTCACAAAAATACACTAAAGATCCCTCAACATAACACCTGAAGGTGAAATATGAACAGAGACAAACCTTGTCAGCAAAGGCTCATTTCCCAAACGATCCTCAAAATGTTACTAATTCCCACCCCTCCTCCACAGGAGCTCTGTGCAGTGTCACTGTTCTGCAGGCAGCTTCCCATTAAATGCTGTTGTGGGACATTCCCAGGCCTGGAAATGTACCAACGACAGAATTTGAAGAGCAAACCTGGCTCCCAGCACTAGACGGGATTTGAGTGTTTTGTCCCTGTCACTTAGAGTTTGTCAATAGTACAGACGCCAGGGGCAGGACTCCAGGCTCTGCTTGAGGGATCCTGGCACGGGCTGCAGGAGGGAGGGGGGCAGAAAGGATTGCAGGTTCTGACCTGTGCTCTGGAGAGGAGGTAATAATTGAAGGGGGTGTTTTTGACTATTCGCCTGCCACAGGGTCCCCAGGGCTAGAATTCTACATTCCACAGGGCCAAATAAGGGGGTGATGCCATGTGGTCAATGAAAACCAGTGCTCTAGATGAGGTTTGAACTCACAACCCCAGCATAGTTCCTCTCAGCACTGCCCTGTAAGTACTGCGCACTAACCAATTGCACCACTAGAGCACCTGTTAAATATAATTCTGAGACCCCCCTAGGCTGATACAGGCAAGGAGTGACCCCAAAACATTCTCAGTGGAGCTGAGAGCAGGTAGCGACAAGTGTTGTACTCGGTGGGGTGGATCCTTCTTAATGGTTCCAGGCACCATTTGACACCTTGTGGTCCCACCAGGAGCAGAACAGGCTCCCTAAAAGCAGGGCCGCCCAGAGGATTCGAGGGCCTGCAGCAAAGCGGGGGAGCAGACATGAAAAAGGTGCCACCCGCTGCGGCGCTTGTACTCACTGGGTGGCGTCTGAGTCTTCAGTGGCAGCGGGTCCTTCACTCGCTCCGCGTCTTCGGCAGCACTGAAGGACCCGCTGCGGAAGTGCATCTGAAGACCCGGACCGCTGCCGGGTGAGTAAAAATTAAAAAGGCGCCTCTAGCCAGGGAAGGGATTCTTGGCCAGGGCTTGTGGGGCAAATTGCCCCACTTGCCCCCCGCACTTGCCCTGCCTAAAAGTAGCAGCCACCAGAGCCCAAACAGTAGCCCCACCCCTTCCACTCGAGGCCACGCCCCTGCCCCCCTTCTCTCCAAGGCCCCACTCCTACGCTGCCTCTTCCCCCAAGACCCCTCCTGCCGCTCGCTGCTCTCCGCCCCCTCCCCCACTCACTCGCCCTTACGGTCATTACAAAGTGGCAAGGCAGAGCCCTCCCATTTTTAAAAGCCCTGGGGTGTTGTTCCCCCGTGTTCAGGCACCCCTGGGGCCCTGCACT
This sequence comes from Mauremys mutica, assembly GCF_020497125.1. Taxonomy (NCBI): domain Eukaryota; kingdom Metazoa; phylum Chordata; order Testudines; family Geoemydidae; genus Mauremys; species Mauremys mutica. Next base: position 1,602,414 of record NW_025423266.1, on the reverse strand, counting down.
TCACACAGCTCTCCCTGATTTCAGCTGTTAGTGAGGGAGCCTCACTGCTAGCGCAGACTGGGCAGTTTCTTGCATGAGAGACGCTGTCCCAAAGCAGGACTAATGCTTAGAGCTGGTTACCAGTGATTTCAGCTCTGTTGGTCTGCAGCAAGACTCTCCATTGAGTCTTAACCAGCTCTGTTATTACACAGGGAAGAACAAAAGGGTCAAATGGGGCCTGGAACCCTTAAGAAGAATCCACCCCATTGAGTACCAACACTTGTTGCTACCTGCTCTCAACTCCACTGAGAATGTTTTGGGGTCACTCCTCGCCTTTATCAGCCTAGGGGTCTCAGAGAATGATAACTAGCAGGTGCTCCAGTGGCGCAATTGGTTAGCGCACAGTACTTATAGGGCAGTGCTGAGAGGAGCTATGCTGAGGTTGTGAGTTCAAGCCTCACCTGAAGCACTGGTTTTCATTAGCCAAATGGCTTCACCCCCTTATTTGGCCCTGTGGAAGGTAGAATTCCAGCCCAGGGTCACTGAGAAGGGGAGGGAGTGGGAGAAAGGGAAGAGTCAAAAACACCCCCTTCACCTATTACCTCCTCTCCAGAGCACAGGTCAGAACCTGCAATCCTTTCTGCCCCCCTCCCTCCTGCAGCCCCTGTGCCAGGATCCCTCAAGCAGAGCCTGGAGTCCTGCCCATCCTTGACCCCTGAGCCTGGAGGGAGAGGAGCAAGGAGCCATTGTCAGAGGGCTTTCCCTTCCCCTGCCCACTTCCCTGGCTCTTGTCACGCAGACAGCAAGCAGCAAAAGACCAGAAGTCGGAAGCGCAGACAAAGGGATGTTTACTGGGGTTAGTTTCCCAGCAAGCAGATTCCGAAACCCTTCACACCAGTCGGGCTTATCTCTATACACCGACAGAGTCTGTTCCCCAGTGTCCCCCTTCCCAGCTCTGACACCGCAGTTCTGAAAGTCTAGGCCTGTACAGGCAGCCTGAATATCTCTATTCTAACAGCCATCGGTCCCTGTGGGAAAATGATCTATTCAGGGTTGTCCCTAGACATTTTGGTGCCCTACACGGCACCCCCGTCCCCCAGCCCGAGCTGGCAGAGTGGAGCAGGCTGGGGCCAGGTCACTCCACTTCCCGCCGCCCGGTAATTGCAGGGCAGGCCCGACCCCACACTCATGGGGCGGTGGGAAGTGGAGTGATCCGGCCCCAGCCTGCTGCACTCTGCTCCCAGCCTTGGAACATGGGGGGTGGGGGAAAAACACCCCCCAGCACTCACCAGTGGTGTGGCTGGGAGCTGGTGGAGAAGAGCAGGCTGTGGCCAGGTCGTTCCATTTCCCACCGCTCGGTGAGTGCCGGGTGCGCCTGATCCCTCCTGCCGTCCACTGGGGTGTAACTCAGGGGAAGGGGCAGAGTGGGGGGTGGATGGAGTGGAGCGGGGGGGGGGCAGACCAGGGGTGGGGGGCTGTGGGAAGAGGTGGAGCAGGGGCAGGGGCAGCTTTCCTGGCCGGCTCAGCCAGTCGGGGGATCGAGGTCGCCACTGGAGCAGTACCCAGCTGCGTGGGGCAGCAGGAAATTTGGGGCAATTTGGTGCCTCCACATCCCTTAACCAGGCAGTGTCCCTGTAGTGTGGGCTGTCTGCATAGGTCCTTTCTCAATATTTCTCACCCTCTTGTCTTGAGTCTCCTGTGTCTCTGCTTTCTAAGCACAGACTAACTCTGGCTGTTCAGAGGAGGGCAGGACCATGCCTATGCGTGGCCAGCAGACAGCGACAAAGACCCCTAGCCAGCCTGCTCCCTGCCATGCCAAACACCCACTGAAGGCCACCCACAGACCAGCATGCGGGGGCGGCTGCTGATGCTCTATGGCCAACACCAGAAGACGGTAGGAAAGCAGGGCCAGCCCCCTTGGTGGGGCCTCTTACCGTTCCCACTCCAGGTGCTCACTTTGGCAGTGGGGCAGGAGATTTTTCCCCAAGAGGCTTTTCCCCAGCTGGCGAGAAGCAGAGAAACACCCAGGATCCCAAGGTGCTATGTAGCAACCCCCCTCCAGCACAGGGACAGACGCACACTTGGAAGAGGGAAACTGCTCCACACACTAGCCCGGGCAGCCGCCCAGTTTCTTTGGCAAGTCAGGAACGGCAAAGGCGAGACTGGAAGCACCTGGGGCTCATGTCCCAGCCTTTGTGACGCCCACCCCCAACTCCTTCCTGGGGCTCTAGCTGAAGCCAGAGCATTGGCCTGAGCGGCCAAGAAGAGGTTCCAGCCCTGAAGGGAGCAGGACTTTCAGCCCAAAGGTAAAACTGAACAAACACAACCACGAAGGGACTTGAATCCTCAATCGCCTGATCTGAAGTCAGATGCCTTATCCGTTAGGCCACATGGTCACACAAGAAAAAATCTCTCCAAGTACTTCTTTAGAGAAGACGGACACTGTGTTTCTCAGACTCAGGTCATCTACTGAGGGGGGTTGAGACTCTCTGGGCACAGAAGTCGAGTTCCCAGCGAGATGTGAGACTTAATTCTACGGAGCCAGGTGCAGGGCTTTGGCAGGGAGGCTCAGGCATGGGGGACTGAGGTGCCGCGGATGGACCAGCTGACTAGGTGCAGCGATTTAGCTGCACTGAGGCACAGGAGGGAGGAGGAATCCTGCTGATGGTCAGTGGCTGTGCAGAAAAAAGGGTGTTGATTCCCCCATCCTAAATGGGCTGGTTGGCTTGACCCTTCTCCCCTCTGCGGAGCGTGGTGGGGACTGCAGCTCACCCCTTGTGGGGCAGGAGGGAACAGGTGCAGGGTGCTGGGCTCCAATGCACCTGGAAGGCAGCTCCAGTGCGGTGGGGCAGGGCAGGGCCTGTGGTGTCCGTTCTGCGTTGCCTGGTGCTGGGCCATTGCACAATCCCCAGCCACGCCGCACAGCGCATCCCGAGAGGAGGTGGGGGGCCAAGCAGATGATCCAGCACGAGCGGGGAGAGGATGTGTGGTGGGGGGGAGGAAAGGCCTTGGGCTGCACTGGGGGAGTGCAGAGCAGGGGTGACACCCCAGAAACCTGCAGCAAAGGGATGGACAGGTGGGCTGGGTGGATAGAAGAGGCAGCGAGCCTAAAAGAGGAGTGGGGTCTAGTGGTCAGAGCAGAGAGGGGGCTGGGCGCCAGGACCTCTGGGTTCTATCCCTTGCTCTGGGAGTGGAGGGTGGGTCTAGAGGTGAGAGCAGGAGGACTGGGAGCCAGGACTCCTGGGTTCCATAGTAGCGGCTGCTTTTTCTTGTGTCTCCCTCCCTACAGATCCCAGCCCAGCCCCCTACCAGAATCTGACTCGGGGAGGGGGTTGCCCTGCCACTCAGACTCGTGATTTGAACCCCTCCCTCCACGGGCTCTGACATAATGGAATCTCCCCCCACCCAAGTCAGAAAGTAGGAGCCCCTCCCCACATGTGGAGGAAGCTAGTGAGTTTCTTGGGGGTCTCTGGCGGAGGTGACAGCACCCACCAGACACCCACTCATGGTTGCAAGGAGACCCCCCTGCACCCTCCTGCACAGCCCCCTGCTATGAGGGGCCAGGGGCGCCCAGCCAGGGTCAGGAGGTGAGATGGGGTCGCAGTGGCAGGAAGGGGGCAGAGCTGGGGATGGTGCCAGGTCTGGTGCTGGCTACACGGGGAAAAACCACACTGCTCCCCCGCAACACACACACACACACACCCCTCCTGGTGTTGGGAGGGCAACACGAGAAAGGACAAAAGAAGCAAGAGATGAAGAGAAAGGAGGAAGGGATGGATGGAGGAGAAGGTGAAACAAAAAGGACAAACCCTAATGTCCCCAGTGATTCTAAGGGACAAAATCCCAGGTGCGAAATAAAATTCTGCCTCCTTAAGCTCGTGGTTTCCATACCTAGAATTCAACTGTCACCAGATGGATCAGACTGAACAGGTTTCAAACCTTGAGGAGGCTCTTACCTTCTAAACAGGGACGGCTGTTTTCTAGTAAAATCAGGCAAAGGAAAGGAGAAAACTCGAAAGAGGTTCCTCCTGGTGCTCACGTACGTGAACCCGAATACTCTCTCAGTCCTCACAGAGAGACCTGTAGAAGGAGACTTGCTGAAGCAAAGCCACAGGGGTCTCTGAGATTTCCCTGGCCCCTTGCCCCTGTCTTGCCTGGCTGATGTCAGCATCTCTCTGTGAGGTCACCACCTCCCCTCCACCTTTGACCAATAGTCTGAGGTCCTGCAAAAGGCCTTTGTGATGTCACTGCCACACCCCTCCCTTGCTGTGCTAATGTCCTGCCCCTGGCCAGGCACTTTGGAGGTTTGAGCTACTCCCTGTGGATCACCCAATTAAGGAGCATCAGCTGTACAACTGACCCATTGAGAGAAGGCAGATACACCTTGTGACTCAGCAAGGTATGCAGGGACCTGCCTATGGACAGAACTCAGGTTTTTCTATGCCACGTGCTGGATAGAGTGTACTTGGGACAAAGAAAGCAAAGACCACATGGCAAGAGACTATAAAAGGCTGATGCCTCATCTCCAATCCTGCTTCATACCTCCGGAGTGACTTTGCTACAAACTGAAGCTCTGTACAAAGGACTCAATGTCCCATCCCAGCAGTGGATGGACTCTAGAGACTGTATTTGAACCTTCAATTTATTCCATCACTGCTACAAGCCTAAACCAAGAACTATGCCATTACTGTATGTGAAGAGTTAAAATTCATGTGCATTTTGTATAACAACCTGGTCTATGGATTGTGCCAGCTCTTTTCCAGACCCAAAGTCCAGGGAAGAACGTTTAATGAATACTTTGATAAAATGTTATTAGTATAAAATATATAAGACCATGGGCGGAGACATTATATAACCTGTTAACCATTGGCTCAGAGCCCCGTTACATGGAATCAGAATGTGATCAGCTCACACCCAGGGGTAGCAAAGTCAAGGGACCAGAGGCCTAGCAAATCGTGATCAGCTAAGAGAAAGCTGGGTAAACAGACAGCCTTGCTTGCTAAGATAGGCCTGGTCAGCAAATTGCCAGGTGTTGGAGCTAAGAACTAAATAACTGTGTCTTATTCAGAGTTGCAGATTGAACAAAGAATCCCTGTTCCTATTGTGTTAGTCTCTTCTGTAGGGAGACGTTCTTCCCACAGATGCAACCTTGAGTTTATGAGAAGTTGTCACATGTCAGTATAAGTTATGGCATCCTTCCACCTCCCTTCCCAGGGACCAATGCCTGCCTTTAGACACACAGAAAACAATCTTTATTGCCATATACTTTCACTGTTTCTTTGCTTTAACCCCTAGGAATCTACCTGTTGGACAATCAAAGGAGTTGCTCCATTCCAATGGACCCCAAATCAGAATTCAACATAGATATTTTATACAACTAACATTGTATCAAAGTATTCATTAAATGTTAACTTGCTAATTTAAGACCATGGGCGGAGACATTATGTAACCTGTTAACCATTGGCTAATGTGCTTATCTTGTCTTGCTGCAAAACCTATCCCATGGTGCGCCACTTTCATTCTGGGCTGTGACTATAAGCAGAAGAGTGACACCTAAGGCCTGTTGCTGCTGCCCAATATGGGCCTTAAACTCATGATGGCAGGATTAAGAGTCTCACACGCTACCAACTGGGTTAGCTGGATTTGAAGTCAGTCAACTGCCCAGTCGCAGTGTAGAAGGAGCCTGAGGGTGTTTATTTGTGGAGCTGAGGTTCCCTGTCTGACATTTGCCTTCTTTCCTGGTTCGTTATGGCTCCAGCGAGCAAACCAAAGCTGTTACAAGGCTGGTTAGATGCTGCTTTCTAGCCCAGAGAGCTGGGGTTGATTAAGCATGCTGTCGCCATCAGCTGGTCAGAGTAACCAGGGTGGGAGGGTGGAATTTAGGAATCTCCCACCAAGGGGAGGTGCTGTTGGACTCATCTAGTGGGGGAGAGTCTGAGTCTGAGTTCCCCACATGCCACACACACATTTTCACAGGGAATCAGGTCCCCTGGGGAAAAACTCAAAAGAAGCCCAGGCCCAGGAGTGTCAGAGAAGGGAATCACTGTTTGCCTTAAGAGGTGGGTGAGGGAAACCTGCAGGTCCTTAGATCCCTCCAGCGCCTGATAGAACCATTTGTGGGGAAGGCCCGGGGAATCTGAAGAAGACAAGGAAAGGGGTCAGCGCTGTGGTTACTTGTTCAGGACACAGAACTCACAAGATGGCAAAGCTCAGAGCCCCATTACACAGAGTCAGAATGTGATCAGCTCACAGTGTGGGGGAGCAACACCCCTCCTTTGGTCTCTGTGCCAGAGCTCCTATCAGCTCAGTGTCCTTCCCACAAGAGCGGGCTGCTGAGAGGGCTGTGATGGGGTAAATGAAAGCAGAGGAGGATTGTTCCTGATGGGTTTTCTTTGTGTTGCTCTGTGATCCTGCTGGAGGAAGCTGAAGCATGATTTGAGTTTGTTTCAGTGGCTTGGGTTGGGCTCAGGTTGTGACCCTGAGCACAGGGGTTCCTGCACTCTGCTCCTAGGCCCTCAGGGAGTAGATAATGGAGCAATTTCAGGAAGTGGCTAGAAAGTAGCCTAAGAAAGTGTAGCATAAGTGAGAAGAAAAACAACATACTCTCTTCCCTGATGGTCTAGTGGTTAGGATTTTGCACTTTCACTGCCAAGGCCTGGATTCAATTCCCAGTCAGGGAAAAGTGACTTTAAACCAAAAAAAGCTTTAATTTTTCTTCACTTGCAATGTAAATAAATCCATGCTATTTTCCTGATTCCCCCCATCTTCCCAGTGTCTCCATGGCAGGACAGCAAGCAGGTCCCTGGGGTGGTCAATGGAAATGGGAGGCTTCAGCGGCAATTAAGCCCTCTCAGTCCCTCTCAGATGGAAGGACTTGCCACCAAAAGTGGCAGCGGTAGAGCTGCCATTGATTACAGCTTTTTTTTTTCCGCTTGGGGTGCCAAAAACACTGGAACTGGCCCTGCTCCATGGAAGACAATTTATTAAATCCCAGATGAGTGCAGTTCTATCAGTTCTCAGCCTGAGTCCTTAGGTCTTAATCCTGAGGATAATGTCCCACAATGGGGCCATTTCCTGCCTCTCTTTCCTAGGGAAGCACAATTTTCCTTGCACAGACACAGGAACAGCAAGATCTTTCTCTGTCCCTTGTGCAAAGCAGGGGGGCAAATTCCATGGAAACAATGGACAAGCAGGGGGCCCTGGGCACATCCAGCCCTGGGCGTGAGATGTTCCCTCCCCTCTTTCTTTATGCCCCAATCTTTCATGGATTGTCTGGGATGGGGGAAAAGCTGAGTTCACTGCAGGTGGAGGGGAAAAATGACCCTGAAAATCTCAGGCCCCAACCTCTGCTACCAGGATCACCGAGGTGCTGGGAATCTGCATGGGAAAGGGACTGTGTGAATTATCAAGGTGGGGAATGAATAACAATCTACAACTAGATCCACCTCATTAACCACCAACACAGGCTAATCCTGCTGCCGATAGAAGGGAAACTGGGAGCGATTCTTTGCTGCTAAGCCATGGAAACAGTGACCCAATTGCACCGCAGTGAATGTGCTGGGGAAAGCTGGACTTTACAGGCAGGTGGAAATAGCAGATCCTAGAAACACCTGGAGCTTCCCACACCACTGCTGCCAACAGGGTCAGGTGTTGAGTGACTCACAGCGCCCCTCCCATCCCATTACCTTCCAGCAGGAGGTGGCAGCACCCCCCACCCAATGCTGGGGATAGGGCTGAGTGTATCTCTGCACCCTGAGTCCAGGGCACCCACTCTCTCTGCCCCACACTTCGAATCTGACCCTGCTGCAAAGTGACCCCTAAGAACCAGCAACCTCCAGGACAGCAGGTTTGGCCTCAGAGCAGAGAATGTGTCCCCCATGCTACTGTTAGGCCACTGGATGCTCTGGAAACAGGAGGGCTCTGAGTGTAACCTATAGCACACATGGCCCATCTGGGGATGTAGCTCAGTGGTAGAGCACATGCTTTGCATGTATGAGGTCCTGGGTTCAATCCCCAGCATCTCCAGGTTCATTTTACCCTGCTGCTTTGTTCAAGCCCAAAGGGGATGTGGCCCTGCAGGAATTTCACTCCTGCTCAGTGAGGGGCAAGTGCCAATTGCATGGAAGGTCTGGGGGGGGTTCTGCTCCTAAGTCTCCTCTGTACATTTAAGATTCCCACCTGCTGTGCTGCTTGGGACAAGGGTAGATGAGAGAGGAGAATCTGTCAGCACTGGAGGGGAAAGGTCCCATCTGCACAGACTGAGGTGCAAAGACTAGACTTATTTCTTGTCTGGGCCCAATCTTTTCACCTGGTATAGTCCGTGTTCCAGCTCAGGTGGTAGCTAGGGGATGTCTCATGACTGCAGCCATGTTTGTTCAGTTCCACCCTCTTATACAGCTTTGGTACAAGGCAGGAATCTTTTGTCTCTCTCCTGGGGAAGAGCCCCAGGTTTAAGATGGATTCCTGTACCAGGTGACATGGTCACATGTCCTGTGAGACCCCCCAAGCCTTCATTCTTCCTGGCCTGACTCACAGATGGTGCAGGACAGAGCCATCTACAGTGAATTGTCCTGGTTAATGGGAGCCATCAAGATCCAAACCACTATTAATGCCCCACACTTTGCATCATTACAACAGGACCTCAGAGTTATAGTTCATATTTCTAGTTTCAGATCCAAGAATGATCGGTTCATACAAATAGGATGAACACATACCGTAGATTATAAGCTTTGTAATGATACCTTACAAGAGACCTTTTGCATGAAGCATAGTCCAGTCAGTTTATATTCACACTCATTAGCATATTTTCATAAAATCCTATGGAGTGCAAGGTCACAGCAGGGAAAGGGTTTTACTGCGGCACCCGGGAGCAGTTGAGTTTCATGTTCAGGCTGTGGTATGAGTTCCTCCAGGTTTCTCGTAAGCACACAGGGACCTTGGCGGTGCTCTCGATACAGGAATGGCCCAGATACGATAAAGTGATGGGGATTGCATTTTCCTTTTTTATTTCTGTATTTCCAATGATGTTTGTGATTTTGTTTTGCTTTGTATAACTGTGTTTTCTCCTGGATTTGATATTTAATGAAAAAAAGAATATGGTCTCAGGGCACTGGATGGAGAAGCAGGCTGGGGCTAGGACTGCTAAGAGAGCCAGAGTAGCAGGCTTTCTGTATTGTTTCCTGCCCTCATTTTTCGTGACTAGTTTCTCTTCTGCAAGAAATTTGCCTTTTTTTTCCCAACATGACCCTGGCTAGCTCAGTTTTAATCTGAGACCCCATGGTTCCAGTCCCTGGTCAAGCAAAGAAACACTTTCCCCTTGTGACATCCCCAAAGAGTTTCAGAAGGACTCTCCTTGACTTTAGTTTTTCCTCTTCAGGACATGGCCTTTCCCAGGAAGGGCCCTTTACTGCCTGGGACTGAAGGTGCTACTGCCTCACCTGTCCACTGGCCTCACAGTCTGGAGGAAGAAAGGCCTCTGGGCCTGCAGCAAAGTGCCGTGCGCTGACTTTTTGAGCAAATGCAGGGCTGGCCAGAGAGGCATGTTCCCACTGAGTCCTCCCTGCCAGAAAAAATTGTCCCCACAGACAGGGGCGGCTCCAGGCCCCAGCATGCCAAGCACGTGCTTGGGACAGCAAGCCGCGGGGGGTGCTCTGCCGGTCACCGCAAGGGCGGCAGGCAGGCTGCCTTCGGTGGCATGCCTGCAAAGGGTCCGCTGATCCTGCGACTTCGGCGGACCTCCCGCAGGCAAGCCGCCGAAGGCAACCTGCCTGCCGTGCTTGGGGCGGCAAAATGCCTAGAGCTGCCACTGCCCATAGAGTCCTCCCTGCTGGAAGTCTACAGGAATCAACAGGTGCTGTGCTGTTCCCATGGTGTAAGGGCCAGCGCTCAGGACTTTGAATCCTGCAATCTGAGGTGAAGTCTCAGTGGAATCTGAGAATAATTCCTGTGCCACAAACCCTGCTGGGTCTTCCAAGGCTCTGTCTTGCTTTCTCAAAGGCCATGAAAGCCACTACAAAAGGTTTTTTTCTCCTGCTGATAATAGCTCACCTTAACTGATCACTCTCGTTATAGTGTGTATGGCAACACTCAATTTTTCATGTTCTCTGTGTGTGTATATATATATATATATATATATTCCTGCTGTATTTTCCACTACATGCATCCAATGAAGTTGGTTTTAACCCAGGAAAGCTTATGCTCAAATACATTTGTTAGTTTCTAAGGTGCCACAAGTACTCCTTGTTCTTTTTGCAGATAAATGAATGGAGGTTAAGTCCATGAATGGCTATTAGCCAGGATGGGTAAGGAATGGTGCCCCTAGCCTCTGTTTGTCAGAGGGTGGAGATGGATGGCAGGAGAGAGATCACTTGCTCATTACCTCTTAGGTTCAGTCCCTCTGGGGCACCTGGCATTGGCCACTGTTAGCAGATAGGATGCGGGGTTGGATGGACCTTTGGTATGACCCAATATGGCCGTTCTTATGGTCTTATGAATGGAGGAGCAATGCACTGGGACAGAGTTTCTGTAGTGTAGTGGTTATCACATTTGCCTAACCCACAAAAGGTCCCTAGTTCAGAAACATGCTGGCTTAATTTTCCCAGCTCCTCCTGGCCTGTCCCTGCTGTTGTAGGAGCAGCAGTGATTTCAACGCTCAGAAGGTCTGTTATACTTCCCCTGCTCCCACTTTTGTCTCCTCTCCCTCTCTGAATGCCTGTGAAGTGGCTTTTCCCGTCCCGCTCCCCCCTGGAATGCTCGTGGGATGAATGGGCTGGTTGAAGAGCAGAAGAGCTCCCAGGTAGACAAGGTGTCTGGGATGCTAATTAGGCAGCGATCACACACCCAGAGCATGGACACTGCCCAAGGTGGGGTGTGACCAACCAGATGCAGCCAAGTCATCTCTAGTCACAGGCCATGAGGTGCAGGCCCTTAAAAGGGGAAGGGGCCCTGTGCTCAGGAGAGCACTCACAAGCTTGTACCTCCAGTGAATGCCCTTTGCCCAGACCGCCTGGCCAGTGGTTCACAGCGTTGCATTTCATTGTGCCTCAGGAAGACTTACCTTCATTACACCATCCATCACGGTGCTGTGGGACATTTACCTTGCAGAATCCTGACATCTCCAGTGCTGTGCCTGTCCTGGGAGAGAGAGTGTGACACCCCCCCCCCCTTCTTTTGAGCTTAGCTGTCATTATAACAAACGTGCTGCTTTCTGCCAAACTCTGGTGGGTCATTAGTCCTCCCTACGCTGACTAGCTGGCCCAATTTCGGGTAACACCTGCGATAAACCCCAACCCCTGCAGGATAGAGGGTAGTGAAATGAGCTGAGAAAAAGCCTTGGCATCAGCAGGGGAAAGCTAGAGGATCTTGGCCAGTCACCTTTTGAAGCCTTGTGGCTTGGTCTCCTCTGCCCTGGGAGATTGGCCTATGGCGGCCGGTTCTTCTGCGTGACTTGCCAAAGGAGGGAGTGAGGCAGGAATGGAGCAAAAGAGGAAAGTTGATCTGAGGAAGGCAGGGCAGAAGCTAAGCACCTCAATGCGGCTAAATGGGGTTAGTAGAGCACCAGCAGTCATTCTGCAAAGCCTGCGGAGGTGCGATTGGCTACTGGGAGGTAGAATCCTGTGCCTGCCTCTTGGCTTCCCAGGGATGGCTACTTGCAGCCCAGGAGAAGAAGGACGGTTCTGGGTGAAAGGAAGACAAGCAAAGCTCTGGGAGGAAATTTGGGAGCAGGGTGCTGGCTCTGCGCTGGGGGAGGGGGTTGGGGTGCAGGAGGGGTGGCGCTTACCCCGGGCACTGCAGCTCCCAAAGTGACTGGTACACACAACCCTCCGGCAGCAGGTCCTAGGTGGGCCATGCCAGGGAGGTCTCTGTGAGCCGCTGCCTGCAGGCGCTGCCCCCAGAGCTCCCATTGGCTGCAGTTCCTGGCTAATGGGGGCTGCGGAGTTGGTACTTGGGGCAGAGGCAGTGAATGGAGACACTCCCCCCGGCCCAGGGGATGCTGGGAGCGGCACGGAGGGACAGAGGCAGAGTGGGCAGGGAGCCACCTCAGTGCTGCTGGCACATCTCTGCACACCCATGGGGGGAGGGGAGCAGAGGGCCTCCATGTGCTGCCTGGGGTAGGGGCAGAGCACAGAGCTGCCTCCCCTCCCGGGTCTATTACAGGAGTGGGTGGGTGGGGTCTTTTGGCCTGCAAGGTGCAGCAGGTCGGACTAGATGATCACACTGGTCCCTTCTGTCCTTAAAGGCTCTGAGTCTAAATGGGAGAGGGAAGTAAAGAATTTTTTTTTAAATATAAACCAAACATTGTAATACCAGGATAACTCCAACAGCTCATTGTATAGTCCCACCCCATTTTTCCTCCACTGGGTGTTGAATGACCTGCAGCACATTGATTCTCTCCTTCCATTGCTAAACAGATACAATGTGACTGAAATTAAACCCATTCCCAGCAGAGAAAACATCACATCCCTGCATTGGCTGGGAATTTAACCCAGATCAACTGCTTGGAAGGCAGCTATGCCCACCACTATACCACTAATGCATATAGCAAAAGTACCAATTATGCTTGCCCAATGAGGCTAGAGCAGCATTGAGGAGCTTTTCTGCCTGTTAAAATGTACTGGATTAGCATCACTAAAAAAAACCACCGCCATCTTCACTTGGGTTTGAACCATCAACCTTTCAATTAGCCACCAAAGTTGTTAATCACAGGGTATGTCTACACTACAGGATTATTCTGATTTTACAGTGCATCCGAGTTCAGATTGCTGTCCAGACTGCGGTCACAATGATGCACTGTGGGATAGCGCCCGGAGGCCAATACCGTCGATTTGCGGCCACACTAACCCTAATCCGAAATGGCAATACCGATTTCAGCGCTACTCCCCTCGTCGGGGAGGAGTGCAGATACCGGTATTAAGAGCCCTTTATATCGATATAAAGGGCTTCGCTGTGTGGATGGGTGCAGGGCTAATGTGATTTAACGCTGCTAAATTCGATATAAACTCGTAGTGTTGACCAGGCCAGATAGAGCAGCAGGTTTCCTGTATTGTTTCCTGCTCTTGTTTTCTTGACTAGCTTCTCCTCTGCACCAACTTGCTGTTGTTCTTTGTGAGCTTGGCTAGGTCAGTTGGCAGCGCAGCAGACTTTTAATCTGAGGGTCCAGGGTTCAAGTCCGTAGTCAGGTGATAAGCTACTCACCCAGATCTTAACCTGTCTTTCTGGAGTTCTCTTTGATGTTACTTTTTCTCTTCCGGATTTTCTCTTTCCTCAGAAGGGCCTTTTTGTGTGTGGGTTTGAAGGGGCAACTTCCTGACAGCCCCTCTGTCCTTGCAGCCTGGAGGAATAAAGGTCTCTGGGCATAGAGCATGTTCCTCCCCTGCACACAAACACACAGACAAACACACAGAATATCCCTAAGGAATTAGAATCACCTGCTGCCTTCCCCTGTCCTGCTGGATCCCCAAATGAAGATGCTCTTCAGCCTAAACCCATGTCCCCTCTTTTCCCAGTGCCCCTAAATCCCAACTCTCAGTCCCTCCTATGCTCACTGCTCCTCACTCCCAACCAGAGCCTGCTCCTCTTCACCCTTCTCCTCTGTCCCAACCCACAGCCCCCTCCTATTCCCAGTGCCCCTCAATCCCAACCCACAGCCCCCTCCTATTCCCGGTGCCCCTCAATCCCAACCCACAGCCCCCTCCTATTCCCAGTGCCCCTCAATCCCAACCCACAGCCCCCTCCTTCCCTCCAGCAGCAGGTGCTTCACACCCCCTCAGGAAGATTTTCTTGCAAGGTTTTGTGTATGACTTTGCATGTGGATTTTACAGTATGTTGGAAATATGTTGGGTTGCTTGCCGAAATGATCACTTTTGGCTGGTGTTGAATTCCCAGTCTCCATGTTATAGGAGCAGGAGAAATAAAGGGTTGTTATCCTTGTTGTGTGAATCGAGGGCCGCACAACTGTGCTTGGCAGACCCCGATAGAGGGACTCACCCTCAATTCAATAGCACTTGCTAGGCAGGGGACAGGGGTTCCAAAGCCAAGTGGGTCAGGGTCTGGGTCCCAATACTAAAATGTAGGTGTTAGACCAACGTTAGGACAGGGGGGCTGTGGAGAGATGAGTGAGTCCCTAGACACCATAGTGAGTACGGTGCTTTCTTATTTTCCCCCTTTTCCACCCAGGATGGCAGGTGAACTCTACAGAGGCACCTCTGGGCTTGCACTGACTAAGGACAACAGCTGTGAGTGGGGTGCAGAGAGGGGATGGCTCATGTTAAAGAACTTTTGGTTGCTGGACTTACGAACCGTAGGGAGAAGGACACTGCCCAGCTTATTTGGGGGTGGGACTTTCCCTTTTGGTTTATGTTTATGTGTTGGGGCTGCTGACATGACTTCTGCTAACCCTGGGCTTATTTCTTGCATGAGAGACACTGTCCCAAAGCAGGACTAATGCTTAGAGCTGGTTATCAGTGATTTCAGATCTGTTGGTCTGCAGTAAGACTCTCCATTGAGTCTTAACCAGCTCTGTTATTTCACAGGGAAGAACAAAAGGGTCAAATGGTGCCTGGAACCCTTAAGAAGAATCCACCCCACCAAGTACAACACTTGTTGCTATCCGCTCTCAACACCACTGAAAATGTTTTGGGGTCACTCCTTGCCTGTATCAACCTAGGGGTCTCAGAGAATGCTTATTATTAGCTGCTCTAGTGGTGCAATTCGTTAGCCCACAGTACTTATAGGGCAGTGCTGAGAGGAGCTATGCTGAGGTTGTGAGTTCAAGCCTCACCTGGAGCACTGGTTTTCATTAGCCAAGTGGGGTCACCCCCTCATTTGGCCCTGTGGAATGTAGAATTCCAGCCCTGGGACCCTGAGAAGGGGAAGAGTCAAAAATGCCCCCTTCACTTATTACCTCCTCTCCAGAGCACAGGTGAGAATCTACAATCCTTTCTCACCCACCAGCTCCTGTGCCAGGATCCCTCAAGCAGAGCCTGGAGTCCTGACCCTGGCATCTGTACTATTGACACAGACTAAGTGACAGGGACAAAACACTCAAATCCCGCCTGGTGCGGGGAGCCAGGTTTGCTCTTCAAATTCTGTCGTTGGTACATTTCCAGGCCTGGGAATGTCCCACAACAGCATTTAATGGGAAGCTGCCTGCAGAACAGTGACACTGCACAGAGCTCCTGCGGAGGAGGGGTGGGAATTAGTAACATTTTGAGGATCGTTTGGGAAATGAGCCTTTGCTGACAAGGTTTGTCTCTGTTCATATTTCACCTTCAGGTGTTATGTTGAGGGATCTTTAGTATATTTTTGTGAGGTTAATAACTATCTCCTCAACTTTATTTACTCAACTTAAAAATTGGTGTCACTTGATTTTTGCATCTCCCTGTGAAAATGCAACTGGCACGTGTGGCTTTCTACGGGGGACCATGATGTTATAGTTGGGGAATTCAGTCTCTGTAATTCTGGGGGTGGGTGTTGCTTTTTTACAACTGCCTCATGGCCAGGCACATCGGGCTGTTAGCTGCACCCACTGTCCTTGCCAGGGGCCCATGCTGAACCCTGGGTGGCTGCACTGCCGTGCTGGGGTGACTCTGCAGGTGGACAAGCTGCTGTGGAGCAATGTAGAGCAGGTGCAGGAAGGAGACGAGGTCACTATTCACATTCTGACCTACACAATTTTCCAAATTTGGGAATAGATTCATAGACTTAAGGTCAGAAGGGACCATTATGATCATCTAGTCTGACCTCCTGCACAACGCAGGCCACAGAATCTCACTCACCCACTCCTGTAACCCATAGAGTTAAGGTGACCTAAGCCCTGGTTAGATAGTGCTAAAGAAAAGGAAGAATTGTTCTGTCCATGTAGCTGTTACAGGGATGGGAAAACCCCTCCAGTCACTGTTTACTCCAAAGTGCTATAGCAGTGCCACGGCAGCGTTTTAAGTGTAGACAGAGTGAAAGCAGATCTGGCTCCAGTTCGCACTGTGGATGCTCAGGTACTAAGGCTACAATAATAACAACAACAGCACAGTGGGCAGGATTTGAACCTGCGCAGGGAGACCCCAATGGATTTCTAGTCCATCACCTTAACCACTCAACCACAACTACTTGACATACCTCTATTTTATTACATGATGATTCTGTTGTCACTGAATTGTCACTTCAAATTGTTTGGTCAGACCAGCTTCCCCAGCACACTCATGGCTGCACATCAGTGTAAGTGTGTCCTTGGGTGAACAGCCAGAATTCCTGCCCATTTCCCTTCCGGCTGGAGTAGGATGGGAGTGTGTTTGTGTGAACGACATTGCTGTAGATTGTTGTTCATTCCCCACTCTGACAATTCAGACAGTCCCTTTCCTAGTCAAATCTCCAGCACATCGTTCCAATAGCAGGGGGCAGGATTTCTCTGGGGCACTGAGGGCTGGTGCATGAACTCAGCCTTGCATTCCACCCTTGATGTTTCATGGACTAACAACAGCAGCACAAAGAAAGAGCCGAGCCAATATCTCCCTGGCAGGGATGCAGGTGCCACGTCCCCTCTGTCTGACCATCACCATTGCAGGAGAGAAGGGTTCACTGGAATCGAATGCCCTGGCTCAGACAAGAGATATAGGAATATTTTGCTGTTCATGGATCTGTGCAAAGGAAATTTTGTCTCTGTGTGAAACTGAGGTCGGAAATGAAACGTCCACATGGTGGCCCAATGCTCTATGGAATGTGGGTGAAGGACTCGGGCTGAGAAATGATTTAACAGGGGTTTGTATCAATGTATTGCCCTGATTAAAATCTATGGCTAAAAGGCAGCCACTGTTGTTAGTACTTGTACCTCTGTAGGGACACCCCAGTGGGTGTCAAGTCCATTGCCTTCATCAGGGGCAGTCAATTATTTTAACAGGGTACAAATTTCATGGTCAAGGCCTGGACTCCAGAGAAAACAATACACTGCTGATAAGAAGAAGTACATCAAAAGATTTTGCAGCCACCATGCGCATAACTATGATTTGTCGTGTTTCACTCTTTATACCTGGCGCCACCTCCTTTCCCTTTAGCCTTGTAGTTGACCAAGGGCAAAGCTGAACATCTCCTCAGATACCAGGGAGTGTTTATGTCCATTCCTGCGAGCTACACAGGGGTTTGATGTTGCTGCTTTCAATCCTCCGGCTCTGCCGGGATAAGGAACAATTCAGGCTGTCACTGAACTGAAGGAGGAAGATCAGTTTTTGACAGGGAGAGGGACGCCTCCTCTTCAAGGTGTTTGTCTGGCTGGCAGCCCTGGTTCCCAGGTCTCGCCTGTGGGGCTCCAGCAGTTTTGGGACCAGGTCGCTCCCTTGGCCCCACCTGCCGCCCCCAGGTGCTCCCCCCCCAGGGGCCCCGGCAGTGCAGCGGAGCTGAGCAGCATCTGCCTGCTCGTTCCAGTGGCTGCCGGCCCCTCCCCATGGCAGGGCAGGGTGGGTCGCTGCCTCCGCGCGCTGCCCCCGCCCTGAGCACCTGCAGCCAATGGGACACTGTGGGGGTGATACCTGGGGGCAGCAGCACATGGAGGCCCCCCAGGCTGCCCCGCCTTGGAGCCCCAGGTAAGTGCTGCACCCCCACCCCCTCCTCACATACCCCCTCCTCCCCCCAAACTCCCTCCCAGAGCCTGCACCCCGGTCCACACACGCCTGCCCCCAACTCCCTCCCACAGCCTGTGCCCTCTCCCTCCACACACCCAATCCCGCCTGCCCCAATCTCCCTCCCAGAGCCTGCACCCCCACCCCTTCTCCTGTTCCCCCTACCCCCTGCCCCAGCCCAGAGCCTGCACCCAGCACCCAAACTCCCAGAGCCGTACAAGGAATTTTTGTGCCCGAGGCAAGGGCCAGCTTCAGGCTCTTCGGCTGCGGGTCCTTGAGTCCCTGTCGGAGGGAAGGACCTGCCACTGAATTGCCACCGCCGCTTCATTCATCCTTCGGTGGCAATTCAGCAGCGGGTCCCTGAGTCCCTCTCAGAGAGAAGGACCCACTGCCGAATTGCTGCCGAAGAAGTGGCAGCGGTAGAGCTGCCGCCGAAGCGCCGCTGATCGTGGTAGAGCTGCGCCCCTCCACTCTGCGCGCCCGAGGCAAGTGCCTCACTCGCCTCGCCCATGTTACGGTGCTGCAAACTCCATCCCAGAGCCTGCCCCCCAGAACCCCTCCCCCACCCAAACTCCCTCCCAGAGACCAGCCTCTCACCCCTTCTGCACCCAAACTCCCCCCAGAGCCTGCACCCCAATCCCCAGCCCAGGGCCTGCACCCCAGACCTCCTCCCCCCACCCAAACTCCCTTCCAGAGACCAGCCTCTTGCCCCTTCTGCACCCAAACTCCCCCCAGAGCCTGCACCCCTCCTGCACCCCAATCCCCAGCCCAGGTCCTGCACCCTAGACCTCCTCGCCCCACACAAACTCCCTCCCAGAGCCTTAGGCAGGTGGAGGGTGGAGTTTTGGGGGGCGGGTTCTGGGCAGTATGAGAGACATTATTGGCCCACTGGGAGGACTGGAGGACTGGCACTGGCCCTAAGGTACATTGTGGTTGAGACCCTGTTTTAAGGAATTGGAGCAACGCTGGAGAGACTGACGGGCAGGGAGCTGGGGAAATGTGTGTGCCCCAAGGAGAGTTGTTGTTGTGCTCTGGTGACACGGAGCGGGGGTGGGGAGTTTGTAAGCTGTGGTGTTTGTATAGAGAGAAAGTTTACTAACCCCCAGGGTAAAAACTGTTCCTGCTCTGGGCTATCCAGGGCACTCTCTGTTGTGAGTGTAGGTCAGTAAGTGAATGTTTCCTTCTAGGATAATAGGTTTGTAGTTCCAATCCAAGTGATTCCCTTTAAAAACTTTTTCAAATGAAAATAAATTTCCAGACCCATCTCCAGTATGTTCAGGAGTTCGCTGAATGGGGGGCAGGGCTTGAAATGAATTTAAACACTCAGCATTTTCCTATGCAAATGAATAAAGACCTAGCAGAGCTGTCCAGCAGCTGAAATCAGTTCCAGTCCTCGGCGTCTCTAAGAGGGACACTCGGTAGCTGAGGCACGTGGGACACCTCTGTGGTGAGGACAGGTGAAAAAATGCTGGATTCAATGAAAGCTGAGACCATAGGAGGGGAAGGTGAACGGCGGCACCACACAGGGTCATAACACTCAGACACAGGGCTTCGCTGTCACTGCCCCTGTGTTTTCCATCATTTCTATCCTAAGGAACACACCCTCCCCCTGCCCCACACACTGTCACACACAACCTTCTCCCCTTGAGCCCCATCCCACCCCTACCCCTCTCCCCCACACACGCCATGGGACACAGCCTCTCGGTGACTCACCCAGATGGGGGCTTGTCTCTGCATCTCCCCAACAGGGGAGCAGAGAGCCGAAAGGGCCACAGGAGACCAATGGAGCTAGGCAGGGATAGAAAAGACTTCCCCTCCCTTCCCAAGAGTCCCGTTAATCTCACCCATGAGACGTTCCAGCACCGGGTGGGCTCAAAGCACCAACCTTCCCCTGAGCAACGGAAGGGGGAACCAGCTCTATCACATGGAAGGAGGCTCCCCACCTCTGCTGCTGCCATCCTGCAGCCTTTAATATGGATTTGTTTTAGCTAATGCAACCCCCCGCCCCACTCCGCTAATCCATCCATGAAACATGGAGACAAACTCTTAAAAGCAGGGCCCAGTGGTGCAATGGGTTAGTGCCCAGTACTTACAGAGCAGTGCTGTGTGGAGTCATGCTGAGCTTGTGAATTCAAACTTCACCTACAGTACTAGTTTCCTTTAAGCAAATGGCTTCTGCCAATCATTTTGCCCTGCAGAAAATACAATTGCAGCTCAGAAGACACCGAGGTCCCCATGCTTTACAGAGAGCAGGGCAGATTCCACAGATCTACCAGGCTCTGCTCTCCACCAGCCGCCTGTGTCAGGAGGGGTCAGGCAGAGCCCAGAGCACTGCCCCCAACTCCCCCTCAATCTTTGCTCCCCAAATCACCTGTGTGTTCACCCTCTTCGCTGTGACACTCAAACCCTGCCTGGCTTTCTGTATGTTGGTGTGGTTTTCATCTGTTGTGTTGATGTGCATGTGGGTCCTGTGTGATTTTGGTGGATGCCGTGCATAGTTTTGTGTGTGCGTGGGTGTGTGTATGACTTTTGCATGCAGATTGTTTTTTGCTAAGTATTCTTTTGGTATGTGGTTTTTGTGCTTTCCTGTTGTGGGCTTTTGCTGTATTTTTTGGTGTGGATTTGTTCTATGTTTTGTGTGGCTTTCCCTTATGTGTATATGGCTCTGTGTGCTGTGTGGGTTGGGTTTTTGTTTATGTCTGTGTGGGCCTGTGCAGTCTGTGATGTTCTCTTTCTCTCTGTTTGTATCTTCATGTGTAAATTCACTGGAACTTTTCAAACTCTCCACAGCTTTGCCAATTTTCAGCAGGAATTTTACTCATTAACAAATTCTCACTTGTTCCCTACCAGTCGGTGACCATTGCCCCAGGGGCCTGTCAGTCTCAGGGTCCTGGTTTCCCATTGACCCTTCCCCCTTCTATTGGGACTGGGAACTAGCCAACCAAAAAAACCCCACTCAGTTTTAGAAAAGGGCCAACAGTCCCTTACACAAACTGGCCCTGTGAGGGAGGGAGAGCTCAGTGGTTTGAGTATTGGCCTGCTAAACCCAGGTGTGTGAGCTCAGTCCTTGAGGGGGCCATTTAGGGATCTGGGATAAAAATCTGTCTGTGGATTGGCCCTGCTTTGAGCAGGGGTTGGACTAGATGACCTGCTGAGGTCCCTTCCAACCCTGGTATTCTATGATAGGGTCACCAATGTTCAGAGAAACTAGCACAAGCTGGTCCCATGGTGTAAGGGTTGGCATGCTGAAATCTGAGTTCAAATCTCAGTGGGACCTTGTGGTAAATCCCTGGAGACCCAAGTGCTTTCCTATCTCCAGCTCTATAAGAATGAGTTGTTTACCTTGTGCTGAGTGATTCATACCCACTGGAGCCAGGTCTTTGGTTGGAATGGGGTCTAGAAGTGACTATGGTTTGACTGGGTGTTTGGGATTTCTGATGCCTGCAAGTTTGGCCCTTGTGCTTTCTACCACACTTTTCCTCTTGCCCACATGGCGCTTGAAGAAAGGAGTGTCAGGGCCAGGTTTCATAGTCAGGGAAAGGCAGGAGGGAGGCAGAGTCCCAGGCTGGAGCTCAGCACCTCTCCTCCTCTGGGCACCTAGGACAGAGGCGGCTGGTGCTGACAGCTCCAAGGGACGGCTTAAAAGCCACAGAGCAACCGAGGGCAGGGCAAGAGGAGGGGAGAACCATGCCTATGCGTGGCCAGCAGACAGCCACAGAGACACCCAGCCAGGCTGCTCCCTGCCATGCCAAACACCCACTGAAAACCACCCACAGCCAGCTGCTGATGTGGCCACCATCAGAAGACGGTAGGAAAGCAGGGCCAGCCCCCCTGGTGGGGCCTCTTACCGTTCCCACTCACGGTGCTGACTTTGGCAGTGGGGCAGGAGATTTTACCCCAAGAGGCTTTTCCCCAGCGGGCGAGAAGCAGAGAAACACCCAGGCTCCCAAGGTGCTATGTAGCAAGTACCCTCCAGCACAGGGACAGGCGCACACTTGGAAGAGGGAAACTGCTCCACACTCTAGCCCGGGCAGCCGCCCATTTTCTTTGGCAAGTCAGGAAGGGCAAAGGCGAGACTGGAAGCACCTGGGGCTCATGCCCCAGCCTTTGTGACGCCCACCCCCCAACTCCTTCCCGGGGCTCTAGCTGAAGCCAGAGCATTGTCCTGAGCGGCCAAGAAGAGGTTCCAGCCCTGAAGGGAGCAGGACGTTCAGCACAAAGGTAAAACTGTACAAGCACAACCACGAAGGGACATGAACCCTCAATCGCCTGATCCGAAGTCAGACGCCTTATCCGTTAGGCCACGGGAACAAAACCTCTCCAAGCACTTCTTTGGAAAAGGCAGACACTGTGTTTCTCAGGTCCTCTACTGAGTGGGGCCGAGACTGTCTGGGCACAAGACGTCGAGTTTCCAGCGAGATGTGAGACAATTCTCTGGAGCCAGGTACAGGACTTGGCAGGGAGGCTCTGGCATGAGGGATTGGGGTGCAGCGGACAGACCAGCTATCTAGGTGCTTAGATTTGGTCTCACTGAGGAGAAGGAGGAATCCTGCTGACAGGCAGTGGCTGTGGAGAAAAAGTGGGCTGTCCAGGCTGCTCAGGTCTCCTTCTTCCAGCTCTTCATCTGGCAGAGCTGCTCCACCGGCCTGGACAAGTCCTCTGCATGCACAGCAAATAGCCCAAGAGCCATTTCTGCCCAAACCTGTGCTGGGGGGTGAGCGTCTGTCTTCCCTGTCCCATCCGCGCTAGAGCAGACCACTAGATTGAGAGAGACAGTCAACAACTATTAAGGCTAAGATTATATAAAGGGGGTCACAGAATCTGTGACTTTCAGAGATCTCAGTGACATTTTCCACCTCAGCCCTGGGGCAGCAAGACTGGAGCTGTCGGCCGGTGGGGGCCTCACAGCTATCAGCCACCAGTGTCGGAAGGGGCTCCCACAGGCCCATGCCACCACGGATGGACCCCAGAGCTCCCAGCTGCTGTGGGAGGATCCAAGAGCTCCCAGCCACCACATGTGACAGGGGGACCCTGGAGCTCCCAGTCGGGTGACCGGGTTATAAAGTCCGGTCAGCCATGCTGCGGGGCTCAGGCAGGCTGGTCCCTATGTGTCCTAGGGCACCGCGCTGCACCCTGGAAATGGCCAGTAGGTCCCCCGTGCTGCACCGCTGACCAGCCGCCGCGGGCGGACGCCAGAGCCCCCAGCTGCCATCGGGACCCCGCGGCCCCAACGGGCAGGAACCGTCACCCCGCAACCGGCAGAAAACAGCCGCGCGCGGAAGCCCCTCGCGCCCTGTGACCCCGCCGGTGCTGCGGCTTCTCGCCAGGCGGGAGGCGGCGCCGCTGCTGCGGTCTCGGTTCCTCCGCCCGGCAGCGGGACCCGGCCCCGCGCGCCGCTTCTCGCGGGCGGCGCTGAGCACACAAGGCCCTGGTGGCTCCTCCCCGCATCGCTATCAGACAACGTCACCAATGGGAGCTGAGCCTGTCAGAAACATCAGTTGGGGAGGGCCCAATGGGAGACCAGCTTTCAGAGACACGCCCCACACCCCACACGAGGGCCAATGGGAGATCAGCTATAAGAAAACACTAGGCAGGCCAAGGCACCAGCCAACCAGGAACCGCCCCTGATCTCAAACACCTACACAGCCCCCCCACCCCCCACCTGTCCTATGCCCCACAGCAGCAACCACCACCAAGAACGCTTCTGTCATTCCCCCAAGAACCCCCAAAGCAAGCATCAAAATTTCCCTCCCCCAAACCAACTCTCAATTTACATAAAAAGAACTTCACCAAAAATAGAAAAACCAACCAACCTTCCCCCAGCCCCAGCCCCTTCCCCATGTCTGGCCACATGCTCCCAGCTCAGGGTGACATCACACTCCCCGTCGGGGCAGGCTCTGCTCAGCCCGGCTCCCCACAGCCTGCACTAAACATGTGGGGCCCAACCCCAAAACTTACTCATATTTTACCCCAATGGTCTCAAACTGCCGCTTTTAATATGCAAAAAAGGTGCTGCCACACTCAGGCCACTCCCCAGCTCTCCAGTGGAGCCACCCGATAGAAAACCAGGTGATATTTAAATTAGCCAGGACGTCGCTCAGTCATTGCCCTCTGCTCCCAGCAGGTGGCGCCGGAGAGCTCCCAGCTCGCTCCCTTCCCTTTCTCGCGTCGGCTTCAGCCCCCGGGTTACAAACGCACCAACCGGGGAGCAGGAGGGCGGGGCTGCTCCAGGGTGACCAGATGTCCCATGTTTAAAGGGACAGGCCAGTCTGGGAGGACTTTTTCTTATATAGGAGCCTATTACCCCCCCACCCCTGTCCCGTTTTCCACAGTTTCTTCAATGTCACCCTATGGGGCAGCTCTGCGGGGACGGACTTGCACACTTGGGAGCCATCAGCCGGATCTGCGTGCCTGGGAAGCTGCGTCCCTCCAGAGGCGCTTGAGAAGCCAAAGGGGCCGTGGGTGAGTTTGTGATGAGGTGAGTGTGAAGTGTGGAAGGGGGAGGGTGTCAAGAGGAGGTTTTGAGAGGAAAAAAGGTGCTGCTGAGCTGGTAGGTGAGGGCAAGGTCCCAGGCGGGTGTTGTGTGAGGAGCTGTGTAGGCCCGGAAAGGCGTCCTGCTGGGCAAGGGCAGGTGAGGAGGGCCAGGGCTTTTCCCAGGGCTGTTGCCGCGGCCAAAGCCTTTGGGAAGCAGAAGAGGGCCAGGGGTGTTGTTGCCTGCTGGGACCCAAGCAACAGTGTAGGTGTACGCTGACCATAGCTGGTCTGTGAGAGCTGGGGCTACTCAGCATGCCCCTTTCTTCGTTAGTATAGTGTTGAGTATCCCCACCTGTCACGTGGGAGGCTGGGGTTTGATTCCCCGACGGGGAGGGTGACCCCTCTTGAAGGGGGGACAAAGAAATCCGTGGCCTGCCCACCACATGCCTTGCATTTTCCTTCGATGGCCACTTCCCTTCACACCCCGCACTGATGACTTTCACCTCCAGAGAGACAATTACCTCGCAAGGACACGCTCGCTCGCCCTAGCCAAAGCCTCCCCCGGGGCCTGCACGTGGGGGCACGTTTCAGAGCGGCAAAGGGAAATAGGCTGGCCAGGGCCATGAGGACAATGGCCCAGACAAACGGGGAGGGACTTGGTCCAGGGGTGGAGGAAGACAGAAAAAGGGACAGGCATGGGATTGGCTTCCTGTCTTTTTTCCTTTGCTCAGCATTTGACCTGTGACTGTAATGGGGAAACTTGAGAAAGACCTGTGGCCGCCGGCGAGGTAGGTGGCCGCCCCGAGAGCGCAGAGCTGAGCATTTTCCCCTGGGCTGCTGCATGTGCCCCTAGTGCTTGGCCGTGATCGTATAGTGGTTAGTACTCTGCGCCGTGGCTGCAGCAACCTCGGTTCGAATCGGGGTCACGGCATTGCTTTTTGGTGGGGAGGGGCTATCCTGCAGCACGCCTCGTGGCTCAGTCTGACGGCGTCCGTTTGCAAAGAGAGCCGTCGGCCGGACCTTAGTTTCTGCTTGGTAAAGGCAAGTCAGTGGGGTCCATCCGTCAGAAAACGAGTCCCAGGACTTCTTGCTGGGCGCCAGGGTCCAAAAGCAGCGCATTCCCTCCTGGAAAGGGCTGTGTTTGGAATGTCCGTCCAGTGCGCGTTGAAGGGAAGGATCTGCGTGCCAGGGAAGCTGCGTCCCTCCAGAGGCGCTTGAGAAGCCAAAGGGGCCGTGGGTGAGTTTGTGATGAGGTGAGTGTGAAGTGTGGAAGGGGGAGGGTGTCAAGAGGAGGTTTTCAGAGGAAAAAAGGTGCTGCTGAGCTGGTAGGGGAGGGCAAGGTCCCAGGCGGGTGTTGTGTGAGGAGCTGTGTAGGCCCGGAAAGGCGTCCTGCTGGGCAAGGGCAGGTGAGGAGGGCCAGGGCTTTTCCCAGGGCTGTTGCTGCGGCCAAAGCCTTTGGGAAGCAGAAGAGGGCCAGGGGTGTTGTTGCCTGCTGGGGCCCATGCGACGGTGTAGGTGTACGCTGACCATAGCTGGTCTGTGGGAGCTGGGGCCACTCACCATGCCCCTTTCCTCATTAGTATAGTGGTGAGTATCCCCACCTGTCACGCGGGAGACCAGGGTTCGATTCCCCGATGGGGAGGGTGACCCCTTTTGAAGGGGGGACAAAGAAATCCGTGGCCTGCCCACCACATGCCTTGCATTCTCCTTCTATGGCCACTTCCCTTCGCACCCCGCACTGATGACTTTCACCTCCAGAGAGACAATTACCTCGCAAGGACACGCTCGCTCGCCCTAGCTAAAGCCTCCCCTGAGGCCTGCACGTGGGGGCACGTTTCAGAGCGGCAAAGGGAAATAGGCTGGCCAGGGGCATGAGGACAATGGCCCAGACCAACGGGGAGGGACTTGGTCCAGGGGTGGAGGAAGACAGAAAAAGGGACAGGCATGGGATTGGCTTCCTGTCTTTTTTCCTTTGCTCAGCATTTGACCTGTGACTGTAATGGGGAGACTTGAGAAAGACCTGTGGCTGCCGGCGAGGTAGGTGGCCGCCCCGAGAGCGCAGAGCTGAGCATTTTCCCCTGGGCTGCTGCCTGCGCCCCCAGCGCCTGGCTGTGATCGTATAGTGGTTAGTACTCTGCGCCGTGGCTGCAGCAACCTCGGTTCGAATCCGGGTCACGGCATTGCTTTCTGGTGGGGAGGAGCTATCCTGCAGCACGCCTCGTGGCTCAGTCTGATGGCATCCGTTTGTAAAAAGAGCCATCAGCTGGTCCACTCAGCACTGCTATTATAAGTCCTGTGCACTAACCCATTGCACATCTTGCGCCCACCTGAGGGTTGTCTCCTTGATTCATGGATGGATTAGGGGTTGAGGGGGTTGCATTAGCTAAAACAAATCCATATTAATGGCTGCAGAATTGCAGCAGCAGAGGTGGGGAGTCTCCTTCCATGTGATAGAGCTGGTTCCCCCTTCCGTTGCTGAGGGGAAGGTTGGTGCTTTGAGCCCACCCGGTGCTGGAACGTCCCATGGGTGAGATTAACAAGACTCTTGAGAAGAGAAGAGAAGGGAGGGGAAGTCTTTTCTATCCCTGCCTAGCTCCATTGGTTTCCTGTGGCCCTTTCGGCTCTCTGCTCCCCTGTTGGGGAGATGCAGAGACAAGCCCCCATCTGGGTGAGGCACCGAGAGGCTGTGTCCCATGGCGTGTGTGGGGGAAAGGGGGAGGGTTGGATGGGGCTCAAGGGGAGAAGGTTGTGTGTGACAGTGTGGGGGGGAGGGGGAGGGTGTGTTCCTTAGGATAGAAATGATGAAAAACACAGGGGCAGTGACAGTGAAGCCCCGTTTCTGTGTTATGACCCTGTGTGGTGCTGCCGTTCACCTTCCCCTCCTATGGTCTCAGCTTTCATTGAATCCAGCATTTTTTCACCTGTCATCACCACAGAGGTGTCCCACATGCCTCAGCTACTGAGGGCTGGTCTACACTAAGGGGGAAAATCGATATAAGATACGCAACTTCAGCTACGTGAATAACGTAGCTGAAGTCGAAGTATCTTATATCGATCACTTACCCGTCCTCACGGCGCGGGATCGATGTCCGGGGCTCTCCATGTCGACTCCGCCACCGCCATTCGCGGTGGTGGAGTTCCGGAATCGACAGGAGCGCGTTCGGGGATCGATATATCGTGTCTAGATGAGACGCGATATATCGATCCCTGAATAATCGATCGCTACCCGCCGATACGGCGGGTAGTGAAGACGTACCCTGAGTGTCCCTCTTAGAAATGCCAACCGGAACTGATTTCAGCTGCTGGACAGCTCTGCTAGGTCTTTATTCATTTGTACAGGAAAATGCTGAGTGTTTAAATTCATTTCAAGCCCCCTGCCCCCATTCAGCGAACTCCTGAACATACAGGAGATGGGTCTGGAAATCGATTTTCATTCGAAAAGTTTTTAAAGGGAATCACTTGGATTGGAACTAGGAATCCATTACCCTTCAAGGAAACATTCACCCACTGAGCTATACTTGCAACAAAGAGTGTCATGCATAAGCCACAGCAGGAACAGCTTTAAACCTGGGGGTGAGTAAACTTTCTCTCTATACAAACACCACAGCTTACACACTCCTCACCCCGACTCTGTGTCACCAGAGCACAACAACAACTCTCCTTGGGGCACACACAGCTCCCCAGCTTCCTGCCCGTCAGTCTCTCCAGCATTGCTCCAGTCCCTTAAAGCAGGGTCTCAACCACAATTTACCTTAGGGCCGGTGCCAGTCCTCCAGTCCTCCTAGTGGGCCAATAATGTCACTCATACCGCCCAGACTCTGCCCCCCAAAACTCCACCCTCCACTTGCCTACGGCTCTGGGAGGGAGTTTGGGTGTGGGGAGGTCTAGGGTGCAGGCCCTGGGCTGGGGATTGGGGTGCAGGCTCTGGGGGGAGTTTGGGTGCAGAAGGGGTGAGAGGCTGGTCTCTGGGAGGGAGTTTTGGTTGGGGAGGAGTTCTGGGATGCAGGCTCTGGGATGGAGTTTGGGTGCTGGGTGCAGGCTCTGGGCTGAGGCAGGGGGTCGCAGGAACAGGAGGAGGCGTGGGGTTGCAGGCTCTGGGCGGGAGATTGGGGGCAGGCGGGAGGGGGTGTGTGGGAAGGGGGAGGGGCTGCAGGCTCTGGGAGGGAGTTTGGGGGCTGGGGGCATGGAGGGAGAGAGTGCAGGCTGTGGGAGAGAGTTGGGGGCAGGGGTGTGTGGAGGGGAGTGCAGGCTCTGGGAGGGAGTTTGGGTTGGGGAGGGGTTCTGGGGTGCAGGCTCTGGGATGGAGTTTGGGTGCTGGGTGCAGTCTCTGGGCTGGGGCAGGGGGTGTGTGGAGGGGGGTGCAGGCTCTGGGAGGGAGTTTGGGGGCCGGGGAGGTGTGGGAAGAGGGGGGAAGGCTCTGGAAAGCAGTTTGGGAGTGGGAAGGGGTATGTGGGAGGGGGTGAGGGTGCAGGCTCTGGGAGGGGGTCAGGGGTGCAGCGCTTACCTGGGGCTCTAAGGCAGGGCGGGCTGAGGGGCCTCCGTGTGCTGCTGTCCCCAGACACCGCCCCTGCATCATCTCATTGGCTGCAGGGGTGCTCGGGTGGGGGCAGTGCGCAGAAGCACAGCCCCACCCTGCCCTGCCATGCGGAGGGGCCAGCAGTCACTGGAGCGAGCAGACAGATGCTGCTCAGCTCCGCTGCACTGCTGGGGCCCCTGGCGGGGGGAGCGCCTGGGGGCAGCCGGTGGGGCCAAGGGAGTGACCCGGTCCCAAAACTGCTGGAGCCCCACGGGCGAGACCTGGGAACCAGGACTGCCAGCCAGACAAACACCTTGAAGAGGAGGCGTCCCTCTCCCTGTCAAAAACTGATCTTCCTCCTTCAGTTCAGCAACAGCCTGAATTGTGTCTTATCCTGCCAGAGCCAGATTATTGAAAGCAGCAACATCAAACCCCTGTGTAGCTCGCAGGAATGGACATAAACACTCCCTGGTAGCTGAGGAGATGTTCAGCTTTGCCCTTGGTCAACTACAAGGCTAAAGGGAAAGGAGGTGACGCCAGGTATAAAGAGTGAAACATGACACATCATAGTTATGCCCAAGGTGGCTGCAAAATCTTTTTATGTACTTCCTGTTATCAGCAGTGTATTGTTTTCTCTGGAGTCTAGACCTTGGCCAAGAAATTTGTATCTTGATAAAATAATCCTGACATTTCCACTGCTGGCCCTGTCCTGGGAGTGTGAGTTTGCAAGTGTGAGTGTGACACCCCCGCCCCCCCACTTCTTCTTTTGAGCTTAGCTGTCAGTATAATAAACGTGCTGCTTTCTGCCAAACTCTGGTGGGTCATTAGTGCTCCCTACGCTGACTAGCTGGCCCAATTTCGGGTAACACCTGCGATAAACTCAACCCCTGCAGGACAGAGGGTGGTGAAATGAGCTGGGAAAAAGCCTTGGCATCAGCAGGGGAAAGCTAGAGGATCTGGGCCAGGCATCTTTTGAAGCCTTGTGGCTTGGTCTTCTCTGCCCTGGGAGGTTGGCCTATGGCGGCCGGCTCTTCCTGCTGCCTCCTCTGTGTGACTTGCCAAAGGAGAAAGTGAGGCGGGTATGGGGCAAAAGAGGAAAGTCGAGCTGAGGAAGGCAGGACAGAAGCTAAGCACCTCAGTGCGGCTAAGTGGGGTTAGTAGAGCGTCACCATTCGTTCTGCAAAGCCTGGGGAGGTGCGGTTGGCTACTGGGAGGTAGAATCCTGTGCCTGCCTCTTGGCTTCCCAGGGATGGCTACTTGCAGCCCAGGAGAAGGACGGTTCTGGGTGAAAGGAAAACAAGCAAAGCTATGGGAGGAAATTTGGGTGCGGGATGCTGGCTCTGCGCTGGGGGAGGGGGTTGGGGTGCAGGAGGGGTGGCGCTTACCCCGGGCAGTGCAGCTCCCAAAGTGACCAGTACACACAACCCTGCGGCAGCAGCTCCTAGGTGGGCCATGCCAGGGGGTCTCTGTGCACCGCTGCCTGCAGGTGCCGCTCCCAGAGCTCCCATTGGCTGCAGTTCCTGGCCAATGGGGGCTGCGGAGTTGGTACTCGGGGCAGGGGCAATGAATGGAGACACTACCCCCATCCCAGGGGATGCTGGGACATGCTGGCCACTTCTGGAAGCAGCACAGAGGGATGGAGGCAGAGTGGGCAGGGAGCCACCTTAGTGCTGCTGGAACATCTCTGCACACCCATTGGGGAGGGGAGCAAAGGGTCTCCATGTGCTGCCTGAGGTAGGGGCAGTGCACAAAGCTGCCTCCCCTCCTGGGTCTATTACATGAGTGGGTGGGTGGGGTCTTTTGGCCTGCAAGGTGCAGCAGGTTGGACTAGATGATCACTCTGGTCCCTTCTGACCT
Source organism: Mauremys mutica (assembly GCF_020497125.1). Taxonomy (NCBI): domain Eukaryota; kingdom Metazoa; phylum Chordata; order Testudines; family Geoemydidae; genus Mauremys; species Mauremys mutica. The sequence goes on along the minus strand of NW_025423266.1, from coordinate 1,571,982 downwards.
TAAAGGCTCTGAGTCTAAAAGGGAGAGGGAAGTAAAGGAAGTTTTTTAAAAAAATAAACCAAACATTGTAATACCAGGATAACTCCAACAGCTCATTGTACAGTCCCGCCCCTTTTTTCCTCCATTGTGTGTTGAACGACCTGCAGGACATTGATTCTCTCATTCCCTTGATAAACTGATACAATGTGACTGAAATAAAACCATTTCCCAGGAGAGAAAACATCACATTCCTGCATTGGCTGGGAATCGAACCCAAGTCAACTGCTTGGAAGGCAGTTATGCTCACCACTATACCACCGATAAAAATGCTACTTATGCTTGTCCAATGAGGCTAGAGTAGCATTGAGGAGATTTTCTGCCTGGTAAAATGTACTGGATTCTCATCACTAAAAAAAACACCTCCATCTTCACTTGGGTTTGAACAATCAGCCTTTCAATTAGCCACCAAAGTTGTTAACCACAGGGTATGTCTACACTACGGGATTATTCCGATTTTACAGAAACCGGTTTTTGGAAACAGATCGTATAAAGTCGAGTGCACGCGGCCCCACTAAGCACATTAATTCAGTGGTGTGCATCCATGTACTGAGGCTAGTTTTGATTTCCAGAGTGTTGCACTGTGGGTAGCTATCCCATAGCTATCCCATAGTTCCCACAGTCTCTCCCGCCCATTGGAATTCTGGGTTGAGATCCGAATGACTGATGGGGCAAAAACAGTGTCGTGGGTGATTCTGGGCAAATGTCGTCACTCAATCCTCCCTCCGTGAAAGCAATGGCAGAAAATCATTTCGCGCCCTTTTCCCTGGATTGCCTGGGCAGACGCCATAGCACGGCAACCATGGAGCCCGTTCAGCCTTTTTGCACTGTCACCGTATCTCTAGTGGATGGTGCTGACAGACACGGTACTGCAGCGCTACACAGCAGCATCCCCTTGCCTTTTGCAAGTTAGCAAAGATGGTTACCAGCCATACCGTCCCGTCTGCTGCTTTGCAAGTTGACAATGACAGTTGCCAGTTATACTGTACCATCTGCTGCTGTCATGGGTGCTCCTGGCCGGCCTCGGTGAGGTCGGCTGGGGGCGCATGGGCAAAAATGGGAATGACTCCCCAGGTCATTCCCTTCTTTATGTTTTGTCTAAAGGGAGAGTCAGTCCTGTCTAGACTATCAGACAAGCCTACTAAAGAACCAAAGAGGCAAATGGCCGCTCCGGGTCAGAGCCCCAGACATCCCACAGTAATGATGAGCTGCATGCCATTCTAGGGGGTGCCCCTGAAACAACCCCACCCATTGCTTCCCTCCTCCCCCACCCCTCCTGGGCTACCGTGGCAGTTATCCCCCATTTGTGTGATGAAGTAATAAAGAATGCATGAATTTGAAACAACACTGACTTTATTGCCTCTGCAAGTAGAGCTCAAAGCGGGAGGGGCAGGCAGCCTCCAGCTGCTATGATATTCCAGGCAGGACTGAATCTCCATTAGACAAAGCTTAAAGAAGAGAATGACCTGGGAGTCATTCCCATTTTTGCCCAGGCACCCCCGGGCGACCTCACCGAGGCCAGCCAGGAGCACTCACGGGACGACGATGACGGATACCAGTCCTACTGTATCATGTGCCGTCTGCAAGGGAAGGGAAGGGAAGGAGATGCTGCTGTGTAGCGCTGCAGCACCATGTCTGCCAGCAGCATCCAGTAGACATACGGTGACATTGCTGTCACGGGGGAAGAGGGGGCGATGACATATACCCTGAACCACCCGCGACAATGTTTTTGACCCTTCAGGCTTTGGGAACTCAGCCAAGAATTCAAATGATTTTCGGAGAGTGCGGGAACTGTGGGATAGCTACAGACGTCAATCGCCCCTCCCTCCATGAGCATCCATTTCATGCTTTGCCTTTCTGGTACGCTTGTCTCAGCTCCTTAAATTTCAGCCCTGTGTTGAGTCCCTGCTGTGGCCTCTGTCTATCATGGCCTTGGAGATTTTTTTCAAATGCTTTGACATTTCGTCTATTGGAACGGAGTTCTGATAGAACAGATTTATCTCCCCACATAGAGATCAGCTGCAGTATCTCCCGTACGGTCCATGCTGGAGCTCTTTTTTGATTCTGGGACTGCATGGTCACCTGTGCTGATCGGCGCTCCACGCTGGGAAAACAGGAAATGAAATTCAAAAGTTCGCGGGGCTTTTCCTGTCAACCTGGCCAGTGCATCCGAGTTCAGATTGCTGTCCAGAGTGGTCACAATGGTGCACTGTGGGATGGCACCTGGAGGCCAATACCATTGAATTGTGGCCACACTAACCCTAATCCGAAATAGCAATACCGATTTCAGCGCTACTCCCCTCGTCGGGGAGGAGTAGAAATTCCAGTGTTAAGAGCCCTTTATATCGATATAAAGGGCTTCGTTGTGTGGGCGGGTGCAGGATTAATGCGATTTAATGCTGCTAAATTCAATATAATCTCGTAGTGTTGACCAGGCCAGAGAGAGCAGCAAGTTTCCTCTATTGTTTCCCACTCTTGTTTTCTTGACTAGTTTCTCCTCTGCACCAACTTGCTCTTTTGGTTTGTGAGCCTGGCTAGCTCAGTTGGCAAAGCATCAGACTTTTAATTTGAGGGTCCAGGGTTCAAGTCCCTGATCAGGTGATAAACTACTCGTTAAGATCTTAAACTGTCTTTCCCACGTCCTCTTTGATGTTACTTTTTCTCTTCAGGATTTTCCCTTTCCTCAGAAGGGCCTTTTTGTGTGTGGGTTTGAAGGAGCAACTTCCTGACAGCCCCTCTGTCCTTGCAGCCTGGAGGAATAAAGCCTCTGGGCATAGAGCATGTTCCTCCCCTGCACGCACGCGCACACACACACACACACACACAGAATATCCCTAAGGAATTAGAATCACCTGCTGCCTTCCCCTGTCCTGCTGGGTCCCCAAATGAAGATGCTCTTCAGCCTAAACCCATGTCCCCTCTTTTCCCAGTGCCCCTCAGACCCAACCCTCAGTCCCTGCTATGCTCACTGCTCCTCACTCCCAACCAGAGCCTGCTCCTCTTCACCCTTCTCCTCTGTCCCGACCCACAGCCCCCTCCTATTCCCAGTGCCCCTCAATCCCAACCCACAGGCCCCTTCTCCTCACGCTGCTCCTCAATCCCAACCCACAGCTCCCTCCTTCCCTCCAGCAGCAGGTGCCTCAGACCCCTCAGGAAGATTTTCTTGCAAGGTTTCGTGTATGAGTCTGCATGTGGATTTTACAGTATGTTGGAAATAGGTTGGGTTGCTTGCCGAAATGATCACTTGTGGCTGGTGTTGGATTCCCAGTCTCCATGTTACAGGGGCAGGAGAAATAAAGGGTTGTTATCCTTGTTGTGTGAATCGAGGGCAGCACAACTGTGCTTGGAAGACCCCGACTGAGGGACTCACCCTCAATTCAATAGCACTTGCTAGGCAGGGGACATGGGTTCCAAAGCTGAGTGGGCTGGGGCTATGTCCACATTGTGATGAAACACCCATGGCTGCCCTGTGCCAGTGCAGGCTCCCAGGCTAGGGTCCTAAATTTGCACTGTAGACATGTCAGCTCAAGCTCAAGCTCAGTATCGGGCTCTGGGAGCCCTCAAGGTTGGGAGGGAATTTAGCAAGCAAACAAGGTAAAATGGCAGTGGAGTATTACCCTGGACTCAATGGCATTTCTCCATTGGTCTGTCTGGTTTGGGGCAGGGACAATAACACATCCTGCTGTATTTGTTATTTCAAAGGGCGGTTTAGGATTTTCATCTCACACACGGTGCACAAAGCAGGACTCAACCCTTGGTGTAAACTAAATGAGCCGCTCACAGATTCTGGCAGCCACAATGAGCCATTTGGTGTGAGATCCCAGACCTGCCCCTGTCCCAGAGGGAGGGGGGTCATCTGTGAAAGGCTGGAACACTGACTTATCAGCTCTTAACTCCCAAACTTTCAGTAACTCTGTTATCAGTGCCTGTGAGTGTAATTTAAACAGCCACACTGGGCTGGACCAAAGCCCCATGTAGCTCTGTGTTTTATCCTCTGACAGTAGCAAATACCAGGTGCCCCAAAATTAATCAACAAGGCACTACTGGGAGTTGAACCCAGGATCTCCTGTTTACAAGACAGGTGCTTTAGCCAGCTAAGCCATGGTGCCTGCCTGTAGGTAAAATACAGTGTCTGCCCACACCTGACTCCCTGCCATCCCCACTGGGGCCTGAGAAGCTTTGCTTGTGTTGGATTCTGCAAAGCAGAGGAGCAGGTGAGGTTTTCCGTGTGTGTGTGTGTGTGTGTGTGTGTCTGCACTACAAAGTTATTTCAGCATCAATATATTGCTCAGGTGTGTGAAAAACACACAACGCTCCCTCGGTCGGCAGATTTTGGCTGGTGCACACACTGCAATACCACGTCTGGCGACAAAATTGCCCTGTTTTGGTGGCAATATAAAACCACCTCGACGAGAGGCCTAGAGCTTTGTGCAGCAAACTTGAAGTGACAAATTGTCAGTGTAAATGCTGCTGGTCATTATATCACCATAACTGGCTCCACCAGTATCCCACTATGCCTGCCGTGACCTCGCCTGCCCTGCATTCCTGCTACAGAGGCTGGATCCTTCCTGTTTCATAGCTCCATAAAGTTCTGACTGCTGAGCTGTTATCTACACCGGGATTAGGTTGATAGAACTGCATTGCCAGCCTAAGTAATGTAATTACACCAACCTAATTTCATAGTGTAGACCTGTCCAAAGAATCACACACACACCTTGGGAGCAAAACTTCACCTGCTCCTCTGCTTTACAGAAGCCAAACATGAGCAACACTTGTCAGGGCCGAGTGGGGATTGGCAGAGAGTCAGATATGGGCAAACACACTGCTTTAAGTAAGAGTAGGTACCATGGCTTAGCTGGTTTAAAACACCTGTTTTGTAAACAAGAGAGATAGGAGGAGAAATCTAAGGCCAGCAGAGATAGGGACAAAAAGGAGTTTCTAAACACTAAGCGGAAGCAGGGGCTGAATGAGCTCCCCCCTCACATCTAGTGAGGAGCTGGGGGAAAGACTTCAGGAACAGACCATTTGCTTAGACACACCTACTCTGCCTAGCTATGCAGCATGATGGGGCCACTGTCCCAAAATGACCAGTTTTGGCTGGTGGTGGGTTACAAATCACTTTAGGATTGAATGGAATGAAATGTTATTATCCTTCCTGCATGAGTGAAGGGCAGCAGAACATACCTAGTCGGTCCTGATGGAGGGGTGGGTGGGTGAGGAATAGCTTTTATTGGACTTTGTAGAAGTGATTGAGAACATCACCCTAACCCAGTGGTCCTCAAACATTTCACTCTGTGCCCTCTTAGCCATGGCTGTGGCCCCTCGGAAGCCACGGTCAAGAACCGAGGCTGGGAGTGGGGCTGTTGCTTGCTGGGAAGAGGGGTGCAGACAGGGGTTAGGGGGGTCAAGTCCAAGCTGGGAGTCAGGGGCCCAGGCTGAGGGTGGGGTTGGGGAAGAGCTGGGGCAGAGTGGGGCTGAGTGCTGCTCCCTCCATGGGGGCTGGCTCAGGCCCTGAGGTGCCCCCATGAATGTTCCTCTGTGTCCCACTAGGAGTCACGCCCCACATTTTGGTAACCACTGAACCCTACTCGCTAAGCAGGGGCTAGTGATGCCAAAGCCCAGGGAAAGGGAGAACAAGTGCGGGGCCCCCAGCACTGGAACCATGTGAAGGGGCTGCAGGAGAGGGGCAATGGCTGGTGGCCCAGGGAGTTAAGGGCAAAGGGGGCACAGGAGGGGGCAGGAGTTAGGGGTGAAGGAGGTGCAAGGGTTGGGAGTGCAGGAGCTAGCCGTAAATGGGGAGTGGGGATCGTCCAGGGGCAATGGGGAAGTGCCAAATACAAGCTTTCCCCAGGGCACCATTTCCCCTAACGCTGGTCTGAGCAAACAATTGGAAATGACCCTTCAGTGAGACCAGAACCATAGTGTAGAAAAGCCCCTTTGTTAAGTGGTGGTGGCTGAGTGCTTAGGGAGATGGGTTAGAAAACAACAGGCATTTTTCTGTGGAGGTTTGATTCTTGCCTGCTAGGCAAGGCTGGTGTGTGGTGTCTCCATGGCTGCACTTTCAGTGTCTGATCTGCCACAGTGCCCCAGGGAGCCAAGTCTAGACATACTCAGAGGCTCTATGCCAGGGTTTCTCAAACTTCCTTTCACCGCAACCCCCTTCTGCCAAAAAAAAAAAACTTACTGCATGGCCTTGGAAAGAGGGACCAAGCCCCTCCACACTGAGCACAGGCAGAGGAGACAAAGCCTGAGCCCTGCCCCAGTTAGGGGAGGGCAAAACCAGAGCTTGAGGGATTCAGCCCTGGGTGGTGGGGCTCAGACTTTTGGCTTCAGCCCCAGGCCCCAACAAGTCTAATGCCAGCCCTGGTGACCCCATTAAAACAGGGTCACGACCCACTTTGGGGTCCTGACTCACAGTTTGAGAACCACTGCTCTATGCCGATGGGAGAGAGTTTTCCTGTGGGTGTAGTTAATCCTCTTCCCAAGAGGTGGCAGCTATGTCACTGGGAGAAGCTATATCGGTGGGTGCGCAAGCTGTGGTGTTTGCCACATTTAAGAAGTTTAATCAAACCCCATTTTTTAAACCACTTGTGGTCTGGGAATTGCAAAGCAGCTCGATGAATCAGGGTCTGTCCTTCAAAGTCCTGGAGATCACACTTCTATATGTGTGTTATCATGGGGGTATAGCTCAGTGGCAGAGTGCTTAACTGCCCATCAAGTGCTCTTTGTTTCAATCCCCAGTGTTCTCTTATAACCTTTTTTTCATTTTTTTTTTAAAAAAAGGAAAACATTTTCATTTCCATTCTCCATTATGTTCAGGAGCTCCACTATATGGGGGTGCTTGATATGGATGTAAACACTCAACATTTCGCTGTCCAAATGCATAAAAACCTAGCAAAGCTGTCCATCAGCTGAAATCAGTTCCAATCCTCTAAGTGTCTAGTTTATGTTTTCATCAATTAAACAAAGGTATCATATGAATGTACATTTGCAGATCCCTCTTCTCCAGAAGCTGTGCTGTGCAGAAGAACAAGCTACAGTTCAGGACTCTGATGACCAAAGAGCCACCAAATGTTCTGAGGGCTTGGGAAAAATGCCTTCTAGGGAGCTATTGAAAGAGCGTAACCTGTTTAGCTTATCAAAAGAAGATTGAAAGGTGACTTCATTGAAGTGTTGAAGGGCCTTAATGGAGAGAAAAGATTGGGTATTAAAGGGCTCTTTAATCAAGCAGAGAAAGGCATAACAAGACCCAATGGCTGGAAGGTGAAAAGAGACAAATTCATATTACTACTAAGGCACAAATATTCAACAGCGAGGATGATTCACCACAGGAACAAGCTACCAAGGAAAGTGGTGGATTCACCATCTCCTGATATCATTTAATGAAGACTAGATGCCTTTCTGGAATGTGTTTGCCCCAAAAGTAGCTCCTGTGTCATACAGGAGGCCTGTGATATGCAGGAGGTCAGATTAGATGCTCTAATGGTCTCTTCTGGCCATAAAGTCGACTAATTTCTGAAAAACTGAGTGTAGCATTGGGAGCAGCGTCTGATGTTTTCCTGTCTAGCCGGCTTGCTGCCTAGAACGAACGCTCCTTGAGTGGGGTGATCCCCAGGGAGTAGCTCAAACCTCCAAAGTGCCTGGGCAGGGGCAGGACATTAGCACAGCAAGGGAGGGGTGTGGCAGTGACATCACAAAGGCCTTTTGCAGGACCTCAGACTATTGGTCAAAGGTGGTGGGGAGGTGGTGACCTCACAGAGAGATGCTGACATCAGCCAGGCAGGACAGGGGCGAGGGGCCAGGGAAACCTCAGAGACCCCTGTGGCTTTGCTTCAACAAGTCTCCTTCTCCAGGTCTCTCTTTGAGGACTGAGAGAGTATTCGGGTTCACGGACGTGAGCGCCAGGAGGAATCTCTTTCGAGTTTTCTCCTTCCCTTTTCCTGATTTTACTAGAAAACAGCCATCCCTGTTTAGAAGGTAAGAGCCTCCTCGAGGTTTGAAACCTGTTCAGTCTGATCCATCTGGTGACTGTTGAATTCTAGGCATGGAAAACACGAGCTTAAGGAGGCAGAGGTAGGAAATGGGCCCTTTGCCCACAGAAATGGTCTATAATGGACGGCCGCAGGCAGCAGGCCGAGAGATAATCTCATCAAAATGAACTGGCCTGCACAGCAGCTTAAAAGCCAGCTGCTAAAACTAGGACTCAAACACTGGACCCCCCAGTTAAAAGCCTTATGTTCTTCTCACCAGCAGCTTCCTCTTGCAGGACTCTCTTTCCTCCTCCATCAGCTATAATACTGATCTACCACATCTGTGGGGCCTGCGCTGAGTCCCCACATCCCCCTACTTTGTCTTTGTTCCCTGCAGGCTGCAAAAATGTCAGGGGAGGCCACCCCCTCCCTTCACTCGGTGCTCCCACTCATATCGGCCAGCTGGAGCCTCATCTCCTGGAACTCAGCCAGCTGTCACTTGATCCAGTCGTACAGTGACACGCTGACTGGCTCCCCTCCCTGGATGCTCTTGTAGAAATCCCACAGGCGACGCTGCAGGACTTGGCACCATTGGTTTCTTTAATGTTGTGGTGTTTGCCTGATCACTGGAACAAAGCCGCCAACTCCTCCCTCACTGACTCCCACCAATCCCCTGGTTGCCATAGAACCCTCTGATGCTTTCCCGTTCTGCCAACACTGACAGGCCTCACCCCCCTGCTCCTTTATCTTGCAAGCTCTGGATGTTCAGCTTCCAATATCCTCTGCCGTGGGTCAGGGAATTGCCCACATTGAGCACATGGTGAGAGCTGCGTGATCTGAACAGTCCATTGGCACCACCCTGCACTGGGCTGTCGACGTGCTCTCCTTCACGGAAATCCGGTCAGTGCGACTCCTGGCCTGTCCCTGCAGAAAGGTGTATCCCCTCTGTGGCTGCTGTGAGCTCGGGTCAGAGGAATAGGAGGTTACTGCCCACCCTCCACTGGTTCCATTACGGAGAAGCACGTCCTCTAAGCTGACCTCACTACAGACCTGCGCCAGGTAGTGCTCATTGTAAAAACGTTTCCTCTGACGGTAGAGAAAATGGGACCAGCGGTTCTCAGGCCGGCTGAGACAATTAAAATCCGCCCCAACACCAAACACTGTGTGGTCCAGAGGAAGGGAGCCAGTTCCTACCATAGATCTTTCCTTTCACACCTTAACATCCAGTGCCTCCTCTTGGGCCCCTGAATCCCTGCCACATTCCAGGTGCCAGATGCCCCTTCTCCAGCACTGTCATCACTCAGCTTTGCAGAGGAGCTTTCCTCCCAAGTCCCTGCCCCCTCTGGCACCATCTCCAAGGGCCGTCCTGCCTCACTCTGTTCCCGCCATTTTGGGTCAACGAATAAGTCATGTGGGAAAGACAGCGCCCATCTCTTGTGCTTTACAATACAGCACCATGGTGCTTAACAGCACAGGTCAGGTGGGCAAACTAGGGGAAGAAGCCCATGCTCTCTTTTGTCCTGCTGGGGAGCTCAAAATCAGGTACTTGCCTCAGATAAAGGTGCTGCTGCCTTCCTAGAAAACAAGCCACCCCTGCACAAAAAAGGGATGAAAGGGCTGCCAAAGCCTGGGATTGAAGCAGGGAATCAGCACCACAAAAGTCAGGAATCAGCTCAGGGTACGGTATAGCATACGCACGCAGTGGTTAGACAAGCAACAGCAAGGAACTGGACTGGTATGGAGTGAAAGTTCTGTGGGAAGGAACCAAAAAGAGCACCGGGGCTGTGGTACAGCACTTGCATACACTTTCTTTGGCCTGTTTTGCTGGAAGAGTTAGCAGGCCAAAATGGTTAGTCACAGGTCAGTGGGTGGGTTGATGCAAATTCTGGACTCTGGGACCAGAGCTGGGCTGGGGGAAAGAGGGTCACAACTTTGGCAGCACATGCACCACATGCACCACCACCACCCTTTGCTACCTCACTCCATAAGCCCGCACACAGAGCAACCTTTTACCTCTCAGGACCAAAATAGCCAATGAAAGAGATGGAATAGCATAAGCTTAGGACAAACAACTGCATCATCAACAACAACTCTAAGAGATTCAAAAATGCCTTTGTCTTGACACACCAGAGAGAGCAGAAAGAATGACAACAAGCACACTAACATCCATTTCTACCTGCCCCCAGGTTTTGGCGTTTGGAACCCATACCCCTTAATGGTGAGGACTTTTCAGGCCAGGGTGAAGCTTTCAGGCCTCAAATGCCAGGTATAGTTACTCTGTCCTTGATCCAAAATAAATGGGAAAATACACTGGATTACTCCTGCCCCAATAACAAAGAGACTGGGGATCCCACAGCAGCTGAAATCACCGTTTGGACAAGCACTCCCATCATGCAATCCGGGGTGGGTGTGACCATGCAAATGACATCACCCCAAAAGGCCTTGACAACACATCACCAACAGATGGCAGGGGAGAGTTCATACTGACCCTGCTTCAATTAGATTGTGGCAAAGATTAAAAAACACTGAACGTTAAAACTCACCAAACGCCCGTCAATTCATCCTCATCGTCGTATCCGCTCGTTATACTCCACACCTGAACGTAGCCCTCACATGGACAACATACCCTCCTAACTCAGTGTCTGTACGTTAACCTTTTGCCCCCCAGTCGGGGCCATTGCAGATTATGTATTCCTTACGCCACCCGATCTTAAACCGAACTTCTCACCCCTTGAATAATCTGTACGTTGTTCACTGATCACCAGAAACTTCTACGCCTAAACGCTGTACCGTACACTTTTTTTTTCTTTGAACATCATCTTAATAAAATGTTGACATTTGTTTGAGATCCCGGCTCCTGTTCCTTTGCAAGTCGTGTGCGTTTGCTCCGTATTTCAGTCTGCTAATACTGCGGGGTGCGGGTGCGGGTGCGGGTGGGGGTGGGAGTGGGGGTGGGGGGCGATTGAGCCAGAGGCGCTTGCCTGCTGCAGACACGGATCCAAGGCTGAACCTCGTCCCCCACAAGCTTGAAAGCTTAACTGAAAACTGTTTAAGAAGTGCTCCCATCTCCCGCACTCAGCTCCCCAGCTCCCAATGGTGTCCAAACCCCAAATAGATCCCTTTTACCCTGTAGAAGCTGTAAAATCCTGTGACCAGGGCAGCTGCCTAGCAGCCTGCGCATCTGCCTGCCAGCATGAGAGCGCGTAAGGCACTAATCCGGATAGTGGCGGCTAGGTGGCAGGGGGAGGGTGTGAAGAACCAGCAGAGTGGCGCAGTGGGAGCGTGCTGGGCCCCTAACCCAGAGGTCAATGGATTGAAACCATCCTCCGCTACGCGTGCGCTTGTTTCTTTTTCCCTCTGGGCCTTCAAGCGAGCCGGTGACCAGCAGAGCACCAAGAGCCTAGGCCATGAGGCAAGAGGTGGCTGAGGCGAAGCGGCCTGCCAGGGAGCTCCCCGGCACCTCTGGCTGCCTGGGCTGAAGGCAAGAGGCAGGCCTAGGCGTGGTGAGGGCCTCCTGTCCTGGAATGAGGTTGCAGTGCTTCCTGGTCCCCTTTTCCCACCACCCCGGCAGGCGGCTGCTGCGGGAGAACACGAGGGAGGCTCTGGGGGCGCTACGCAGCGCTGTGTGTGTGGCTGTCAGGGGAAAGAGCCAAGGCTCCCAACTCGACCTGCCATTGACTCGCGTGGCTCTGCGCGCCGTCAGCCGGGGCGGGCCAGGCTGCGGACGTGACTCAGGCTTGGGCCGCATGGCCGCGCTTTCCTGACGAGGCATGAGGCGGGCCAAGAGCTTTGCACAGCGTACAGGGAAGTGGGAGGGAGGCGTCTTTGAGCCGGCCTGTCTCCTCCGCTTCTCCCTTGCCGCTTGGGCGGAGGCGGGAAGGGAGCGAAATGTTCCCGGCTGAAAGTTTTTGTGCTCGGCCTTGAGGATTAAGCCGGAGCCTCCGGCACGGCTGCTGGCAGATGGGTTTCTGAATGGCATCCAGCCCGCTCTTTGGACCACCAGCTGAAAGCACTGAGGCCAAGAGGCAGCAAAATGGGACCTTTGAGGCTCCTCCACAGGCCTCGGGGAAGCAAGGAAGCAGCACAGGCTTAGCGTCGACCTTGGGTGGGCTCAAACCACCATCCTTTCGGTTAACAGCCGAACGCGCTGACCCATTGCGCCACAGAGACATGGAGGGGCAAGGCTGTATTGAGCACAAAAGCCGGGAATCAGCTCAGGGTACAGTATAGCACATGTATGCAGTGGTTAGACAAGCAACAGCAAGAAACTGGACTGCTATGGAGGGAAAGTTCTGTGGGAAGGAACCGAAAAGAGCAACGGGGCTGTGGTACAGCGCTCGCATACACGTTCTTTGGCCTGTTTTGCTGGAAGAGTTAGCAGACCGAGATTGTTAGTCACAGGACAATGGGTGGGTTTATGCAAATTCTGGACTCCGGGACGGGGGCAAATGCACCACCTCTGCAACTGACCTTTGCTACCTCACTCCATAACAACACACCGTGAAAAAAATCTAACCGCATAAGCTTAGGGTAAGCAACTGCAGTACTAACAACAATTTTAAGAGATTCAAAACCGCCTCTGTCTTTCCACACCAAGAACAGCAAAAAGGACATCAGCACCACCTACAAAGCACCAACAAACATCCATTCCTACCTCCTACCATGAGTGGCTGTTAGGAACCCATACCCCTTAATGGTGAGTACTTTTCAGGAGAGGGTGATGCTCTCAGGCCTCAAATGCCAGGTACAGTTACTCTGTCCTTCATCCAAAATCAACAGGAAAATACACTGGATTACTCCTGACCCAATAACAAAGAGACTGGGGATATCGCAGCAGCTGAAATGACCGTTTGGACAAGCACTCCCATCATGCAATCCGGGGTGGGTGTAATCATGCAAATGACATCAGCCCCAAAAGGCCTTGACACGGGCTGGGAGAGTAGTCACGCTGACTTTTGGGAGCGTAGGCGGTTGCCCCGGCAGCGCCTCTGCCGCATGTTCTACGTACTCTGCTTTCTCTTCAGTTCGTAGAAATCTTTCGCCTTTTACTAAAGATTTCCGTGGAGAGGAATGTTTATGAGTTTGTACCCAATTTTTTAAAGCTTTGCTTTGGCAAGGCTGTTGCCTGCTGTGAGAAAAACAGAAGAGTGCTCCCTGAGCTGGTGTCACTGGCTGAAGCTTTTCTATAGTATGAAAAAAGTATAGTATGGGGCACCTGGCATTGGCCCCTGTCAGCAGACAGGATACTGGGCTAGGTCTTTAACTTGGACGGGTAGCTGGGAAGACGATAAATCAGACAGAACCCGTTCGACAAACCTCTTCATTTCCTTGTTATTGCCTGACTCCTTTCATTCTTTTCCTTTTCCTTATTTCCCAGCAGACCGACTAGCCACCAGATTTGGGTGCTAGCAGAGGGACCTGACGAGCTCCTTCTTTTCGGCAGCGTTGAACATGCCAGGGCACAGTCAGATTCTGGATGCTCATCTGAATGTAACGCCTAGCGCTCACCTTTATTTCTGTTTCTTAGCTCTTTTGGGCCATCGATCTTTGGTCTGACCCGTAGGATCCCTGCATTAGGAGAGATGGCTAATTAATGAGCCCATAAACCTTGGAAATCAAATGAAACCTGAAGTCCGTAGAAGACCACGAAAGGCCCTTGGGGGGTGGAGTGCGAGCTGAGGAAGCGTTCCTTGCACAGCTTACCTCTCCATTCTCGTTTTCCTGTCCTGAGCGCAAAAGCCAGGAAGCAGCTCCGGGTAGGGAGGGGATACCATATGTGTGCAGTGGTTAGACAGGAAACAGCGAGGAACTGGACTCGTATGGAGTGAAACTGTAAGCATCTTCTGTATGCCTGATGACTGCAGGTTTGAGAGAGTTATGTGGGAAGTGGAGGCCTTCTCACAGCCAGGGCTGGATGTACCCAGGGGCCCCAGCTCATCCATTGTTTCCATGGAATTTGGCCCCCTGCTTTGCACAAGGGACAGAGAAAGATCTTGCTGTTCCTGTGTCTGTGCAAGGAAAATTGTGTTTCTGTATGAAAGACAGGTGGGAAATGGCCCCATGGTGGGACAATATCCTGAGGATTAAGACCTAAGAACTCAGGCTGAGAACTGATATAATTCCACTTATCTGGGATTTAACAAATTGTCTTCCATGGAGCAGGGCCAGATCCAGCATTTTTCCATCCCAAGTGGAAAAAAAATGTATTAAAGCCACAATCAGGGACAGCTCTACCGCTGCCACTTTTGGTGGCAAGTCCTTCCCTCCAAGAGGGACTGAGAGGGCTGAATTGCCACCAAAGAGCCTGACATGCCTCCCCTTTCCATTGGTCACCCCAGGCACCTGCTTGCTGCACTGGTGCCAGCCCTGCCATGGAGACACTGGGAAGATGGGGGGAATCAGGAAAAAAACATGGATTTGTTTACACTGCAAGTGAAGAATAACTGAAGCTTCTTTAGTTTGAAGTCTCTTTTCCCTGACTGGGAATCGAACCCAGGCTGTGGCAGTGAAAGTGCCAAATCCTAACCACTAGACCACCAGGGAGGTGATGATAATTTTTATCTCATTTATACTACACTTTCTTAGGCTACTTTCTATCCACTTTCGAAAGCTGCTCCATTGTCCATTCCCTGAGGGGCTAAGAGCAGAGAACCCCTGTACTCAGGGTCACAACCTGAGCCCAACCCAAGCCACTGAAACAAACTCAAATGATGCTTTCTCCTGCAGGATCACAGAGACACACAAAGAAAACCCATCAGGAACAATCCTCCTCTGCTTTCATATACCCCATCGCAACCCTCTTAGCAGCCGACTCTTGCAGGAAGGACACTGAGCTGATAGGAGCTCTGGCATAGAGACCAATGGAGGAGTATTGCTCCCCCTCACTGTGAGCTAATCACAGTCTGACTCCCTGTAATGGGGCTCTGAGCTTTGCCATCTTGTGAGTTCTGTGTCCTCAACAAGCAACCACATTGCTGAACCCCCGGACCCTTCTGCTGTGGTGATTGCACACTCTGTCCTCTCTATAATCTTAGGCAGGTCATGTTTCTTCCTCTCTCTGAGCTCTATAAACATTTGAACAGAGGCTATATGTAGATTTGCCACTAAGCCATGTTGCCTTTCACCTTGAGCAAGGCAGCAACCAGCGGCATACAGGTGGAAGGCTATGAAATCTGGTTCTCCTCAGAACCCTTCAGCAGCTAGACTTCAGGCATGGAAGAGGCTACTGATCCTTCTCTCCAGGTGGTTAATTCTAAAGACTAGTCTATAGAGCTGGGTGAATGTTTTTTGGATGAATATTTTATTTACTGAAATATTTTGGTGGCCCAAAAATGATTTTTTATGGTTTTTTTTACTTTTGTTTCAACAAGAAAACTGAAAAAAAAATTCATCTTGGAGCAACCTGAACTATTATTATTATTATTATGTAGGGTAGGCTAGCTAGCAAGCAAGGAAATAAATGATTTGCCCAGCTCTACTTGTATGAAAGGTCCACAATGGGAACATACGTATGCTCTGTTCTCAGGCCGTTTGATTTTCACTTGGTCTCCAAAACCCATCTGAGCATGATGAAATATCAGTTGAGGAGACAAGTGAAGGTATGTATTGAAAAGCTTCTTTCCCTGATGAAATCAAATCAGGGTCGTGGTGGTGAAAGCGCTGAAACCTAATGAATAGACTAGACCAGGGGTCCCCAACCCCCGGTCCGCGGCCCGGTACCGGTCCGCGGCCTCTTACAAACCGGGCCGCGAACCGACCCAGTGGACCTCCCGCAGGCGTGCCTGCGGGAGGTCTACCCGAGCCGCGGGACGAGCGCTCCCTCCGCAGTCATGCCTGCGGGAGGTCCGCTGCTCCAGGGCTCCGGTGGACCTCCTGCAGGCATGACTGCGGACGGTTCGCTGGTCGCGCGGCTCAGCTGGACCGCCCGCAGGCACGCCTGAGCCGCTGGACCAGCGAACCGTCCGCAGTCATGCCTGCGGCAGCTCAACCAGAGCCGGTGGACCTCCCGAGCCGCGGGACGAGCGCTCCCTCCGCAGGCATGACCGGTCCCTGGTCCTGAAAAGGTTGGGGACCCCTGGACTAGACCACCAGAGAGGTAACAGTGGGTGTTTTTTATCACCCGTAGGAAGCTTTCTCTGGCTCCTCTGTCTAATTTTAGAACCTGGTCTATTCTCCATTGTCTTGAGGGGACAAGAACGGAGGGTGAAGGATCCCCTGTGCTCAGGGTCACAAACTGAGCCCAACCAAAGGCTTTGACACAAACTCAAATGACGCCTCAGCGTCCTCCACAAGGATCACAAGAGTAACACAAACAAACCCCAAGAAGAACAATCCTCTTCTGCTTTCATTTAGGCCCATCGCCACCCTCTCCACTTCTTCTTCCTACCACTAGAGGCTCTTCCAGGAAAACCCATGGAGCCAATACTAACTCTTTCCTAGAAGCCCAGGAGGGGTTTTGATACCACCTCACACGAGCTGACAGGAGTTAGATTCTGTGTAACGGGGCCCTTAGCTTTGCCTGCTCCCAAGCCTTGCTCTCCTGAGGCTCTTAGGCAGGAAATGTCTCTTCCTGTCTCTGAGCTTTAGTAGGACAGGAAGTGAGGTCAAATTGACATTTCCATCCTCTGAGAGTGAGGGAGAATTTTCTCCTCTTCTAGCCTAGCTAAGAGAGGGGAAAATAACCCTTCAGGAGCTGACTGTCCCCCTTCAGCCATCTTTAGCGTCTCTACTTCTTCCTACATTGGCTCCAGCTCTGCACGGGGCATATAAGTACTTCGGTGTCATATCCCTCCCAGCCCTTTTTATTGTCATGGAGATTGTTTCAGGCTGCGGACGGAGTCAGCTCTCTGCCTATCGACTGGATCACACTGTCTTCATTTCTTGTATATTTCTCTAACTCCTCGTTACTGCATTTGTGATGATTTATAAAAAACAGTCTGAGAGTAAAACAAGATGGCAATAAAAATCAATATACTGTGCTAAAAATACCAATGGAACAGTAAGGAGATTTGTAGCTCAGTGTTTGCGTTAACATCGTTTGAAGACATACAAGATGATGAGGGTTCAAAAATATGATGGGAGAATGTTATTTTAAAAGGGGAATGGGATGTTGTATGTTAAAAGGAGGGTTTAGAGAGTTCCAATTATTATGTTAGGATTCCTCACACCCCAACCCTGCCTAGCCAGGAAAGTAGCGGAAATGTGATCATCAGTCAATAGATTTCTCTGACATGAAAAGGATACATGAGGCTGTTTTTAGTTAGCTCAACATAAATAAAAGTGAGAGGAAAACTGCTGGCTGGGAGCTAAATATGCAGGACAAAGGGTTGGGATTCTTCTATGCTCAGATTTGTTATGGAGCTGGCAGTCTCCCAAATGATGGTCTGTTCCTTCCCTCAAAATGCCGGCTAAGTCTCTCCTTTTGAATTTAAAGCTCAATGAAAGGAAAAAAATAATGAGGAAGAAAGTATAGAAGCCATGGATGTATTTAAGAAAGGACTTGGAGTGATAAAAGACCAAGGGAGAGAGAGCCAGCAACGAGCTCGTATACATCGCTCACCGGCACGGGAGACCTGTGTGACATTGCAGTAATCACGCATGCCTTCCGCCTCCTGACGTGCCCGGACGCCGTGGTAAAGAACATTGCGACGGCCGCCCTGCACGCCGCCACTGCGAAGCGAATCGGCAGAGCTCCCTCTGACCAAGATGTGGCGACCGTCCTGAGCGGCTCCCTGGACGGTGAGTTCGCCTGGGACAGGGGCGACATCGCCTCGCTGTGGACCCGCGCCCGCAACACTCATATCATACAGGAATTTGTATCAATGTATTGCCCTGATTAAAAGCTATGGCTGTAAGGTTCCACTGTTGTTAGTACTTGAAACTGCGTGGAGACACCCGAGTGGGTGTAAAGTCCATTACCTTAACAAGGGGTAGTTGATTATTTTATAAAGATCCAAATTTCTTGGTCAAGGTCTAGTCAATGTCTAGATGCCAGAGAAAATAATACACTGATGATAATAAGAATATAGAAAATTTTGCAGTCACTATGGGCATAACTATGATGATTGTTTCATGTTTCACTCTTTATATCTGACACCACCGCCTTTCCCTTTAGTCTTGTAGTTGACCAAGGGTAAAACTAAACATCTCTTCAGATACAAGGGAGTGTTTATGTTCATTCCTGTGAGCTACACAGGGGCTTGATGTAGCTGCTTTCATTCCTCCATCTCTGCTGGGATAAGTAACATTTCAGGCTGTCACTGAACTGAAGGAGGGAGATCATTTTTTGACAGGTTACGCCTCCTCTTAAAGGTGTTTGTCTGGCTGGCAGCCCTGGTTCCCAGGTCTCTCCTGAGGGAAGAAAGTTTCTGTGCAAAATACCAAAACTTTTAACAGAGAGGAGGGAAAGACCATGGCCACATGATGGGGTCAGTATGTTCCACAACATGGTTCTTTTATGTGGGATGACTCTGAACACTGACTGATCTCCACTCCCTTGTGTTTGAAGAGATGTTTAGTTGTGCACTTGGGAACCTATAAGGTTGAAGAAGTTTTATGGATAGTGACACTACGATTGAAGGGTTATTTAATGTTGTAGAAATTGTTAAAAACTCTTAGCTTCAACTGGAACTGCCTGTTATTAAAGGCTGGTTTCCCCACCTCAGTTCCATAAGCTCTGCTAGAAATGCCCTGGCTTCTCTCCTGTCTCGGTGGGAACTATAGTGAATCGTCCCCTGCTGCCCTTGGCTCCAGGCTGGTTTTTCTGGGGAGGGGACGTGGAATTGATTTGTTTGCTGTTGAGAAGGGAGCCAGGCCAGTTCTCAGGGAACGAGAACTCCCAGCATCTTCCCAGCCCAGCCCAGGCTGCTGCCCTGTCCCAGCCTCTGTTCCCCTGGGGGCCCTGCGTGTTTGACTCTAGAGCAGGCCGGGAGCAGCAGCTGAGGCAGAGGACAGCCTGCGCCGGGCAGATAAGAAGGAGTTTAGCAAGCAAAAAAGGTAAAATGGCAGGGGAGTATCACCTTGGACTAGACAGCATTTCTCCATTGGTCTGTCTGCTTTGGGGCAGGGACAATAACACGTCCTGCTGCTTTCGTTATTTCAAAGGGCGGTTTAGGATTTTCATTGTCACACACGGTGCACAAAGCAGGACTCAACCTTTGCTGTAAACTAAATGAGCTGCCCACAGATTCTGGCAGCCACAATGACCATTAGGGTGAGAGCTCAGACCTGCCCCTGTCCAAGAGGGAGACAGGAGTCATCTGTGTGGGGACTGGACCACTGACCTATCAGCTCTTAACTCCCAAATGTTCAGTAACTCTATTATCAGTGTCCGTAAATGTAATTTAAACCGTAAGGAAAACCACACTGGGTCAGACCAAAGGCCCATCTAGCTCTGAAACTTGTCTTCTGACACTAGCCAACAACCAGTCAACAAGGCACCACTGGGAGTTGAACCCAGGCTCTCCTGTTTACGAAACAGATGCTTTAGCCAGCTAAGCCATGGTGCCTGTAGGTAGCTATAACACACTGTCTGCGCACACCTGACTCCCTGCCATCGCCACCAGGGCCTGACAAGCTTTGCTTCTGTTTGGATTCTGCAAAGCAGAGGAGCACATGACGTTTCCCTTACAAGTTGTGTGTGAGTGAATCTTTGGCCAGGTCTGCACTACAAAGTTGTTTCAGCAGAATTATATTGCTCTGGTGTGTGAAAAACACACAACGCTCCCTCGGTCGGTAGCTTGTGGCTGGTGTACACACTGCAATGCCACGTCTGGCGACAAAACTGCCCTGTTTTGGTGACGAAATAAAACGACTTCGATGAGAGGTCTAGAGCATTTTTCAGGAAACTTAAAGTAACAAAGTAAACGCTGCTGTTCATTATATCACCATAACTGGCCTCCTCCAGTATGCCACAATGCCCGCCGTGAACTCACCTGCCCTGCATTCCTGCTACAGAGCCATGGGCCCCTCCCCTTTCATCGCTCTGGGAAGTTCTCACAGCTGAGCCTGCTGCTCTGCTCCGGCAGCCAGGAGCAAATCACTGCCGTGGATGCTGCTCTCTCCCGCCCTGCGAACACAGAGCAGGGTGGTGGGAACTTCCTGACAGTGTAGGGGGGCCACTGGCATCTGAACTGTGACGCCCCCAGGACACCCCTTCCCTCGAGGAGGCTCTTACCTTCTAAACAGGGACTTCTGTTTTCTAGTAAAATCAGGAAAAGGGAAGGAGAAAACTGAAAAGAGGTTCCTCCTGGCGCCCACATACCTGAACCCGAATACTCTCTCAGTCCTCAAAGAGAGACCTGGAGAAGGAGACTTGCTGAAGCAAAGCCACAGGGGTCTCTGAGGTTTCCCTGGCCCCTCGCCCCTGTCCTGCCTGGCTGATGTCAGCATCTCTCTGTGAAGTCACCACCTCCCCACCACCTTTGACCAATAGTCTGAGGTCCTGCAAAAGGCCTTTGTGATGTCACTGCCACACCCCTCCCCTTGCTGTGCCAATGTCCTGCCCCTGGCCAGGCACTTTGGAGGTTTGAGCTACTCCCTGTGGATCACCCCACTCAAGGAGGGTTCGTTCTAGGCAGCAAGCCGGCTAGACAGGGAAACATCAGACGCTGCTCCCAATGCTACACTCAGTTTTTCAGAAATTAGTCGACTTTATGGCCAGCAGAGACCATTAGAGCATCTAATCTGACCCCCTGCATATCACAGGCCTCCTGTATGACACAATAGTGACACTCTGCCACTTCAAGTTTGCTGGAAAAAGCTCTAGTCTTCTCATCAAAGTGTTTTTATTTTGTCACCAAAACAGGGCAGTTTTGTCGCCAGACGTGGCATTGCAATGTGTGCACCAGCCACAAGCTGCTGACAGAGGGAGCATAGTGTGTTTTTCACACACCTGAGCAATATAATTCTGCTGAAATAACTTTGTAGTGGAGACCTGGCAAAAGATTCACACACACACACAGCTTGCAAGGAAAATGTCACCTGCTCCTTTGCTTTGCAGAATCCAAACACAAGCAAAGCTTGTCAGGCCCAGGTGGCAATGCAGGGAGTCAGGTGTGAGCAGACACTGCACCTCAGTCACAGGCAATCGCCATGGTTTAGCTGGTTAAGGTACCTGTTTTGTAAACAGGAGATGCTGGGTTCAACTCCCAGTGATGCCTTGTTGAGATGCTTTTAGAGCACCTGGTATTAGCTACTGTCAGAAGACAAGATTCAGAGCTAGATGGACCTTTGGTCTAGTCCAGTGTGGTTTTTCTTATGGTTTAAATTACACTCACAGGCACTGATAATAGAGTTACTGAAAGTTTGGGAGTTAAGAGCTGATAGGTCAGTGGTCCAAGCCCCTCGCAGATTACCCCTGTCTCCCTCTGGGACAGGGGCAGGTCTGAGCTCTCGCACCAAATGCTCATTGTGGCTGCCAGAATCTGTGGGCAGCTCATTTAGTTTACACCCAGGGTTGAGTCCTTGATTCACACAACAAGGATAACAACCCTTTGTTTCTCCTGCTCCAATAACATGGAGACTGGGAATCCTACACCAGCCACAAGTGATCATTTTGGCAAGCAACCCAACCTATTTCCAACATACTGTAAAATCCACATGCAGACTCATACACGAAACCTTGCAAGAAAATCTTCTTGAGGGGGTCTGAAGCACCTGCTGCTGGAGGGAAGGAGGGAGCTGTGGGTGGGGATTGAGGGGCACTGGGAATAGGAGGGGCCTGTGGGTTGGGATTGAGGGGCACTGGGAATAGGAGGGGGCTGTGGGTTGGGACAGAGGAGAAGGGTGAAGAGGAGCAGGCTCTGGTTGGGAGTGAGGAGCAGTGAGCATAGGAGGGACTGAGGGTTGGGATTGATGGGCATGGGGAAAAGAGGGGACATGGGTTTAGGCTGAAGAGCATCTTCATTTGGGGATCCAGCAGGACAGGGGAAGGCAGCAGGTGATTCTCATTCTTTAGGGATATTCTGTATGTAGGGGAGGAACATGCTATATGCCCAGACAGTTTTATTCCTCCAGCCTGTGAGGACAGAGGGGCTGTCAGGAAGTTGCCCCTTCAATCCCCCCCACACAAAGACCCTTCTTAGGAAAGGGAAAATCCTGAAGAGAAAAAGTAGCACCAAAGAAGACTCCAGAAAGTCTGGTTTTTACAACCATACTGAGAAGTTTATCACCTGACCAGGGATTTGAACCCTGGACCATCAGATTAAAAGTCTTATGCTCTGCCAACTGAGCTAGCCAGGCTCACATAGGAAAAGTGCCAATTGGTTCAGAGGTGAAGCTAGTCAAGAAAAAGAGAGACCGACACAATAGGGGAAACCTGCTGCTCTCTCTCTCTTCCCAGCCCTGGCCTGGCCTGGTATTAGTGCTGGTTAAAAAGACGGGAAAATATCGGCATCTATCAGCCTTTCATAGCTGTACAAGACTCAGGCACAATACAGGGGTGCCCATCTGCAAGTGCCGAATGGTTGGATTGGCTAATGCAGCCTGTAGATGTCCAGAGCACTCTGGGATATACAACCAAGTGTCCATCATCATCATTATTTCGAAGGGATAATGATAATAAGAGGAAGGGTCATTACTGACTCAGTAGTTGCATACAAAGGTGCACGTTTGGCAGTTACACTGGGAAATTCTGGCTCCTTCTCAGGCTCAGGTTGGCCACCCCGGTCTAGATGTAGAAGTTAAAACATTTAAACTTGAACGAGGGGCCAATTTCCCCATCATTTCACACCTTTACATCCAAACACGATGACTTTCTGAATGAACCATCCTCGTTCAACCAGAAGATCTTGGGGTGGATGTAGGAGTCACTGGGTAAAATTTTCTGCACTCTGTTATGACTCAGGTAAGAGCAGAGGTACCTAGTGATCTAGTCTGGCTGTAAAATCTATATATCAACACCAAATATGGTGTGAAATTAATCCTCAGAAACGGCTGTTCCCCACCCAGACCCCAGCAAGGGGCTCTCCAGGGAAGGGGGCTGTCGAGGAAGGAAAGAAGAAAGATGTCCTTCTCTCCCTGGAGGGACTGGGCTCTGCGCTTTGGACAGAAAGGAGGGGAAGGAAATAGCTACATGATGGCAGCAGAACCTAAGAAATGAAACACAACAGGCTTCTGAGCACGTTGCTTCTGAACAGTAAATGAACCTGACTCCCGTATCACGAAAAACCAAAAAGCCGTTTCTTTGTATGCCCAGGAGAAAAGAGTTCCAATCATTCCTGCCTGTTTACTTTTGAATTATTTTACATTATAAAGAAAATTGTAACAAAATTAGTCTGAACTTGAGCTGCCTGTTATTAAAAGCTTGTTCCCCAATTCAGTTCCAACTGCCCTGCTAGAAACACCCCCAGGTCACTGCTCACCCCAGGAATAGGAAAAAGAGAAACCCCCAGTGGGCACTGTCCTTGGTGCCAGGCTGCTGTCCCGGGGTGCGGGTGGGGACTGATTGTTTGCTGCTGAGGAGGGAGCCAGTAGAGGCCTCTGGTGCTCTGCTCCTAGCATCTGCCCGGCCCAGGCTGTCCTCTGCCTCAGCTGCTGCTCCCGGCCTGCTCTAGAGTCAAACACGCAGGGCCCCCAGGGGAACAGAGGCTGGGACAGGGCAGCAGCCTGGGCTGGGCTGGGCTGGGAAGATGCTGGGAGTTCTCGTTCCCTGAGAACTGGCCTGGCTCCCATCTCAACAGCAAACAAATCAATTCCATGTCCCCTCCCCAGAAAAACCAGCCTGGAGCCAAGGGCAGCAGGGGACGATTCCCTACAGTTCCCACTGAGGCAGGAGAGAACCCAGGGTGTTTCTAGCAGAGCTTATGGAACTGACCTGGGGAAACCAGCCTTTAATAACAGGCAGTTCCAGTTGAAGCTAAGTGTTTTTAACAATTTCTACAACATTAAATAACCCTTCAATCCTAGTGTCACCATCCATAAAATTGCTTCAGCCTTATAGGTTCCCATGTACACAAATAAACATCTCTTCAAATCCAAGGGAGTGGAGATCAGTCAGTGTTCAGAGTCATCCCACATAAAAGAACCATGTTGTGGTACATATTGGCCCCATCATGTGGCCATCGCCTTTCCCTCCTCTCTGCTAAAAGTTTTAGTATTTTTCACAGAAACTTTCTTCCCTCAGGAGAAACCTGGGAACCAGGGCTGCCAGCCAGACAAACACCTTTAAGAGGAGGCGTAACCTGTCAAAAAATGATCTCCCTCCTTCAGTTCAGTGAACCCTTCTCTCCTGCAATGGCGATGGTCAGACAGAGGGGACGTGGTCACCTGCATCCCTGCCAGGGAGATATTGGCTCGGCTCTTTCTTTCTGCTGCTGTTGTTAGTCCATGAAACATCAGGGATGGATGCAAGGCTGAGTTCATGCACCAATCCCCTGAAACATTTCAGTGCCCCAGAGAAATCCTGACCCCGGATATTGGAATGATAGGGTGGAGATTCGAATAGGAAAGGGACTGTCTGAATTGTCAGTGAGGGGAATGAACAACAATCTATAGCAATGTCATTAACCACAAACACACTCTCATCCTGCTCCAGCTGGAAGGGAAATGGGCAGGAACTCTTGCTGTTCAGCCATGGACACACTTACACTAATGCAGCCGTGAGTCTGCTGGGGGAGCTGGTCTGAGCAATTTGAAGTGACAATTCTGTGAGAACAGAAACATTGTGTAGTGAAACAGCTATACATCAAGTAGTTGTGGCCGAGTGGTTAAGGCGATGGGCTAGAAATCCATTGGGGTCTCCCCACGCAGGTTTGAATTCTGCCAACTATGGAAGCATTAGTGTATTGTCATTGCTGTTGTCTTAGTGCCTGAGCATCCATGGAGCAAGATCTGGTCTCACTCTGAGGCTGTCTACACTTAAAATATTGCTGTAGCACTGTGGAGTAGACAGTTGCTACAGTGAGGGGAGGAGTTTTCCATCCCTGTAATAGCTGCATTGGCAGAACAATCTTTCCTTTCATTTAGCACTATCTAACCACGGCTTATGTCAGCTTAATTATACTGGTTCTGGGGTTTTCACACCCTGATAGACGTACTTGTTAGAGGGTTTATCCCATCACCCTCCCATTCCCTGGTCCTTCTCGCGTGACCAGAGAGCAGCAATGCACAAAGCTCAAAGGTGCAAACAATTCAATGTTTATTGGGATAAACTTCCAGCAAGCAATTATTCCAATTTCCTTCCTCATTGTCCCCCTGCCCAGCTCTGACACCACAGAGCCTTGCCTATGTCCCTGTTCCCATTCCCTGTTCCTATTCCCCCCCTTAGCAAAACATAATTCCAATTCTCCTACCCCCATTCCCATTCCCCCCCTTACTTCCTGACTGACTGCAGACTATATAGTAAAACTGGAGTTCTGCTTAGCTATACCCTAACCAAGCATTTTACTGAAATGTAACTAACCAATCCTAACATATTGTAACATGATAATCTAACCAATTATAGCCCACCACCTTAATTGGTTTACACCCCACAAATTAATTATACAGCAGACAGAAACAGTCACAGAACCAGACAGAGATTATACAGACAAGCAATAGGAAAGTGGGGACTACAGTGATAGAACAACAAAGAAATGGGGATTTCACACCCCAGCTGTTGGTAAGTGAGTTGTTCCTTGACAGGATGCTGTCATGGTAGAGGTTGTGGTTGCTGGTTGCTTAACTGTCTGGCCCCCAGGGCAGGATTTTGAGGTTCACCATTACTGTCTCATACTGCCAGCACCCATCTTTTGTTCACTTAAAACGTGAGCAGGGAGATTACAACACCACAGAACTCATGGAGCTCCAGGAAATGTGTAACTTCAGATCTGGGTGAGTGTGTCTAAAATTCAGCTGTGCTGTAGAAGGTCTCTAGGAGTTGGAAGAGATGTGCCATCTCAACCTCCCTAAAGAGTTCATCAACTATTAATGAAAACTAGGGTTGATAAATCACATTCTTTGTAGTAGCAGGATGGTGGACTGGTCTAAAGTGCTAGTTATAAGACTCTTTTTGTCCAATCCCTTGGGTGTTCTGCTCTCTGCATAGAGATGTGGTTTCACATCCCACTCCTGACATTACCATTAATTCTATCCGCAGAAAATGGCCTCACTTCAATCTCCTTTGCAACAATAGAACCCCATTTCCTTAGCTTTGCTATTCCAGTAGTTGTGAGAGAAGCTCCAGACCAGGGGGAAACAGGGCCTGTTCTCTCGACCCATCAATTTTTGTCTTCCTTCATTCCAAGCCATTTTCTCAGATACGTCCGTATTTCCCACACTTTTATGAAACTTTAGGGTCATCATTTAATTGCCACACAACTGTACTTATGAAGTGAAGTGAAACACAACATTTTTTGGATATTCTTGCAGAAGAGTTTTGCTTTCTGACCTGGAATTGAACAGGGGCTGCCCGAGGGGGACAATGCTGCTCCCTTTTCTTGGCTCATCCAAAAAACATAAGTTCGTGGTGCCCTTTGTTTCCCTGTTCTTCAAACACCTGTCGGGGTGGCCTAGGGAGACTTGGCCCTGACTCTCGGGGTCCCTCCCTGCCCTACCTTTCTATAGGATTCTGTTGTGTGGGTTTGTGCTGTGTCGTTGTTCCACGCTGAGCTGTTTTGCACAGTGTCACTTTGCACTCTGACGCATTGTTCCGTGTTGTATGGTTTTTGCACTGCCTTGTGTTGCGTTGGTTTGAGCTGAGCTCTTTTGCAGTGTGTCATTTTGCCCCTGGGGTGTTCATTTGCATGATGGTGAATTGTCGGGCTTTGCACTCCTACGTATTGTCACTTTGTGCTGTGTAATGTCATTTCACGCTGAATTGTTAGATGTTAGATCGGGGTGTTTCCACTTTTGTTGTTGTTTATATTATATTGCGATGGCATCGAATTACAGAGCTGTACAGCTGCAAGGGCCCTGGAGAGGTCATGAAATCCAGCCCTCTGTGCTGAGGCAGGGCCAAGCAGAGACGATGCATCAGGGGCCATGTGGGATCAAGTGCCCACAGCAGCCGGCCCAGGCAGGGAGCAGAAGGAGGGAACCAGAGCCAGAGCAGGTTGTCTATGGGACAAAGTATATGTAGAGTATCCTTGACAGAGGTTTGTTCAACCTGTTCTTAAAAACCTCCGAGGACAGAGACTCCACAGACACCCTTGGGAGCCTATTCCAGAGCTTAACTACACTCAGAGTTAGAAAGCTGTTCCCAACATCTAACGTGAAGCTCCCTGGCTGCAGATTAAGCCCATTACTTCTTGTCCTACCGTCAGTGGACATGGAGACCAATTGATCATCGTCCTATTTATAATGACCAAACTTTTCTCTTTGCAGACATCTGTTAAATGGTTATTATCCCCTCTTCTTGCCTGGGGTAGAATGGAACAGGAGAAATTCCTCTCTTAACAGAGGATGCAAATGTCAGTTTGGTCTCTCTTCATGTTTTACTGAAGCTCAGAGAGAGGAAGAAACATGACCTGCCAAAGAGCATAGAGAGTTTGTTTCATTTTGGTCTGTGACTATTAGCAGAAGAGTAACACCTAAGGGCTGTCGCTACCACCCACCATGGGGCTTGGATTTATGATTGTGGGATTAAGAGCATCATGCTCTACCAACTGAGCTAGCTAGATTTAAAGTCAGTCAACTGCCCAGTCGCAGTGTAGAAGGAGCCTGAGGGTGTTTATTTGTGAGCTGAGGTTCCCCATCTGACATTTGCCTTCTTTCCTGGTTCGTTATGTCTCCAGCGAGCAAACCGGAGCTGTCACAAGGCTCGTTAAATGCTGCTTTCTAGACCAGAGAGCTGGGGTTGATTTAACATGCTGTCGCCATCAGCTGGTCAGAGTAACCAGGGTGGGAGGGTGGAATTTAGGATTCTCCCACCAAGGGGAGGTGCTGTTGGACTCATCTAGTGGGGGAGAGTCTGAGTCTGAATTCCCCACATGCCACACACACATTTTCACAGAGAATCAGGCCCCCTGGGGAAAAACTCAAAAGAAGCCCAGGCCCAGGAGTGTCAGAGAAGGGAATCTCTGTTTGCCTTAAGAGGTGGGTGAGGGAAACCTGCAGGTCCTTAGATCCCTCCAGCGTCTGATAGAACCATTTGTGGGGAAGGTCTGGGGAAGCGGAGGAGGACAAGGAGATGGGAAAAGGGCTTGCAGCTGTTGTGCAATCCCCATGCTCCCAGCAGAAGGGTCCGGGGGGCTCAGCACTCAGAACTCACAAGATGGCAAAGCTCAGAGCCCCATTACACGGAGTCAGACTGTGATCAGCTCACAGCGAGAGAGAGCAACACCCCTCCCTTGGTCTCTATGCCAGAGTTCCTATCAGCTCAGTGTCCTTCCTGCAAGAGTTAGCTGCTGAGAGGGTTGCAATGGGGTAAATGAAGGCAGAGGAGGATTGTTCCTCATGGGTTTTCTTTGTGTGTCTCTGTGATCCTGCAGGAGGAAGCATCATTTGAGTTTGTTTCAGTGACTTGGGTTGGGCTCAGGTTGTAACCCTGAGTACAGGGATTCCTGCACTTTCTGCTCTTAGCCCCTCAGGGAATGGACAATGGAGTAGCTTTAGAAAATGGATAGAAAGTAGCCTAAGAATGTGTAGTATAAGTGAGAAGAAAGACAACATCATCATCTTCCTGGTGGTCTAGTGGTTAGGATTTAGCACTTTCACTGCCAAGGCCTGGGTTCAATTCCCAGTTAGGAAAAAGTGACTTTAAACAAAAACACATTCAGTTATTCTTTGCTTTCAATATAAACAAATTCATCTTATTTTCCTAATTCCCGCATCTTCCCAGTGTCTCCATGGCAGGGCTGGCTCCAGACACCAGCACAGCAAGCCGGTGCCTAGGGTGGCCAGTGGAAAGGGGAGGCTTCAGGGGCAATTCAGACTTCTCAGTCCCTCTCAGAGGCAGAGGTAGAGCTGCTGCGGATTGCAGCTTTTTATTTTTTTTTTCCCGCTTAGGGTGGCAAAAACACTGGAAGTGGCCCTGCTCCATGGAAGACAATTTGTTAAATCCCAGATAAGTGGAATTATATCAGTTCTCAGCCTGAGTCCTTAGGTCTTAATCCTGAGGATATTGTCCCACCATGGGGCCATTTCCCACCTCTCTTTCCTAGGGAAGCACAATTTTCTTTGCACAGACACAGGAACAGCAAGATCTTTCTCTGTCCCTTGTGCAAAGCAGGGGGTCAAATTCCATGGAAACAATGGACAAGCCGGGGGCCCTGGGCACATCCAGCCCTGGCCGTGAGATGTTCCCTCCCGTCTTTCTTTATGCTCCTGTTGTTATTTCATGGATTGTCTGGGATGGGGGAAAAGCTGAGTTCACTCCAGGTGGAGGGGAAAAAGGACCCTGAAAATCTCAGGCCCCAACCCCTGCTACCAGGATCACTGAGCTGCTGGGAATCTGCATGGGAAAGGGACGGTGTGAATTGTCAAGGTGGGGAATGAATAACAATCTACAACTAGATCCGCCTCATTAATCACTGACACAGGCTAATCCTGCTGCAGATAGAAGGGAAACTGGGAGTGATTCTTTGCTGTTCAGCCATGGAAACAGTGACCCCGTTGCACCGCAGTGAATGTGCTGGGGAAAGCTGGACTTCACAGGCAGGTGGAAAGAGCAGATCCTAGAAACACCTGGAGCTTCCCACACCACTGCTGCCACCAGGGTCAGGTGCTGAGCAACTCACAGCGCCCTTCCCCTCCCTTTACCTTCCAGCAGGGGGTGGCAGCACCCCTCACCCAATGTAGGGGAGAGGGCTGAGTGTATCTCTGCACCCTGAGTCCAGGGCACCTTGAGTCTCTCTGCCCCACACATAGAATCTGGCCCTGCTGCAAAGTGACCCTAAGAACCAGCAGCCTCCAGGACTGCAGGTTTGGCCCTCAGAACAGGGAATGTGTCCCCCATGCTGCTCTTAGGCCACTGGATGCTCTGGGAATAGGACAGCTCTGAGTATAACCTGCATCTAGGGATGTGGCTCAGTGGTAAATCACATGTTTTGCATGTATGAGGCCTTGGGTTCAATCTCCAGCATCTCCACGTGAATGTGGCCCTGCAATCTCCCTGTACCAGTTTTAGTCTTGCTCAGTGAGGGGCAATTGCATGGTAGGTCTGGGGTGGCTTCTGCTCCTAAGTCACCTTGGTACATTTAAAAGCAGCAAAGAATCCTGTGGTACCTTATAGACTAACAGATGTTTTGCAGCATGAGCTTTTGTGGGTGAATACCCACTTCATCGGATGCAAGCCATTGGTACATTTAAGATTCCCACCTGCTGTGCTGCTTGGGACAAGGGTAGATGAGAAGGGCAAATCCTCCAGCACTGGAGGGAAAGGTCCCATCTGCACAGACTGAGAGGCAAGGAAACAGAGGGGCAGTCAGTGCTCAGAGAGGAGAGAGGTCAGTGATTTACACCCAGCAGGGGACACTGTCTTTTTGAGTATCACAGGGGTAGCTGTGTTAGTCTGGATCTGTAAAAAGCGACAGAGTCCTGTGGCACCTTATAGACTAACAGACGTACAGGAGCATAAGCTTTCGTGGGTGAATTCCCACTTCGTCAGATGAATGGAGTGGGAATTCTGTGCCTGGTTAGCCAACTACAAAAGCAGTTTCTCCTCCCTTGGTGCTCACACCTCAACTGCTAGAAGAGGGCCTCATCCTCCCTGATTGAACTAACCTCCTTATCTCTAGACTGATTCTTGCCTGCATATTTATACCTGCCCCTGGAAATTTCCATGACATTCATCTGACAAAGTGGGGATTCACCCACGAAAGCTTATGCTCCAATATGTCTGTTTCTCTGTAAGGTGCCACAGGACTCTTTGTCTTTCTGAGGCGAGTGCAGCTTGCTTGGGATGGTGCTGACGATGGATAGAAAAAAGGCTGGAGTCAATGACAGATGAGACCACAGAAGGGGAAGGGGAATGGCAGCCCCACAGAAGGTCCTGGGTGCTCAGATGCCCCAGTTATTGCACCCTGGCCTGTCACAGAGAGAGAAAAGACACAGAGGGACCCACCCCCCCTACAGTGATCCCATGGACAAGAACCTGGTTGGGAGTGGGGTGAAGGTTCCCTCTGGGCAAAGGGGAGCTGAAATCCCTCGGTGTCCTGGAATTTAAGCAGTGGAAGCTTCAAACCCTGCACGGGTGTGGGCTGAGGTGCATCAGCAGAAGGTTGGTCTGGACAGGGCGGCAGGTTTGTATAATTTTTGGTCGTTCCCAGAATGGGACCAAGTCCTGCCCCACCCCACAGCTGTGTAAGGCTCTGGGGGGGGGGGAGTTTGGATGTGGGAGGGAGAGGGATTGGGCTCTAGGAGAGAGTTTGGGTGCAAGGTCTGAGCTCAGTCAGGGGGTGCTGCAGGAGGGTGTGTGGGGGGCAGGGTCTTGGAGAGAGTTTGGGTGCAGGTGTGGGGTCTGGGTTGGGGGTGCAGGAGAGGGTGAAGGGTGCAGCATTTACCTCGGGCATCTCCCGAAAGCAACTCGCACCCCCCTCTGGCAGCAGCCCCTAAGTGGGAGGGCAGGGGGCGTCTTTGAGCACGGCTGCCCGCAGACTCCACCCCTGCAGCTCCCGTTGCCACAGTTCTCAGAGTTGGCTCTCGGGGCGGGGACAGCACGTGGAGATGCCACCACCCCCACCCCAGGGGCTGCAGGGACGTGCCAGCCACTTCCAGGAGTGGCGTGCCACATGGAGCGAGTGTGGCCAGGAAACCGCCTTAGCCCCCTTGTGCTGGTGGTGGTGGTGACAGGGGTCCTTGGGCCCTTTTAACTTGACCGGGGCGGCAGGCAGGACCAGGGGGACACTCCCAAGGGCCTAATGTTGCTTTGCACAACAATAAATCTTGGAACAGGACAGAAATGAAATGGCAGCAGAACCTAAGGAATTAAAAGCCTCCGGATTCTTGTGTGCGCACTGACTCCAAACGGAAACTGTAATTTGACTCGCTTTGTGTCTGCGGCTGGTAAAATATCAAGGCAAAATCATTCCAGTGATTGTGACCCTGGGTTTGAGGAGGCTTTGGTCTTATTAAAATGTAACTAGCATGTTACACTTGTGTTTTTAAAAGTGGCTTCCCCAAGCAATATCGAGTTGTTCTTCCCACAGCTGGCTGATGGGGGGCAGCAGGGGATCTCCCCAATCTGGGGGAATCTCTCTGGGTCCCACTGTTAGTTCTCCATCCTTTCTCCCCCTAATCACAGACACCCCTCCCCTCCCCATTATCAGTGTTTTAGAGCAACCCCTCCCTCCTTTTATGGGATACAGACTCTCTGTGAAAGAGACTGACTGGGGCTCCTCTCTGCACGGCCCCAATGGGGAAGGAAAGAGATGGGGTGGGGCAGGGCGGGGAGGCGGGGGGAGAAGATGGGCAGAAGGAGTCAAATGGGACTAAACCAGAATCGAGGAGATTTTCTTCCTGTTAAAATGTCCTGGAGTCTCATCACTGAAAAGCCGCATCTTGAGTTAGGTTTGATGCATCAGCCTTTCAATTACCAGGCAAAGGTGTGAACCCCAGAGACTGATCACTGCCTGCTTCCCAGCTTCCTCTGAAAAACACCTGCAGTGGTGCAACTGGTTGGTATAAAGGGGGACAGTGCTGGGGTTAAGAGTTTAAGCCGTGTCTGAAGCACTGGTTTTTGTTACCCAACTAGCTTCCCCGACTTGCTTTGCCCAATGCACAGGGGAAAGTGCCCTGCTAGGGAAAGGAGATTGAGTTCTAACATGTGGCAGTGGGTGCACAGCTTGGAAACATCCCCACTCTGCTGCCATTAGCTCCAGTACGTTATTCACGGGCAGGGAGAATTGATTTATTTGCTCCTGTGAAAGCTGCCAGGACAGGTCGGTGGGCACCAGATCTCCCTGCTTTTTCCAGCACACCCCTGGCTCCTTCCCTGCCCCAGTCACTGCTGTAGGAGGATCCTGTATGTACTGAGCCTAAACATTTAACGGGGCCTTCTTAGCACAGTTGGCAGCATGTCAGTCTCATAATTTAAAGGTCTCGGAGCTCAAGCCTCAGAGAAGACAATGGTTCTGTTTCCTGCTTTGGATTTTCTAAAGGAATTCAGAGAAAAGAAAGTAGAGGAAAGTGGTTTTTAGACACCCTCCCATCCATCTAACACACAGAGACTTTTCCAAGGCATTAACTTTTCCTTCTCTTTGCAGTTTGTATTCTTCATAGAGCAAAATAAACCAAAAACATGCAAGTCTAAGCCTAATACAGTACAAAACTCAATACAGATCAAATCTCACCCTCAGAGATCTTCCAATAAGCTTCTTTTGCAGACTAGACTTATTTCTTGTCTGGGTCCAATTTTTTCGTCTGGTACAGTCCTTGTTCCAGCTCAGGTGGTAGCTGGGGATGTCTCATGACTGCAGCCACCTTTGTTCTGTTCCACCCCCTTATACAGCTTTGGTACAAGGCAGGAATCTTTTGTCTCTCTCCTGGGGAAGAGCTCCAGGTTTAAGATGCATTCCTGTACCAGGTGACATGGTCACATGTCCTGTGAGACCCCCCAAGCCTTCATTCTTCCTGGCCTGACTCACAGATGGTGCAGGACAGAGCCATCTCCAGTCAATTGTCCTGGTTAACGGCAGCCATCAAGAGTCCAAACCACTATTAATGGCCCACACTTTGCATCATTACAACAGGACCTCAGAGTTATAGTTCATATTTCTAGTTTCAGATACAGGAATGATTGAGTCATACAAATAGGATGAACACACACAGTAGATTATAAGCTTTGTAATGATACT
Organism: Mauremys mutica; assembly: GCF_020497125.1. NCBI lineage: Eukaryota > Metazoa > Chordata > Testudines > Geoemydidae > Mauremys > Mauremys mutica. The sequence goes on along the minus strand of NW_025423266.1, from coordinate 1,538,264 downwards.
GCACAAGAGACCGTTTGCATGAAGCATGTTCCAGTTACATCATATTCACACTCATTAGCATATTTTCATAAAATCACATGGAGTGCAACGTCACAGCAGGGAAAGGGTTTTACTGCGGCACCTGGGAGCAGTTGAGTTTCATGTTCAGGCTGTGGTATGAGTTCCTTCAGGTTTCTCGTAAGCACACAGGGACCTTCGCGGGTGCTCTCGATACCGGAATGGTCCAGACACGATAAAGCGATGGGGATTGCATTTTCCTTTTTTATTTCTGTATTTCCAATGACATTTCTGTTTGTGATTTCGTTTTGCTTTGTATAACTGTGTTTTCTCCTGGATTTGATATTTAACTAAAAAAAGAATAAGGCCTCAGGGCACTGGATGGAGGAGCAGGCTGGGGCTAGGACTGCTAAGAGAGTGAGAGTAGCAGGTTTTCTGTATTGTTTCCTGCCTTCATTTTCATTACTAGTTTCTCTTGTGCACGTAATTTGTTTCTTTCACATGTGCTCAGTTGGTAGCGCATCAAACTTTTAATCTGAGGATCCAGGGTTCAAGTCCCTGGTCAGGTGAAGAGGGAACCATTCCCCACAAAAAGGAAGAAGGCATCTCTCCAGGATGTTATTTGACATCACCTTTTCCCCCCAGTACTTGGCTTTTCATTAGGAAGGGCCATGTACTGCCTGGGACTGAAGGGGCAACTTCCTCACATGCCCACTGGCCTCTCAGTCTGGATTAAGAAAGGCCTCTGGGAGCTGCAGCAAACTGCTGCAGGCCAACTTGGTGAGCAAAGGCAGGGCTGCCCGCACAGGGTCATCCACACCAGAGCTCAGCAGAGGTCTGGGGGTTCCCTGCTGGTCCCATGGTGTAAGGGCAGCACGCGGGACTTTGAATCCTGCAATCTGAGCTGAAGCCTCGGTGGGATCTGAGGGCAATTCCTGTGCCACAAACCCTGCTGGGTCTTCCAAGGCTCTATCTTGCTTTCTCAAAGGCCATGAAAGCCTGTCTTTTGCCCGCTAGCTGTTGTGACTTGAGCACAAGAGGGGACGTTTGATCCAGAAGCCTGGCCGTGCCTGGAGTCCTGTAGGTAGGGATGCGAGCTCCATTTCCTCTGAGTCCTGAAGCTGGGCTGCAGCCTGGCCTAGGAGGCAGTCCTATTGGTTGACCTTGTGGAAGCCAGTAAATAATTAACAAGGTTTTAAAGAGATCTTAATGAATGTTAGTTAGCATGAGTTAGGTTAACTGTGACCCTGGTGACGTGAGGAAGCAAGATAATGTAAGACAGAGGGAATTGTGTGAAAGTTATTACGACCTTGCAATATGCAGTCTTGCAGTCTTGTTTTTCTAGTGAGATAGCAGAGAAGCTTATGTATAAACAAAATGTATTTGTTGCTTTTTACTGTCTGTATTATTGTTAGAAATTGTCTGTAAAAGGTATAAAGGCTTGCTGTGATTGTTTACCAGTTGAGAGACCTGTCCAGGACTGGGGTGACCCTGTATCCTATGGCACTCTCTCCCTCCATGGTAATTACTGGAGAAATAATAAAGTATTTGGTTTTGCTGCATCCAAACAAAAAGCGAGAACTGAGTTTTTCTTCGACAATTTGGGGGCTCGTCCGGGATGGCAACGCCCACGGACCCACAGACGCCTACTACGGATCATTCCCCTTCGAACCCCATGGCGCCACATGAGAGGTATGAGACCTTTTGAAATCTCTATTGGGGTATCGGAGGAGGACTTTCCGTGAGGACGTCTGTCTCTGTTGGGCTCACGCCATCTGAACTTATTGACTGTGCAGCAGGATCAGATGCAAAGTGGTATTGGGGAGAGGCCCCAATAAGGTTAGTTTATGGCAGTACTGGGAACTGCTGAGTTGGCCAAGGTAAATGCATAAGGTAATGCATAAGGTAAATGCATAGGTAAATGCATTAGAATGCACCGGTGCTGAGGGGTTTTTACCGCCTCAAGAGGGGTTGTCATACCGCCTCATGGTATTGGTCCGGACCAGGTAAAGATGCATCATGGTTAAAATAAAAAAAAGAGATAAAAAGGTTAAAAAAAAAAAAAAAAAAAAAAAAAAGAAGGGGTTAAAAAAAAAAAGAAAAAGGAAGAAAAAGAGGCCTTGGTGTGTGTGTGTGTACACCAGTGTGAGTGGCTGTTACCGGGCTAGCCCAGTAACTAGTGGATCTTTAGGAGATCCGACCCACGGTGGGCTGACTCAGCCTGGCATAGTCCGGCGAGGAAGCTGCCTGGGTCTAGGGGTGTGTGAACCCATCTTCCCTCCCCTTTCCCTTCCGTGTAGGCTACTGACAGTCTAAATATTCCACCTTACCCCCTAAGGGTGCCCCAGCATATTACATGTACGTACATTATGGTCCTAAAACCTTCAGGTGTTTAAATGATTGGAATCTGTACACGCGTGAAAATTCATTTAAACAATGCCCATTAGAAGGTACCTTCAATCTAGATAAGATCATATATCTCAGTGGAGCTTTAATCACAGAGAAAAGCCTCTGACACAGTGTGAGCAATTTGTCTAGGAACGGGTTAATTTGAAATTCGGCTTAGCCCTGAGATAAAGGAGAAGTTGTTTTGTCTTCAAGGTCATGAATCAGTGCGGACTATGCTAAGTGCAAAGGCTGTACAAGTTACAGAATTGGAATTATATTTGCAAAGCTTAACTTCCCAGTGAGACATGTGTGAGTATTGAAGTGGTTTAAGGCTTGGGGCATTCATGTTTTCCTGTGTGAGGTGGGAGCATTCCCAATACTCTCCATTGTTGTTTTATTATTTTAATGAAGCTTTAAAAATTTGATTGTATGCTCTGTCAGTCTGATCACCTGACATGAGGGATAAATTAGTAACAGGAATTTGTCACAGTTTGGTGTGCAATTAATAATGGGGGGGCCCTGCAGAATTTACACCATCTCTCTGTTTACCCTTGTTATTTTGTGTTTGCTTTGTTTGGTATTGTTGGTTGCATGATTAAAGGTGAGCTCTAATAGAATAAGGAAACACTATTTAGCTTTGGCTCTGTTTTGTTTAACCGGTTACTGATGTTTTTCTGCTCTGTTCATTTGGGCGTTAGGTGTGTGAGCGGAACTGAACTTCTCGTTCGTAATTCCTCAGGGTGGAAGCCATGTGTGCGATGAAGCTCTGAGGTTGTCCTGAGATTTTTACAGTCCCGCCCCCCCGTAGCGGACAATATAATAGAAGTAGAAAAATTTGGCTTAGACTGTAATTTTTTGCTTTTTGTGTAATTTTCTTTTCTGTTTAAGTGTCAGCAGACAAATGGGTGGGTCTCTGGGTAGACCCCCAAAGGGGTTTGGATTATGTGTTAAGTGAATGGCCATGTATTTTTGCCCAGGTGGCAAGCCTTACTAGGGAGGACTCAGGTAGTCTTGTGAGTAGAAATGTTTTGGGGAAAAGACCAGTAGGGTGGGGCTAGTTGAGAAGCTCACCATCCTAGCTAAACCGGTTGTGGAACAAGCTAGTGTCCATGGAAGGGACGGCTCAGCAAGAAAAAGGATCGGGCCCAGGCGAGCAGGCAACAGACAGAGTGATTGGACAACAGGTTGGAAACTTTTGAGGGTGTAGTGGAAAGAAGGAGTAAGTGAATATAAGCATGAGGATTTCAAATACTCAAGAGGATATTTGGAATGGTGATTTGAATTGGTAAAGTGGCAGTTGGAAGGGAAAAGCGAGTGATTTTTAAGAGAACAGTTTTGGTGTCTTTGAACTGTTTGTAAATAATTTCAGGCAAATAAATTTATTGGATTGTAATAATTTGGCTGTGACTAATTTTGTTAAATCAGTTGAAGACTGTATACAGTGCTATGTAATGAAAATTTTATTAGGCTCTACAGGCACTATAAGTGGTGATGTTTTCTTTCAGTGTTTAAAAGCAGGAGTTAGAAGAAATAAAAAGCAAGCCAGAAATAATCTGTGTTACTGCAAATTAACTAACTGATAAGGTAAAGGCCTCTGAAACCAAGGCTGTCTAAGAAACACATACGAGAAAATATGGGGTAATTCCTCTGTTTTGCCTAGAATCAACAAGAGTATTTGTATATTTTAAGTATTTAATTGCCCAGACGGGGTGGACCTCTGTTTGTCTTTCAGATAATCAAAGAAAACTAATGCCAGCAGCACAGCATTCAACGTACCTTGATTTACTGGCACAGTAAAAAATTATGTTGTGTGTTCTATGTTCTGTCTTGTTGTGTTTTTTTTCGTAGCCAGAATTGTTGTGTTTAATATTTTCATGAGATGGTCTGATTTGATATCAAGCGGAAATGTTGGATTGAGATGCAGATACTTGTTTTGTTCAATTTAGAATACAAAGTGTTTGGTTACATCAGAAAATGTGATATACTAAAGTCTAATACATTTTCTTAAGTAAGAGAAAGAAACTACATTGGCCACATCTTTTAATTGAGAATTGTTGTTAAAATTTGCATACTGACAGGGTTAATTGGAAGCGAGGACATGAAAAGTTAACCCACTCCCCATATTGTACAAGGGATCCTTCTGGCTACCTCAGACTTTTAGCCAGAGGGCTGGGGATGGTGGATAGCTATTGGACTAGAAGTTATATTAAGTGAACTTCTCAAAGTGGGTGTGCTTGTCCTGGCTTGTTCTTCCAAAGTTCTGTAATAAGGTTATTTTAGTGAAAGGGTATATGTGGCATACATTGAATGATAATACTTCTGTACTGTATAACAGTACTGTTTATGTGTTCATGGTATGAAAAAGGTGTATAATTGAAGAGTAAAAGTTTCCTTTGTAGGTTAAATGAAAAAAAAAAAAAGCCAAGAAGAGAATGGCTAACATGCGCTGGCCCCAGTCAAGGACACCGCTTGGCTGCCTACCAAGAGAAGGGGGGGGGGAATGCTTGCTGCAGTTACACGAGATTGGTGTGCACCGGCCAGCCCACTCTCCTCCTTGGGACCTTTTGTAAATATTCAGATTGATTTTATTTAAATGTCTAAATGTTGTGGTTATGAATATGTATTAGTTTTAATTGATGTATTTACCACTTGGGTTGAAGCTTTTCCCTGCAGGACAGTAGATGTCTTTGCTTACAGATTTTGTACCACGTTTTGGCATCCCTGTGACTATCAACAGTGGTCGTGGAACTCACTTTACTGGACAGATTGTAAAGGAGTTATGTGCAACTCACTGCCCTCACCACCCACAGTCTGCTGGGACAGTGGAACGCCGGAACGGGACTTACAAAAAAATAAACTGGCCAAGATTTGTGCTGAGACACACTTAAAGTGGCCAGATGCCCTTCCTTTGGCACTGATGTGTATGAGAGCCATTCCCAATCGAAAGACTGGACTCAGCCCTCATGAAATTTGACAGGACACCCAATGCTGACTACCAACTGCACCCCCACTAACCCCAGCTCAGATGGACATTCATTTGCTGGATAACATAATGCTTAAATATTGTCAGGCACTAATGAAATGTGTTAAGTCTTTTTATACACAGGTGATGGAAGCACTACCAAAGGATCCTGTGCAACCTTGCCACTCGTTGGAACCAGGAGCCTGGGTCTACATAAAGATCCATCAGCGAAAGACTGCCTTGGCTCCATGCTGGAAAGGCCCTTTCCAAGTCCTGCTGACTACCGACACCGCTGTGAAGTGCCACAGACTGACTGCTTGGACCCAGGATTCTCACTGCAAAAACACCCCTCCACATCAGAAGAATTTTCCTATTGATGATTAGCCTATTCTTTCTTCTAGTTCTACTGTGCTTCTGGACAGCTTCTGGACAACCTCTCCCTTGTCCACTGACAGACCAACTGTGCCTTTAGACTTTTCTAGAAAAAGCACAGCTATTACAGGGTGATATGTGCTGGAAACCTCTCCCCTGTAGGATGCTAAACCTTGATTGTTTTGGGAAGGCAGAAGAAGCACTCACTCCACTGACATTGCCAAAGTCCAGGAATTCCTGACTAAAAGGACATTGAGAACTGACCCTGGTGAAGAAACACAGAATTACATACTGGCAGGAAGAAATTTGTGGGACCCATGCTTGGGACTGTGGTATTAATTGGATTTTGGGGTTTATTCTACAGGCTGCGCCCTGTGTTCTGGATAAATCCTTCAGTATGTATTGCCCTCCCTAATTGGATTTTAACTGACATTGCCCTTATCCAGTTTTCTACATACCCAGATTGCTCACAAGGGGCTGCCATTAGATTAGCACAACAAAAGGCATGGGTTATTTCCTCTGGACAAAAGGGGAATTGACCAGATCCCTGTGGGCTGGAGCCAATAGTGTGGTAGCCATTTGGACTATTCTTAAAGGCCAAGAACATGATAATGAATTGGGGCAACTAGAAAAGGCCGCTAGTCTTATTTTTGAAGCTCAGCTATCTTGAGTACAGGCTGAAGTTGGTGAGTTACATGTCGTTTCCACCCTTAGTTCTATGACCCAGAAGGAGACTGACAGAGATGGTATTGAATATCACTGAGGCTGGGAAGGCATTGCAGTGGGATCTGGACCAGACTTGGCCCACTGCCCTTACAGACACGTCAGGAGTACCATCTGATCTGTGGTCATGAAGACATACTTGGACACTTTCTGGATGGAAGTGTGGACATTCACAGTGCTCCTTCCAAGCATATGGACCAGTTAGGGGGTGTGGGCTCCCACATACCGAATCCTGCTGGGTCCATGGGGAGGATGCATGTGGAACTGAATTATTTACCGAGGCATCTGGGAAATTAGACCACCTGGTATACCTACCTGATTTATAGACAGTACCCCTAGAATAACGCCTGATGGGATATACATATTGATTTTACCATTGCTGCAGGCAATTATATCATTTACTGGCCTGCAGATAGAATGCAGATAGAATGTAGATAGAATGCAGATAAAATATTGCAAGTAGCTCTTAGATTTTAGGTATATTTTGATTGGACTAGAATAATGCCTGATCGGTTTCACAATTTGCTTTCATTGTTACCAAAGGTTCTAAGAATCTCTGAATTGCAAGGGCAAATTCCCATGCTTTAGAATATATATCATGCTGGAAGGAATGCCTTTCATACAGCTTATAGAGTGTTTACTTTATGTACTAGGTATGATGTTTTGTGCTTTGTGTTCGCAATTGTACAACAGCCCCATTATATTATTCCTATGGGATTGTTATTGTTTGTAATGTTGTTAGTTAATTTAGGATTATATTATTGTTGTTGTTGTTGTAAATAACGTAAGAATAGCAATACCTTTCATGTTCATTCTAATCATGCATTGTCATTACGTCCCATGAGAAATAATAAAGTATTTGGTTTTGCTGCATCCAAACAAAAAGCGAGAACTGAGTTTTTCTTCGACAACCTACTGGCCCAAAGTCACTTGGGCGGCGTTGGTGTTCCCCAGGGATGCTGAAGGGCCTAAGGGAGGGAGGCTCAATACTCCCCCCTATCAGTCAGGGTGGAAGAGGAGGGCTGCAAGAGTGGGTAGGTTGATGGTTGGGCCTTCTAGCATTCGGTTAGGGACGAGGTGGGGAACGCGAACTGGGAGAAATGGTTGCTGGCCTGTGAGGAATGGTTTGGCCGGGGGCGTAAGTGGAGCTTGTCATTACCTACAAGGTTGTGATGCTCAAGACCCATCTGTGGGGAATTTTCTCAGCCATGTGTTTCCCTCTGCTCCACGAGTGCTGCTGAAACCGAACACGATGACCTTCCACTTCTTGTGGGGCAATAGGACGTCCCCACCTAGTCAGGAGAAGTGCGGCTTTTCTGCCGTATTAGAAGGGGGGTTGGGCCTGGTGGGCCTTGAAGCCTTTTACGGCTCTACTGTTTTGTGTTTCAATTTTCAGTGTGTGGCTGAGCTGGAGGGCAGGTCAGGCCCGAGGGGACTGGCGGGGCAACCGCAAAGAACACAACTGACTCTTCGGATATGGCCATATTTTCTTTTTACCCCACTGAGTGCAGCACCGGGTATGGAATGGCCAATGATGGCAGAAGGGGGAGGAGATTAGGAAGCCCCTCCCCCGGTGTTCTTCTAGTCCCATCTTACAGCCTACAGGATTTTCAGTGGGTGGCTAGGTGGAAGGTGCTTGCAGGATGGCTTCATCCGCAACACTGGCCACTCTCACAGCAGTGGCGGCCACAGCAGCGAGCCCACCCCCCCCCCCCACTCCTTCGGCTCAGTCTGAACAGAGGTCAATGTACAATTGGGTGAGACAGGCCAATTTTAGGGAGCTTCCTCTGATGGTGAGCAACTGTCCCCAGAACTTACTGACAGGAGCTTTAACGTATTTGCAAATGTGCACGGCCGGCATGTGCAGAGCAAAGGCTTCCCAGGGGCACTGTGTCAGGCTCTGGCACCGCTTGAGATAATGGACCATGTCCAGCCACCAGGTGACCCAGGATCTAAGGCAGGAATGGGGTGAGGAAGCAAGTCAAGCTGAGCAAGGCAGGCAAAAATTCATCTTGACTTCATGGGCACTCGCAATGATACACTTTTTGTGTGCCAGGGCTGACAAAAATATCCTGGACAGAGAAACAGCAGGCCAAAAAAGTGCCATTTACGTGCTGAAGTAGCTCAGTGCTGGAGATCGAGAGGTTCCCTCGTTCAATCCCAGGCTTTGGCATGCTCTTTTGGTCCCTTTGTGTGCTGTGGTGCGATGTTTTCTGGAAGCACAGCAGTGCCTTTACCCACCACGAGTCCCTCATTTGGGGCTCCCAAGCAAGAAAAGACAGCATGGACTTATGCACCAAGTTGGCCCACCTGACCTTTCTTTCTTCTCTTGCTCTTTCTCAGCAAGGGGAAAAAAAAGAAGTTCTGCCTCAAGCTGGAGTCAGAAGGGTGACGTAAGGATGCCTTCCTGAGTGCTGGCTCCAGTCCTTTGCTCTACCAGCTGACCTATCAAAGGGCTGCCACCTCTCTTTCCAGGTTTGCCCATCGGTGTGTTCAGAATGGAGAGGGGTAACTAGTGGTGTTCCCCAAGGGTCCGTCCTAGGACCAATCCTATTCAACTTATTCATGAATGATCTGGAGAAAGGGGTAAACAGTGAGGTGGCAAAGTTTGCAGATGATACTAAATCGCTCAAGATAGTTAAGACCAAAGCAGACTGTGAAGAACTTCAAAGAGATCTCACAAAACTAAGTGATTGGGCAACAAAATGGCAAAGTAAATTTAATGTGGATAAATGTAAAGTAATGCACATTGGAAAAAATAACCCCAGCTATACATACAATATGATGGGAGCTAATTTAGCTACAACTAATCAGGAAAGAGATCTTGGAGTCATCATGGATAGTTCTCTGAAGACGACCACGCAGTGTGCAGTGCCAGTCAAAAAAGCAAACAGGATGTTAGGAATCATTAAAAAAAGGAGAATAAGATAGAGTATATCTTACTGCCTTTATATAAATCCATGGTACACCCACATCTTGAATACTGGGTACAGATGTGCTCTCCTCATTTCAAAAAAGATATACTGGCATTAGAAAAGGTTCAGAGAAGGGCAACTAAAATTATTAGGGGTTTGGAATGGGTCCCATATGACGAGAGATTAATGAGACTAGAACTTTTCAGCTTGGCAAAGAGAAGACTAAGGGGGGATATGATAGAGGTCTATAAAATCATGAGTGGTGTGCAGAAAGTGAATATGGAAAAGTTACTTACTTGATCCCATAATATAAGACCTAGGGGCCACCAAATGAAATGAATAGACAGCAAGTTTAAAACAAATACAAGGAAATTCTTCTTCACAGAGACACAGTCAACATGTGGAACTCCTTGCCTGAGGGGGTTGTGAAGGCTAGGACTATAACAGGGTTTAAAAGAGAACTAGATAAATTAATAAGTTTCAGAATGGAAGCCATGTTAGTCTGTATCAGCAAAAAGAATGAGGAGTACTTGTGGCACCTTACAGACTAACAAATTTATTTGAGAAACAACTCACATCATAATAAAAAAGGCTGACAAAGGAGGTGCTGTCGTCATCATGAATAGGTCGGAATATGAATGAGAGGCTGCTAGGCGGCTCTCTGACACTACATTCTACAAGCCATTACCCTCTGATCCCACTGAGAGTTACCAAAAGAAACGACACCATCTGCTCAAGAAACTCCCTGAAAAAGCACAAGAACAAATCTGCACAGACACACCCCTAGAACTTCAACCAGGGGTATTCTATCGTCTACCCAAGATCCATAAACCTGGAAATCCTGGATGCCCCATCATCTCAGGCATTGGCACCCTGACAGCAGGATTGTTTGGCTATGTAGACTCCCTCCTCAGGCACTACTCTACCAGCACTCCTAGCTATCTTTGAGACACCACTGACTTCCTGAGGAAACTACAATACATTGGTGATCTTCCAGAAAACACCATCTTGGCCACTATGGAGGTAGAAGCCCTCTACACCAACATTCCACACAAAGATGGATTACATGCTGTCAGGAACAGTATCCCTGATAATGTTATGGAAAACCTGGTGGCTGAACTTTGTGACTTTGTCCTCACTCATAACTATTTCAGATTTGGGGACAAACCTTCAAGTCAGCGGCACTGCTATGGGTACCCGCATGGTCCCACAGTATGCCAACATTTTTATGGCTGACTTAGAACAATGCTTCCTCAGCTCTCATTCCCTAATGCCCCTACTTTACATGCACTACACTGATTACATCTTCATCATCTGGACCCATGGAAAAGAAGCCCTTGAGGAATTCCACCATGATTTCAACAATTTCCATCCCACCATCAACCTCAGCCTGGACCAGTCCACACAAGAGATCCACTTCATGGACACTTCAGTGCTAGTAAGCGATGGTCACATAAACACCACCCTAGAATGGCATGCAGCTCATCATTTCTGTGGGATGTCTGGGGCTCTGACCTGGAGCAGTCTTTTGCTTCTCTGGTTCTTGTGTAGGCTTGCCTGATAGTTTAGACAGGACTGACTCTCCCTTTAGACAAAACTTAAAGAAGGGAATGACTTGGGGAGTCATTCCCATTTTTGTCCATATGCCCCCAGCCAACCTCACCAAGGCCAGCCAGGAGCACCCATGACAGCAGCAAATGATACAGTATAACCAGCAACTGTCATTGTCAACTTGCAAAGCAGCAGACGGGATGGTATGGCTGGTAACCATCTTTGCTAACTTGCAAAAGGCAAAGGGATGCTGCTGTGTAGCGCTGCAGAACCGCATCTGTCAGCACCATCCAGTAGAGATACGGTGACAGTGAAAAAAGGCTGAACGGGCTCCATGGTTGCCATGCTATGGTGTCGGCCCGGGCAATCCAGGGAAAAGGGGAAGAAATGTCTGCCGTTTCTTTCACGGAGGGAGGATTGAGTGGCGACATTTACCCAGAATCACCCACGACACTGTTTTTGCCCCATCAGGCATTGGGATCTCAACCCAGAATTCCAATGGGCGGGGGAGACTGTGGGAACTATGGTATAGCTATGGGATAGCTACCCACAGTGCAGCGCTCCGGAAATCGACGCTAGCCTCGGTACATAGACGCACACCGCCAAATGAATGTGCTTAGTGTGGCTGCATGCACTCGACTTTATACAATCTTTCCAAAAAACAGTTTATGTAAAATTGGAATAATCCCATAGTGTAGACACACCCTGTGATTAACAACTTTGGTGGCTAATTGAAAGGCTGATGGTTCAAACCCAAGTGAAGATGGAGGTGGGGTTTTTTTAGTGGTGAGAATCCAGTACATTTTAACACGAAGAAAATCTCCTCAATGCTGGTCTAGCCTCATTGGGCAAGCATAAGTAACACTTTTGCCAGATGCATTGGCGGTATAGTGGTGCGCATAGCTGCTTTCCAAGCAGTTTATTTGGGTTCAATTCCCAGCCAATGCAGGGCTGTGATGTTTTCTCCCCTGGGAATTGGTTTAATTTCAGTCACATTGTATCAGTTTATCAATGGAATGAGAGAATCAATGTCCTGCAGGTCATTCAACAGACAAGGAAGGACGAAAGGGGCGGGACTATACAATGAGCTGTTGGAGTCATCCTGGTATTACAATGTTTGGTTTATTTTTTTTTTAAATTCTTTACTTCCCTCTCCCTTTTAGACTCAGAGCCCTTAAGGTCAGAAGGGACCAGTGTGATCATCTAGTCCGACCTGCTGCACCTTGCAGGCCAAAAGACCCCACCCACCAACTCCTGTAATAGACCCGGGAGGGGAGGCAGCTCTGTGCACTGCCCCTACCCCAGGCAGCACATGGAGGCCCTCTGCTCCCCTCCCCCCATGGGTGTGCAGAGATGTGCCAGCTGCACTGAGGTGGCTCCCAGCCCACTCTGCCTCCGTCCCTCCGTGCCACTCCCAGAAGTGGTTGGCATATCCCAGAATCCCCTGGGGCAGGGGGACTGTCTCCATTCACTGCCCCTGTCCCAAGTACCAACTCCGCAGCCCCCATTGGCCAGGAACTGCAGCCAATGGGAGCTCTGGGGGCAGCGCCTGCAGGCAGCGGCACACAGAGACCCCCTGGCTCTGCCCACCTAGGAGCTGCTGCCGGAGGGTTGTGTGTACCAGTCACTTTGGGAGCTGCAGTGCCCGGGGTAAGAGCCACCCCTCCTGCATCCCAACCCCCTCCCCCAGCGCAGAGCCAGCACCCCACACCCAAACTTCCTCCCAGAGCTTTGCTTGTTTCCTTTCACCCAGAACCATCCTTCTTCTCCTGGGCTGCAAGTCGCCATCCCTGGGAAGCCAAGAGGCAGGCACAGGATTCTGCCTCCCAGCAGCCAACCGCACCTCCCCAGGCTTTGCAGAACGAATGGTGACGCTCTACTAACCCCACTTAGTCGCACTGAGGCGCTTAGCTTCTGCCCTGCTTTCCTCAGCTCGACTTTCCTCTTTTGCCCCATTCCTGCCTCACTCCCTCCTTTGGCAGGTCACACAAAGGAGGCCAGCAGGAAGGGCCGTCCGCCATAGGCCAACCTCCAAGGGCAGAGGAGACCAAGCCACAAGGCTTCAAAAGGTGACTGGCCAAGATCCTCTAGCTTTTCCATGCTGATGCCAAGGCTTTTTCTCAGCTCATTTCACCATCCTCTGCCATGCAGGGGTTGGGGTTATTGCAGGTGTTACCCAAAATTGGGCCAGCTAGTAAGCAAAGGGAGGACTAATGACCCACCAGAGTTTGGCAGAAAGCAGCACATTTATTATACTGACAGCTAAGCTCAAAATAAGAAGTGGGGGGTGTCACACTCACACTCGCAGGACAGGCACAGCACTGGAGATGTCAGGATTCTGCAAGGTAAGTGTCCCACAGCGCAGCTATGGACGGTGCAATGAAGGTAAGTGTCCCTGAGGCACAATGAAATACAACGCAGAGAACCACTGGCCAGGCGGTCCCGGCGAAGGGCATTCACTGGAGGTACAAGCTTGTGAGTGCTCTCCTGAGCACAGGGCCCCTCCCCCTTTTAAGGGCCTGCACCTCATGGCCTGCGACTAGAGATGACTTGGCTGCATCTGGTGGGTCACACTCCACCTTGGGCAGTGTCCATGCTCTGGGTGTGTGAGTGCTGCCTAATTAGTGTCCCAGACACCTTGTCTACCTGGGAGCTCTTCTGCTCTTCAACCAGCCCATTCATCCCATGAGCATTCCAGGGGGGAGCGGGAGGGGGAAAGCCACTTCACAGGCATTCAGAGAGGGAGAGGAGACAAAAGTGGGATCAGGGGAAGTGTAACAGACCTTTTGAGCATAGAAATCACTGCTGCTCCTACAACAGCAGAGACAGGCCAGTAGGAGATGGGGAAATTAAAGCAGCATGTTTGTGTCTGGCTTTGAACCAGGGACCTTTTACGAGTTAGGTAAACATGAGAACCACTACACTACAGAAATTCTGTCACAGGGCTCTGCTCCTCCCTTCCTAAGAACATAAGAATGACCATATTGGGTCAGACCAAAGGTCCATCCAACCCCACATCCTATCTGCCAACAGTGGCCAATGCCCGGTGCCCCAGAGGAACTGAACCTAACAGGTAATGAGCAAGTGATCTCTCTCCTGCCATCCATCTCCACCCTCTGACAAACAGGCTAGGGGCACCATTCCTTACCCATCCTGGCTAATAGCCATTCATGGACTTAACCTCCATTAATTTATCTGCAAAAAGAACAAGAAGTACTTTTGGCACCTTAGAAACTAACAAATTTATTTGAGCATAAGCTTTCCTGGGCTAAAACCAACTTCATTGGATGCATGCAGTGGAAAATACAGCAGAAAGATAGATAGATAGATAGATATACACACAAACAGAACATGAAAAATTGGGTGTTGCCATACACACTATAACGAGAGTGATCAGTTAAGGTGAGCTATTATCAGCAGGAGAAAAAAACCCTTTTGTAGTGGCTTTCATGGCCTTTGAGAAAGCAAGACAGAAGCCTGGTCTACACTAGGCGTTTAAACCGGTTTTAGGAGCGTAAAACCGATTTAACGCCACAACCGTCCACACTAGGAGGCACCATATATCGATTTTAATGGCTCTTTAAACCGGTTTCTGTACTCCTCCCTAACGAGAGGAGTAACGCTAGTATCGGTATTAACATATCGGATTAGGGTTAGTGTGGACGCTGATCGACGGTATTGGCCTCCGGGAGGTATCCCACAGTGCAGCAGTGACCGCTCTGGACCGCAATCTGAACTCGGATGCAGTGCTCAGGTAGACAGGAAAAGCCCCGCGAACTTTTGAATATTTCCTGTTTGCCCAGCGTGGAGCTCCGATCAGCACGGGTGGCGATGCAGTCCGAAATCAAAATAAAAAAAGAGCTCCAGCACGGACCATGCGGATGTGATCGCTGTAAGGGCAGGCAAATCCGTTCTATCAGCGCTCCGTTACAGAAGATGAAATTCAGAATTCTTTTTTAAAAATCTCCAGACAGACGCCATAGCAGGGACTCAGCGCACTGCAGCGTGACAAGCATAACGGAAAGCCAAAGAATCAAATGGACGCTCATGGACTGGAGGACTGAAGCTATCCCACAGTTCCTGCAGCCTCCGAAAAGTATTTGCATTCTTGGCTGAGCTCCAAATGCTTCTAGGGTCAAACACAGTGTCCGCGGTGGGTCAGGGCATAGCTTGGCAATCTACTCACCCCCCCCCCATCCACCCCCAGAAGCGAAAGGGAAAACAATCCTCTGACTCTTTTACATGTCACCCTATCTTTACTGAATGCTGCAGATAGACACGATGCTGCAGCCGTCAACACCAACATCCTCACTCCCCCCCTGCCATGGGTGGCTGATGGTACAAAAGGACTGGTAACCGTTCTTGTCATCAGCCTATTGGCACATGGGGCAGTAACCATGCTGACTAGCATCCGTCAGGTTGATCAAAGGCTCCTGGCTCTAATTTTTTCTGGTGGATGGTGCAGTACGGCTGGTAACCATTGTCATCATAGCAACAGGGGGCTGAGCTCCATCAGCCCCCACCCTTCATGTGTAAAGAACAGATTCAGTTGCACCTGGACTAGCAGAGGGATGCTGGGCTTCTCTCCTACACACTGCTTAATGTCCTGTCTGGACTATCATAGCAGCTGGAGGCTGCCTTCTACTCATTTCTCACTAACAAGTCACCATGTCTTTTTATTCCTGCATTCTTTATTACTTCATCACACAAGTGGGGGGACAATGCTACAGTAGCCCAGAAAGGCTGGGGGAAGAATGGAATCAACAGGTGGGGTTGTTACAGGAGCACCCCCTGTGAATAGCATACATATCAAGTTTCTGCAGGATCTGACACAGAGAAGCTGTGCTCTCTGGTTCTATGATACAGTGGTTATCTAGTACTCTTACCTATATTCTAGGCAGGACTGATTCTATTTTTAGATACCAAAAAGGAGGGATTGACTCAGGGAGTCATTCCCAATTTTGGCTTTTGCGCCCCTGGCTAAGAGCAGCCAGGGGCACTTATGACAGCAGCAAATGGTACAAAAGGACTGGTAGCCATAATCATCCTCCCCAGTTCTAATTTATGGAAGGGTTTGGATGGTGCAGTATGACTAGTAACCATCTCTGCTGTCATGCAAAAGCAAAAGCATGCTTCTGTGTAGCGCTGATGAATCGCCTCTGTGAGCGGCATCTAGTACACATACGGTGAGAGTCACAAAAGGCAAAACAAGCTCCATGATTGCCATGCTATGGCATCTGCCAGGGCAATCCAGGGGAAAAAGGCGCGAAATGCTTGTCTGCCGTTGCTTTCCCAGAGGAAGGAGTGACTAACGACATTTACCCAGAACCACCCGCGACAATGATTTTTGCCCCATCAGGCACTGGGATCTCAACCCGGAAGTTCCAAGGGGCGGGGGAGGCTGCGGGAACTATGGGATAGCTAGGGAATAGCTACCCACAGTGCAACGCTCCAGAATCCGATGCTAGCCTCGGACCACGGACGCACACCACCGAATTAATGTGTTTAGTGTGGCCGCGCGCACTCGATTTTATAAAATCTGTTTTACAAAAATGGTTTATGCAAATTCGGAATAGTCCCGTAGTGTAGACGTACCCAGAGCCTTGGAAGACCCAGCAGGGTTTGTGACACAGGAATTGTTCTCAGATTCCACTGAGACTTCAACTCAGATTGGAGGATTCAAAGTCCTGAGTGCTGCCCTTACACCATGGGACCAGCAGAGCACCTGTTGATTACTGTAGACTTCCAGCAGGGAGGACTCTGTGGGCAGGGGCGGCTCTAGGCATTTTGCCGCCCCAAGCACGGCAGGCAGGTTGCCTTTGGTGGCTTGCCTGCGGGAGGTCCGCCGAAGTCGCAGGACCAGCGGACCCTTCACAGGCATGATGCCGAACGCAGCCTGCCTGCCGCCCTCATGGCGACCGGCAGAGCGCCCCCCGCGGCTTGCTGGCCCAAGCATGCGCTTGGTGTGCTGGGGCCTGGAGCCGCCCCTGTCTGTGGGGACAATTTTTTCTGGCAGGGAGGACTCAGTGGGAACATGCCTCTCTGGCCAGCCCTGCATTTGCTCAAAAAGTCAGCACCCAGCACTTTGCTGCAGGCCCAGAGGCCTTTCTTCCTCCAGACTGTGAGGCCAGTGGACAGGTGAGGCAGTAGCACCTTCAGTCTCAGGCAGTAAAGGGCCCTTCCTGGGAAAGGCCATGTCCTGAAAAGAAGAAGCTGAAGTCAAGAAGAGTCCTCCAAAGACACCTTCTAAAGATCTTGGGGGCATATTACACAGAGAACTGTCTTCTCGGTTGACCAGTGACTTGAACCCTACACCCTCAGATTAAAAGCCTGATGCTTTACCAACTGAACTAGTCAGGTTCACATGTAAAAAAAAGTAAATTTAATGCAGAAGAGAAATTAGTCATGAAAATGAGGGCAGGAAACAATACAGAAAACCTGCTACTCTTGCTCTCTTAGCAGTCCTAGCCCCAGCCTGCTCCTCCATCCTGAGGCCTTATTCTTTCTTTAGTTAAATATCAAATCCAGGAGAAAACACAGTTATACAGAACTGTCATTGGAAATACAAGAATTAAAAAGAAATAATGCAATCCCCATCACTTTATCGTGTTGGGGCCATTCCTGTATCGAGAGCACCCGCTAAGGTCCCTGTTTGCTTACGAGAAACCCGGAGGAACTCATACCACAGCCTGAACATGAAACTCAACTGCTCCCAGGTGCTGCAGTAAAACCCTTTCCCTGCTGTGACCTTGCACTCCATAGGATTTTCTGAAAATATGCTAATGAGTGTGAATATAAAGTGACTGGACTATGTTTCATGCAAAAGGTCTCTTGTAAGGTATCATTACAAAGCTTATTATCTATTGTGTGTGTTCATCCTATTTGTATGATTCAATCATTCTTGTATCTGAAACTAGAAATATGAACTATAACTCTGAGGTCCTGTTGTAATGATGCAAAGTGTGGGCCATTAATAGTGGTTTGGACTCTTGATGGCTCCCATTAACCAGGACAATTGACTGGAGATGTCTCTGTCCTGCACCATCTGTGAGTCAGGCCAGGAAGAATGAAGGCTTGGGGGGTCTCACAGGATATGTGACCATGTCACCTGGTACAGGAATCCATCTTAAACCTTGCATCCGAAGAAGTGGGTATTCACCCACGAAAGCTCATGCTGCAAAACGTCTGTTAGTCTATAAGGTGCCACAGGATTCTTTGCTGCTTCTACAGAACCAGACTAACATGGCTGCCCCTCTGACACATCTTAAACCTGGGGCTCTTCCTCAGGAGAGAGACAAAAGATTCCTGCCTTGTACCAAATCTGTATAAGGGGGTGGAACTGAACAAACATGGCTGCAGTCATGAGACATCCCCCAGCTACCACCTGAGCTGGAACAAGGGCTATACCAGGTGAAAAGATTGGGCCCAGACAAGAAATAAGTCTAGTCTTTGCCTCTCAGTCTGTGCAGATGGGAGCTTTCCCCCCAGTGCTGGAGGATTTGCCCTTCTCATCTACCCTTGTCCCAAGCAGCACAGCAGGTGGGAATCTTACATGTACAGAGGACCAGAAACCCCACCCACACATTGCATGCAATTGGCACTTGCCTCTCACCAAGCAGGATTGAAATTCCTGCAGGGAGACACCTGCTCTGGGCATGAGCAAAGCAGCAGGGTGAAAAGAACCTGGAGATGCTGGGGATTGAACCCAGGACCTCACACATGCAAAGCATGTGCTCTACCACTGAGCTATATCCTTAGATGGGCCATGTGTCCTATAGGTTACACTCAGAGCCCTCCTGTTTCCAGAGCACCTAGTGGCCTAAAAGCAGCATGAGGGACACATTCCCTGCTCTGAGGGCCAAACCTGCTGTCCTGGAGGCTGTTAGTTCTTAGGGGTCACTTTGCAGCAGGGCCAGATTCGATGTGTGGGGCAGAGACAGTGGGTGCCCTGGACTCCGGGTGCAGAGATACACTCAGCCCTCTCCCCTGCATTGGGTGGGGGGTGCTGCCACCCCCTGCTGGAAGGTAATGTGTCGGGGCGTGGGCAATGTGAGTCGTTCAACACCTGACCCTGGTGGCAGCAGTGCTGTGGGGAGCTCCAGGTGTTTCTAGGATCTGCTCTTTCTACCTGCCTGTGAAGTCCAGCTTTCCCCAGCACATTCACTGCGGTGCAATTGGGTCACTGTTTCCATGGCTGAACAGCAAAGAATCGCTCCCAGTTTCCCTTCTATCGGCAGCAGGATTAGCCTGTGTCAGTGGTTAATGAGGTGGCTCTTGTTGTAAATTGTTATTCATTCCCCACCTTGACAATACACACCATCCCTTTCCCAGGCAGATTCCCAGCACCTCAGTGATCCTGGTAGCAGGGGTTGGGGCCTGAGACTTTCATGGTTTTTTCCCCCTCCACCTGGAGTGAACTCAGCTTTTCCCCCATCCCAGACAATCCATGAAATAACAACAGGGGCATAAAGAAAGAGGGGAGGGAACATCTCAAGGCCAAGGCTGGATGTGCCCAGGGCCCCCAACTCATCCATTGTTTCCATGGAATTTGGCCCCTGCTTTGCACAAGGGACAGAGAAAGATCTTGCTGTTCCTGTGTCTGTGCAAGGAAAATTGTGCTTCCCTAGGAAAGAGAGGCGGGAAATGGCCCCATGATGGGACAATAGCCTCAGGATTGAGACCTAAGAACTCTGGCTGAGAACTGATTTAACCCCCCTCATCTGGGATTTAACAAATTCTCTTCCATGGAGACACTGGGAACTTGTGACATTGATCCAGACTCTGGGGGTTCGGGCTGCTTTAACTCTTGGTAAAAGCATGAACTTGATTCCAAGAAGGGAGAGAGGAGAAGCCTGAAGCTGACTTTAGTCCCAGGTTGGGGTCTCCTGAATGGTGGGAAACATCCTTGGCTGCTACCCAGGGACAGCAGCTACTGGCGACATACCAGGGTTGGGATGAGAGGGGAATGTTGCCTGGACTTTATCATACAGGCCCCATCCTGCTTCTCAGAGCCCACAGGTGAGAATCTAGAGAAGGGTGAGTCATTTCTCAGCTGCATTCTCAGGAGTAGCCGGTAGCCGTCCTTGACCAGAGACCCAGGAGAGCAACCACGGCAGTTCTGCGGAGAGCTCTGGCTGCCAGGGGATCCAGCTAGGAGAGGGAGTGCTGGGGGCTCTGCAGTTTTTGCAGTGAGGCTGTCTCAGGAGTCACAGGTGGCTTTGTTGGTGGGGTGGGGAAGTAGGGACTACAGGATGTGAGGCTGGCTGAAATGAAACTGCACAAAAGACCTCCCCCTTTGCTCCAGCTAAGGCCCTACTTTGGCCGCTCCCCTTTCATAAAAATCTCCATATCTGCCCTGGCTCTCAGAAACCCCCTCTCTCCCATGGGTATTTTCACAGTTTCTTCCGTTTTTCATGGTCTCATACAAATATTTTTGCCATGGAAATGATCAAGTACATTTAACATGAGAAAAACAATCAAACGACACATCTGTATCTCCTTCCCCAAGCAGGGTGTGTCTCAATTTATCTACTGAAAAGTCTAGGCAGACAGAGTCACCCCTATGTTACTTAGGGGAGGGATAGCTCAGTGGTTTGCTTATTAACTTACTAAATGCAGCATTGTGAGTTTAATTATTGAGGGGAGCACTTAGGAATCTGGGGCAAAATCAGTCCTCAGTCCTGCTAGTGAAAGCAGGGGGCTGGACTCAATGGTCCCTTCCAGTTCTAGGAGATAGGGTACCTCCATTATCTTTTTTTTCTTACTTCACATCAGACCCAGGACTTGCACCCAGCAGTTCTTGGGGCCGTGGGACAGAACTGAGCTCCACTGGCAGCACTGAGGGAGGATGGTTGGGACTGAGCTGTCTGGGGAATATTTTAATCCTTATCTAATTTTCAGAGGATTAAATCAATGCAGCTTCCACTTCTCCGTCTCTCCCAAGGAAATGATGTTTCTGTGCAAAGTACCCAAACCTTTTAACAATAAGAAGTGAAATGAAATGGCCACATGATGGCAACAGAACCTAAGAAACGTGTTAGTCTCTAAGGTGCCACACATACTCCTGTTCTTTTTGAGGATACAGACTAACATGGCTGCTCCTCTGAAATCGAAGAGATGAGAAGCCATGTTCTTGTTCAATGAGCATTGAAGCTGAAAAGGGAGATGTTTCCTCTTTGATGTCTAGGCTCCCAACGCTAATCCACTTGATGCCCCTTTCCTCCCACAGCCAGGACTAGAACCCCACAGTCATAAGTACTAGCCCCCAACCCTGCTCCCAAAGAGAAGGTCTGCGATCCCTGTGCTGTCCCCTCATCTCCCTGCTTGTGCTGCACTTGAAACTCAGTGAAGTTTCCTTGGGCAGTTTTGACACTCCCAGGAAGGGTATCAGAGGGGTAGCCGTGTTAGTCTGGTTCTGTAAAAGCAGCAAAGAATCCTGTGGCACCTTATAGACTAACAGACGTTTTGCAGCATGAGCTTTCGTGGGTGAATACCCACTTCGTCGGATGCAAGAGTGGAAATTTCCAGGGGCAGGTATATATAAGCAAGCAAGAAGCAAGCTAGAGATAACAAGGTTAGATCAATCAGGGAGGATGAGGCCCTGTTCTAGCAGTTGAGGGGTGTAATTTTAGGAGCAGGTTCCAAATAGTGTGATTAACCAGCCAGAAGGGGCAGCAGATGTCAGTGTAGGAGCCATTGAAATAACTCTGCACTTACTTAGGCCTGGTCTACACTAGGACTTTAATTCGAATTTAGCAGCGTTAATTCGAATTAACCGTGCACCCGTCCACACCAGGAAGCCATTTAATTCGACATAGAGGGCTCTTTAGTTCGAATTCGGTACTCCTTCCCAACGAGGGGAGTAACGCTAAATTCGACATGGCTATGTCGAATTAGGCTAGGTGTGGATGCAAATCGAACTTAGTAGCTCCGGGAGCTATCCCACAGTGCACCACTCTGTTGACGCTCTGGACAGCAGTCTGAGCTTGGATGTTCTGACCAGCCACACAGGAAAAGCCACGGGAAAATTTGAATTCCTTTTCCTGTCTGGACAGTTTGAATCTCATTTCGTGGTTGGACATCGGGGCGAGCTCAGCAGCACCGGCAGCAATGCAGAGCTCTCCAGCAGAGGAGTTCATGTAATCTCTGAATAGAAAGAGGGACCCAGCATAGACTGACCAGGAAGTCTTGTATCTGATCGGTGTGTGGGGCGAGGAGTCTGTGCTTTCGGAGCTGCGCTCCAACAAACGGAATGCAAAGACCTACGAGAAGGTCTCCAAAGCCATGAGAGACAGAGGATACAGGCGGGATGCAACACAGTGCCGCGTGAAAATCAAGGACCTGAGACAAGGCTACCAGAAGACCAAAGCGGCAAACGGACGCTCCGTAGCCTGCCACCACTGACCCACCAGTGACCGTGGACTCTGACGATGGGATAGTGTCGACGGCCAGTTCCTCGGCGATGTTCGCTGACGGGGAAGATGAGGAAGGGTTTGTGGAGGACGAGGCAGGCGACAGTGCTTACAATGCTGGTTTCCCCGACAGCCAGGATCTCTTCATCACCCTCACGGAGATCCCCTACCAACCCCTCCCCGGCCGTTAACCCGGACCCTGAATCAGGGGAAGGATCAGTCGGTAAGTGCTTTAAACATGTAAACTTTTATTATTAATGGAACCGGAATCTGAACTATGTGAAAAGGAGGTCTCTATATATGGGGATAGAACAGAAATCCTCCTGGGAGATCTCCACAAAGCTTTCCTGGAGGTAATCGAAAAGCCTCCGCAGGAGGTTCCTGGGGAGAGCTGTCTTATTGGGTGCTCCGTGGCAGCACACTTTTCTGCGCCAGGCTTTCATGAGGTGTTCAGGGAGCATTGCCTCCCAGAGCATGGATGCATAGGCCCCTGGTATGTGCTGGCTTTCACGCAGCATGCGCTCTCTATCTCCTTCCGTGACCGTCCTCAGGGTGATCTCACTCGGAGACTCCTGCATCTAATTAGGGGAATTACTGTAATGTTACGCCTAGTCCAAAGTATTTAAAAAAAATCTCCAGACAGACGGCGTAGCAGAGACTCAGCACGCTGCTGCGTGACAAGCGTAACGGAAAGCCAAAGAATCAAATGGACGCTCATGGAGGGAGGGAGGGGGGACTGAGGACGCAAGATATCCCACAGTTCCTGCAGTCTCCGAAAAGCATTTGCATTCTTGGCTGAGCTCCAAATGCTTCTAGGGTCAAAAACAGTGTCCGCGGTGGTTCAGGGCATAGCTCGTCAATGTACCCGCACCCCCCACCCCCAGAAGGAAAAGGGAAAAAAATCGTTTCTTGACTCTTTTAAATATTATCCTATGTGTACTGAATGCTGCTAGTAGACGCGATGCTGCGGCACTGTACTGTAGCATCCTCCCCCCCCCGCCTCATGGGTGGCTGACGGTACAATATGACTGATATCCGTCATCATCAGCAGCCTTGCGGCAGATGGTGTAGTGCAATATGACTGCTATCCATCCTCATCATCAGCCCATGAGTGCTACTGCTTCCCAGTAGACGGTACAGAATGGCTGGTAACCGTCTTTAAGATTTTGTACTGCCTGGACTATCATAGCAGCTGGAGGCTGCCTTCCCCTCATTTCATTTCACTAACAAGTCACTGTTTCTTATTCCTGCATTCTTTATTACTTCAGCACACAAATGGGTGGACACTGCAATGGTAGCCCAGGAAGGCTGGGGGAAGAGGGAAGCAACAGGTGGGGTTGTTGCAGGAGCACCCCCTGTGAATGGCATGCAGCTCATCATTCCTGCATGATCTGACACGGAGCGGCTGTGCTCTCTGGTTCTCTGATACACTGGATCTCTAGTACACTTGCCCCATATTCTAGGCAGGACTGATTCTATTTTTAGATACCATAAAGGAGGGATTGACTCGGGGAGTCTTTCCCAGTTTTGTCTTTTGCGCCCCCAGCTGATCTCAGCCAGAGGCACCTATGACAGCAGCAGAAGGTATAGTGCAATAGGACTGGTAATCGTCATCGCCAATTTACAATGGCACGGTTGACGGTACAGAACGGCTGCTAACCATCTCTGCTGTCATGCAAAAGCAAATGAATGCTGCTGTGTAGCGCTGCTGAATCGCCTCTGTACACATATGGTGACAGTGACAAAAGGCAAAACATGCTCCATGGTTGCCATGCTATGGCGTCTGCCAGGGCAATCCAGGGAAAAAGGGCACGAAATGATTGTCTGCCGTTGCTTTCCCGGAGGAAGGAACGACTGACGACAGTTACCCAGAACCACCCGTGACAATGATTATTGCCCCATCAGGTACTGGGATCTCAACCCTGAATTCCAAGGGTCGGAGGAGACTGCGAGGGAGTGGAACAGGGGCAGAGTTTGTGCTTTCCGGATTGCCTGCAGCAGGAGTGCGCACGAGATAGGTGCTGTGCATGGTCTTGTTCACAGAGACAGACTAGACTGTGTTCATTGTTCTCAAAAATGTATCTTTGCAAGGAATTCACTCCCTTTTTCCCATCACACAGCTTTGACTGTCTCCAGACCTGCCCCAGCATCCCCCTCACAGAGGCTGGCGGAGATTAGGCGGCGAAAGAAAAAGACACGGGACGAGATGTTCGCTGAACTTATGGGCTGCTCCCGAGCCGAGGCGGCCCAGCAGAGCCAGTGGAGGGAGAACCTCTCTCAGTACCAGTGCTCACACAGCGAACGGGAGGAGAGGTGGCGTGAGGAAGACAAGCAGGCGACTGAAACGCTGCTTCGACTAATGAGGGAGCAAACGGACACGCTCCGGCGCCTTGTGGATGTTCTGCAGGACCGCAGGCAGGAGGACAGAGCTCCCCTGCAGTGTATCTGCAACCGCCCTCCCCCGCCACAAAGTCCCATACCCCCCTCACCCAAAATAACAAGAAGGAGGGGTGCCAGGGGCCGTGAAAACTGTCACTGCACCCCAGCAGAGTGCTCAATTACCAAAAAGCTCTCATTCCCTAAATTTTGAGAAGTCCTTCCCTTCCTGACTCACCCAAGCCCCAATCCCAGTTTCATCCCCTAACTGTCTAGTTGATTATTAAAAATACTTTGCTGTTAATTACTGTTTCCATCATGTTTTTGTACAGAAGACTGTGTTTGAAGGGTGGGGTGGGGAAGGGGGTTGGTAATTGCATAGGACAGTCACCTTTACCAGGGTACAGACACGGGGGCAGGATCTGCAGCAGGTCACACACACAGTGCAGTCAGTAGGCACCCTGGTCGGTATGGGAGGTGGTTTCCAGGTTCTGTGTGGGTGGCGGGGACGTGAGTTTGTAGCCGGGGAGGGCGGTTACAGATCTTATGCAGCGGTCCTTGTCCTGGACCGCAGAGTCACGCAGCAGAGGAATCTGTATCCGTCCTCCTCCGCCACAAGGTCACATAGCCCCCGCACACAGAATCCCAAAAAGGAGGGATGGCAGGCTCCGTTGAAACAAGCAGTCCGGCACTTCGGACCGCTCTAGGAGCAGGAGCCTGTCATTCCTTGAGTTTAGAGGCGGTCTTTACATCACCGCACACCCTACCCAGCACAGTCTGCGTCCCAGTTTCAACCCTTTAATGCAAAGTCATTAATAAAGAAACCTTTGTTAAGTAACAATGGAACATGTATTTTATTTTTACACGTGTGTTGGAAGTGGGGGAAACGGGGTGAATGGGGTATGTAACTGCAGAGGCTAGTCAACAGTAACTGGGTAAAGAAACAGGGGCAGGTTCAGCTTCTCTGTAAAGAAACTGAACAGTCACAGGTCATGCTGCTCGCTGCTCGCTGGTATTTGAAGAGTTCCTTGTCGCTGTCCCAGGCGTTTGTATAGGGCTTCATGAGCCAGGGCATTAGCGGGTAGGCTGGGTCCCCGAGGATCACTATAGGCATCTGCACATCCCCAACAGTTATTTTGTGGTCCGGGAAGAAACTACCTTCCTGCAGGCATCTAAACAGACCACAGTTCCTGAAAACACACGCATCATGAACCTTGCCTGGCCACCCGACGTTGACGTTGGTAAAACGTCCCCTATGGTCCACCACTGCTTGCAGCACCATTGAAAAGTAGCCCAATTTCTCAGCAGCTGACTGTGGAAGAGGTGGACGATAAGGTGCGAGGAGGTGAAAACGGCCATAACTGCAGCAGGCTCCATGCTCGCAGTGCTGTGGCGTCCGCGCTGTCACTGACCAGAAAAGTGCACGAACAGATTGCCCACAGGCGCTTTCAGGGAGGGAGGGAGGACGTGATTGACGGTTCAATGATGACAGTTACCCAAAACCACCCTCGACACATTTTTTCCCCCAGCAGGCATTGGGGGCTCTACCCAGCATTCCAATGGGCAGCGGGGACTGCGGGAACTGTGGGATAGCTTCCCACAGTGCACCGCTTCCAAAGTCGACGCTGGCCCCGTTACTGTGGACTCACACAGTCAAATTAGTGTATTTAGTGTGGATACACAAATTCGACTTCATAAGGTCGAATCCACAAATTCGACTTAAGTTGATTCGAAATAGTCTTGTAGTGTAGACATACCCTTAGATGCAGACATAACAAGCTCTATGGCTGGTAAACTTACAGAGACTCTGCTCCTGCTCATGAACTAGCAGCACATGACCTGTAAACAGCTGCCATTCGAATGCATCTGAAAGTTACAAGGAACAACGATCTGTGTTAAAGGAAGGCTGCCATTTATTAGAGCCCCAGTTGATGCCGTGTGCACAAACAGAGGATTGAATGTGTAACAGGGAGTTTGGTAAATCTTGGTTATTTTAATTTTGTAACAGGCTCCTGTCCACCCCCAGTAGAGTTTTCAGTCCCAATGGCAACTTACTTACCAAATGTAATACAGACTAGTCCATGCCTCCCAAGTGGATGTGGTTCTTGTTCTTCTGCACATTGTAGCCCATGGAGGCCAAGGACCTGCAAATGTGTCTTCATGTGCCTTTGTTTAGTTGATGAAAACAAACCTATACACTTAGAGGATTGGAACTGATTTCAGCTGGGGGACATGTTTGCTAGGTTTTTATGCATTTGCACAGGAAAACATTGAGTGTGTCCATTCATTTCAGGGATCCCTATTTAGCGGAGCTCCTGAAAATAAAATTACTTTTACTGAAGGACTAAGTTTGTGAGGGGGCACTTGGATTTGAACCAAGAACCACTTGATCTGCAGTCAAGCACTCTACCACTGAGCTATACCCCCATAACATATGCATAAGCAAGTCAGTGACCTTAAGGATTTTGAAGGACGGGCTCTGCCTCAGAGAGCTCCTTTTCTATTCCCAGGCCTGGTCTACACTACGTGTTTAAACCGGTTTTAGGAGCGTTAAACCGATTTAACACCACACCCGTCCACACTAAGAGGCCCTTCATATCGATATAAAGGGCTCTTTAAATTGATTTCTGTACTCCTCCCTAATGAGAGGAGTAGTGCTAATATCAGGATTAACATATCGGAATATGGTTAGTGTGGCCGCAAATCGACGGTATTGGCCTCCGGGCGGTATCCCACAGTGCACCACTGTGACCGCTCTGGACAACCTTCTGAACTCGGATGCGCTGGCCCCGCAAACTTTTGAAATTCATTTCCTGCTTCCCCAGCGTGGAGAGCTCATCAGCACAGGTGACCACGCACAGCTCATCTGCACAGGTAACAATGCAGTCTCCTGAGAATCGAAAAAGAGCTCCAGCATGGACTGCACGGGAGGTACTGGATCTGATCGCTATATGGGGAGAGGATTCAGTGCTAACAGAACTGCATTCCAAAAGATGAAATGAAAAAGTATTTGAAAGAATTGCAAAGTCTATGCTGGATAAAGGCCACAGCAGGGACTCAGTGCAGTGCAGAGTGAAAGTTAAGGAGCTCAGACAAGCCTACCAGAAAACCAAAGAAGCAAACAGAAAGTCCGTTGCAGGGCCAAAAACATGCCGCTTCTACGCTGAGCTGCATACAATTTTAGGGGGCTGCGCCACAAGTACTCCACCCCTGTCCTTGGATTCCGACGTGGGGGGTGTAATCGTCATGGCTGAGGATTATGCGGATGGGGAAGAATACGATGAGGAAGCTGACTGAGATGACCTTGCAGAAAGCACACAGCACTCCATTAGCCCCAACAGCCAGGAGCTTTTCCTGACCCAGACGGAATTAGCCTCCCAGCCCTCCCAAGCAACTACAGACAATGAAGCCATGAAAGGGACCTCTGGTGAGTGTAGTTTTGCAAATATCAAACATTGTTGTTTAAGCAAGCGTTTTTTAATGATTGATTTGCCCTGAGGACGTGGGATGCATTCACATCCAGTAAAGTTACTTAGAAAAGTTTGTTAACATGTCTGGGGATTGAGTGGAAATCCTCCAGGGACATCTCGATGAAGCGCTCCTGGAGGTACTCCAAAAGCCTTTGCAGAAGGTTTCTGGGCAAGGCAGCCTTGTTCCGTCCACCATGGTAGGACACTTTACCACGCCATGCATGTAGCAAGTAAGCAGGTATCATTGCATGGCAAAGCATAGCTGCGTATGGTCCCGGTGATTGCTGGCATTCAAGAAACATCCGTTCTTTATCTCGCTGTGTTATCCTCAGCAAAGTGATATCGTTCAGGGTAACCTGGTTGAAAATCAGGAATTTAGTTAAGGGCACACAGAGATGGCCATTTTCCTACTGGGTTCATGGAATGCAGCTTAAAAAAAATCATTTCCTGCACGTAGCCAAGCGGGGGGAGGGGAGGAGTGAAATACCGATGATCTTTTTCGCGTTTGGTCAGCGGGGATCTTCCCAGCTAACAGCAACGCAGTGGGGGGGGGGGTGAATGGGGGTGATTAGCATTGAGCTTTCATGGTACCAGCCATGTGGTGGGGGGATGGGTAAAGCACTGCAGAAGGCGAAAGACAGTGGCTTACCATGGCCGCATGCAAGCTGAATTCTGATGCCCGGACCAGTGTCTGTGAGATCTGTAACCCCAGAGCTGCAGGCACTCAATATTAAAATGAAAAATGCGACCTTGTAGTGAAATCACATGTGCTAGGTAAGGTGAATAGTGCTGTTGACTGTGAAAGAGTATAACCATTGTTCTCTAAAATGTATCTTTTTAAATACTTCTCTCCCTTTTTTCCCTCCCTCGTGCAGCTGCAAATTTTTCAAGCCTCCCTGCTCTATCCCAAAGGCTAGCTCAGATAAGGCGGAGGAAAAAGAAGACGCGAGATGAAATGTTCTCGGATATTATGGAAGTTACCCGCAAGGAAAAAGCTCATCTGAATGAGTGGAAGGAGGTGGTATCAAATTACAGGAAAGATGCCAGTGAACGTGAGGACAGAAAGGACACCCGAGATGAGAGGTGGCGGCAGGAAGATCGGCAGGAAGATCAGAGGTGGCGGCAGGAAGATCAGCGGTGGCGGGATGCAACTCTGGGGCTGCTGCATGATCAAACTGACATGCTCCGGCATCTGGTGGAGCTTCAGGAACGGCAGCAGGATCACAGAGTGCCGCTGCAGCCCCTGAATAACCCCCCCTCAGCCCTCACCATGTTCCACATCCTCCTCACCCAGACGTGTAAGAACGCGTGGGGGGAGGCTCCGTGCACCCGCCCACTCCACCCCCGTGGACAGCCCAACCAGAAGGCTGTCGTTACTGTGACATTTTTTTAGTGGGCTTCTCCATCCCTCCTATCCTCCTCCCAAACCACACCCAGGCTACCTTCTCAGTTCTCTCCCTCTTTTTATAATGAATTAATAAAGAATACATTATTTTTAAAATATAGTGACTTTATTTCCATAAGTAAGCTGTAATCGAAGGGGGAGAGTGGGTTGCTTACAGGGAATGAGTCAATCAAGGGGAGTGGGGGTTCATCAAGGGGAAACAAACACAGCAGTCACACCCTACCCTGGCCAGTGATGAAGCTCGTTTTCAAAGCTTCTCTGATGCGCACCGCTTCCTGGTGTGCTCTTCTAATCTCCCTGGTGTCTGGCTGCGCATAATCAGCGGCCAGGTGATTTGCCTCAGCCTCCCAGCCTGTAGTTGAATAGCTCCTGACCACTGTCCAGGCTGCCTGTGTATGGCTTCATGAGCCATGGCATCAAGGGGTAGGCTGGGTCCCCCAGGATAACTACAGGCATTTCAACATCCCCAACTATTATTTTCTGGTCTGGGAAGTAATTCCCTTGCTGCAGCCGTTTAAACAGAGTAGTGCTTCTGAAGACGTGAGCATCATGAACCCTCCCTGGCCATCCCACGTGGATGTTGGTGAAACGTCCCTTGTGATCCACCAGTGCTTGCAGCACCATTGAAAAGTACCCCTTGTGGTTTATGTACTGGGTGCCCTGGCGCTCCGGTGCCAAGATAGGGATATGGGTTCCATCTATCGCCCCCCCCCCCCCAGTTAGGGAATCCCAGTGCAGCAAAGCCATCCACTATGGCCTGCACGTTTCCCAGAGTCACAACCTTTCGTAGCAGCAGCTAAGGGATTGCTTTGGCTACTTGCATCACAGCAGCCCCCACAGTAGATTTTCCAACTCTAAATTGATTCCCGACTGACCGGTAGCTGTCTGGTGTTGCAAGCTTCCAGAGGGCTATTGCCACTCACTTCTCCACTGTGAGGGCTGCTCTCATCTTGGTATTATGGCGTTTCAGGGCAGGGGAAAGCAAGTCACAAAGTTCCATGAAAGTGCCCTTACGCATGCAAAAGTTTCGCAGCTACTGCGAATCGTCCCACACCTGCAACACAATGCGGTCCCACCAGTCTGTACTTGTTTCCTGGGTCCAAAATCGGCGTTCAATGGATAGAATCTGCCCCATTACCATCAGGAGCTCCAAAGCGCAGGGGGCCGTGATTTGAGAGAATTCTGTGTCCATGTCCTCATCACTCTCATCGCCGCAGTGCCGTAGCCGCCTCCTCCTCGCCTGGCTTTGCAGGTCCTGGTTCACCATACACTGCACGAGAATGTGCGAGGTGTTTAAAATGTCCACGATTGTGATATTGAGCTGAGCAGGGTCCATGCTTGCTGTGTTATGGCGTCTGCACAGTTCACCCAGGAAAAAAGGCGTGAAACGGTTGTCTGCTGCTTTCACGGAGGGAGGGGTGAGGCTGTACCCAGAACCACCCGCGACAATGATTTTTGCCCCCTCAGGGACTGGGATCTCAACCCAGAATTCCAAGGGGTGGGGGAGACTGCCGGAACTATGGGATAGCTTCGGGATAGCTACCCACAGTGCAATGCTCCGGAAATCGACGCTAGCCTTGGAACATGGATGCGCACTGCCGAATTAATGTGCGTTGTCTGGCCGCGTGCAATCGACTTTATACAATCTGTTTTACAAAACCGGTTTATGTAAATTTGGAATAATCCCGTAGTGTAGACGTACCCAAACATGGCTACCCCTCTGATACTAGTCTCTTTAATCTCTCCTCATATGGGACCCATTCCAAACCCTAATCAGTTTAGTGCTCTTCTCTGAACCTTTTCTAGTGCCAGTATATCTTTTTTGAGATGAGGAGACCACATTTGTATGCAGTATTCAAAAGTGGGTGTACCATACATATATATAAGGGCAATAAGATATTCTCCATCTTATTCTCTATCCTTTTTTTAATGATTCCTAACATACTGTTTCCTTTTTTAATTGCCGCTGCACACGGTGTGGTCGTCTTCAGAGAGCTATCCATGATGACTCCAAGATCTCCTTCCTGATTAGTTGTAGCTAGCCATTCACAGAATTCCCACTCCATTCATCTGACGAAATGGGGATTCACCCATGAAAACTTATGCTCCTATATGTCTGTTAGTCTGTAAGGTGCCACAGGACTCTGTCGCTTTTTACAGATCCAGACTAACACAGCTACCCCTGGGGTAATCAAAAAGACAGCGTCCCCTGGTGGGTGAAAATCACTGACCTCTCTCCTCTCTGAGCACTGACTGCCCCTCTGTTTCCTTGCCTCTCAGTCTGTGCAGATGGGACCTTTCCCTCCAGCGCTGGAGGATTCTCCCTTCTCATCTACCCTTGTCCCAAGCAGCACAGCGGGTGGGAATCTTACATGTACTGAGGTGACTTAGGAGCAGAACCCCTCCCCCAGACCTTCCATGCAATTGGCACTTGCCCCTCACTGAGCAGGATTGAAACTCCTGCAGGGAGACTGGTGGGCCACATCCCCTCTGGGCATGAGCAAAGCAGCAGGGTGAAAAAATGAACATGGAGATGCTGGGGATTGAACCCAGGACTTCATACATGCAAAGCATGCACTCTATTACTGAGCTACATCCCCAAATGGCCTAGATGTCACACTCAGAGCCCTCCTGTTCCCAGCAAATCCAGTGGCCTAAAAGCTTCACAAGAAACCCATTCCCCTCTCGGAGGGTCAATCCTGCTCTCCTGGAGGTTACTTGTTCATAGGGGTCACTTTGCAGCAGGGCCAGATTCTATGTGTGGGGCAGAGAGAGTGGGTGCCCTGGACTCTGGGGGCAGAGATACACTCAGCCCTCTCCCCTGCATTGGGTGGGGGTGCTGTCACCCCATGCTGGAAGGTAATGGGAGGGGAGGGGCGCTGTGAGTCGCTCAACACCTGACCCTGGTGGCAGCAGTGCTATGGGGAGCTCCAGGTGTTTCTAGGATCTGCTATTGCCACCTGCCTGTGAAGTCCAGCTTTCCCCAGCACATTCACTGCGGTGCAATTGGGTCACTGTTTCCATGGCTGAACAGCAAAGAATCACTCCCAGTTTCCCTTCTATCTGAGCAGGATTAGCCTGTGTCAGTGGTTAATGAGGTGGATCTAGTTATAGATTGTTATTCATTCCCCACCTTGACAATTCACACAGTCCCTTTCCCATGCAGATTCCCAGCACCTCAGTGATCCTGGTACCAGGAGTTGGGGCCTGAGACTTTCAGGGTCCTTTTTCCCCTCCACCTGGAGTGAACTCAGCTTTTCCTCCATCACAGACAATCCATGAAATAACACCAGGGGCATAAAGAAAGAGGGGAGGGAACATCTCACAGCCAGGGCTGGATGTGCCCAGGGTCCTCGGCTTGATCATTGTTTCCATGGAATTTGGCCCCCTGCTTTGCACAAGGGACAAAGAAAGATCTTGCTGTTCCTGTGTCTGTGCAAAGAAATTGTGTTTCCCTAGGAAAGAGAGGTGGGAAATGGCCCCATAATGGGACAATATCCTCAGGATTAAGACCTAAGGACTCAGGCTGAGAACTGATATAATTCCACTCATCTGGGATTTAACAAATTGTCTTCCATGGAGCAGGGCCAGTTCCAGCGTTTTTGCCACGCCAAACAGAGACAAAAAACAAAAGAAAAGCTGCAATCTGCCCCAGCTCTACCTCTGCCACTTTTGGTGGCAAGTCCTTCCCTCTGAGAGGGCTGAATTGCTGCTGAAGCCTCCCCTCTCTATTGACTGCCCCAGGGACCTGCTTGTTGCGCTGGTGCCTGGAGACGGCCATGCCATGGAGACACTGGGAAGATGCGGGAATAAGGAAAATAACATGGGCTTGTTTACATTGCAAGTGAAGAATAACTGAAGCGTTTTTGCTATGAAGTCACTTTTCCCTGACGGGGAATTGAACCCAAGTCTTGGCAGTGAAAGTGCCAAATCCTAACCACTAGACCACCAGGGAGGTGATGATAGGAGCTGTCTCACTTATGCTACACTTTCTTAGGCTACTTTCTATCCAATTTCTGAAGCTGCTCCATTGTCCACTCCCTGAGGGGCTAGGAGCAGAGTGCAGGAATCCCTGTACTCAGGGTCACAACCTGAGCCCAACCCAAGCCACTGAAACAAACTCAAATGACGCTTCCTCCAGCAGGATCACAGAGACACACAAAAAAACCCCATGAGGAACAATCCTCCTCTGCCTTCATTTACCCCATTGCAACCCTCTCAGCAGCCCACTCTTGCAGGAAGGACTCTGAGCTGATAGGAGCTCTGGCATAGAGACCAAGGGAAGGGTGTTGCTCCCCCTGGGTGTGAGCTGATCACAGTCTGACTCCGTGTAACGGGGCTCTGAGCTTTGCCATCTTGTGAGTTCTGAGTGCTGAGACCCCCGGACCCTTCTGCTGGGATCATGGGGATTGCACAACCGCTGCAAGCCCTTTTCCCGTCTCCTTGTCCTCCTCGGCTTCCCCAGACCTTCCCCACAAATGGTTCTATCAGGTGCTGGAGGGATCTAAGGACCTGCAAGTTTCCCTCACCCATCTCCTAAAGCAAACAGTGATTCCCTTCTCTGACACTCCTGGGCCTGAGCTTCTTGTGAGTTTTTCCCCAGGGGACCTGATTCCCTGTGAAAATGTGTGTGTGGGGAACTGGCTTGTCTGCCCCCTCTCTGGGAGCCGAGAAACTTTTTCAGACTCTCCCCCACTAGATGAGTCCAACAGCACCTCCCACTGGTGGGAGAATCTTAAATTCCATCCTCCCACCATGGTTACTCTGACCAGCTGATGGCGGCAGCATGCTAAATCAACCCCAGCTCTCTAGGCTAGAGAGCAGCATCTAACCAGCCTTGTGACAGCTCCAGTTTGCTCGCTGGAGACATAACGAACGAGGAAAGAAGGCAAATGTCAGACAGGGAACCTCAGCTCCAGAAATAAATGTCCTCAGGGCTCCTTCTACACTGCGACTGGGCAATTGACTGACTTCAAATCCGGCTAGCCCAGTTGGTAGAGTGTGAAACTCTTAATCCTGCCATCATGAGTTTAGCCCCATATTGGGCAGCAGCAACAGCCCTTAGGTGTCACTCTTCTGCTTATAGTCACAGCCCAGAATGAAAGTTCCACACCCCGGGATAGGTTCTGCAGCAAGACAAGATAAGCACATTAGCCAATGGTTAACAGGTTATATAATGTCTCCGCCCATGGTCTCAAATTAGAAAGTAACATTTAATGAATACTTTGATAAACTGTTAGTAGTATAAAATATCTATGTTGAATTCTGATTTGGGGTCCATAGGAATGGAGCAACTCCTTTGATTGTCCAACAGGCACATTCCTAGGGGTTAAAGCAAAGAACCAGTGAAAGTATATGGCAATAAAAATTGTTTTCTGTGTGTCTTAAGGCAGGCATTGGTCCCTGGGAAGGGAGGTGGAAGGATGCCATATCTTATACTGACATGTGCCAACTTCTCATAAACTCAAGGTTGGATCTGTGGGAAGAACGTCTCCCTACAGAAGAGACTAACACAATAGGAACAGGGATTCTTTGTTCAATCTGCAACTCTGAATAAGACACAATTCTTTAGTTCTTAGCTCCAACACCTATCTTAGCAAGCAAGGCTTTCTGGTTACCCAGTTTTCTCTTAGCTGGTCACGATTTGCTAGGCCTCTGGTCTCTTGACCATACTCTGGACTTTGGGTCTGGAAAAGAGCTGGCACAATCCAAAGACCAGGTTGTTATACAAAATGCACATGGATTTTAACTCTTCACATCCAGTAATGGCAAAGTATAGCTGATGGTCCTTAATTGGGTGATCCACAGGGAGTAGCTCAAACCTCCAAAGTGCCTGGCCAGGGGCAGGAAGTTATTGGTTCAGGCTTGTAGCAGTGATGGAATAAACTGCAGGTTCAAATCAAGTCTCTGGAGTCCATCCATAGCTGGGATGGGTCATTCAGTCCTTTGTACAGAGCTTCAGTTTGTAGCAAAGTCCCTCCAGAGATATGAAGCAGGATAGAAAACAAGATGGAAATGAGGCATCAGCATTTTATAGTCTCTTGCCATGTAGTCTATGCTTTCTTTGTCCCAAGGACACTCTATCCAGCATGTGGCATAAAAAAACCTGAGTTCTGTCCATAGGCAGGTCCCTGCATACCTTGCTGAGTCACAAGGTGTATCTGCCTTCTCTCAATGGGTCAGTTGTATAGCTGATGGTCCTTAATTGGGTGATCCACAGGGAGTAGCTCAAACCTCCAAAGTGCCTGGCCAGGGGCAGGACGTTAGCACAGCAAGGGAGGGGTGTGGCAGTGACATCACAAAGGCTTTTTGCAGGACCTCAGACTATTGGTCAAAGGTGGTGGGGAGGTGGTGACCTCACAGAGAGATGCTGACATCAGCCAGGCAGGACAGGGGCGAGGGGCCAGGGAAACCTCAGAGACCCCTGTGGCTTTGCTTCAGCAAGTCTCCTTCTCCAGGTCTCTCTTTGAGGACTGAGAGAGTATTCGGGTTCACGGACGTGAGCACCAGGAGGAACCTCTTTCGAGTTTTCTCCTTCCCTTTTAGAGATTTTACTAGAAAACAGCCGTCCCTGTTTAGAAGGTAAGAGCCTCCTCGAGGTTTGAAACCTGTTCAGTCTGATCCATCTGGTGACAGTTGAATTCTAGGCATGGAAAACACGAGCTTAAGGAGACAGAATTTTATTCCGCACCTGGGATTTTGTCCCTTAGAATCACTGGGGACATTAGGGTTTGTCCTTTTTGTTTCACCTTTTCCTCCATCCATCCCTTCCTCCTTTCTCTTTGTCTCTTGCTTCTTTTGTCCTTTCTCCTGTTCCCCTCCCAAGACCAGGAGTTGTGTGTGTGTGTGTGTGTGTGTGTGTGTGTGTGTGTGTGTGTGTGTGTGTTATGGGGGAGCAGTGTGGTTTTTCCCCGTGTAGCCAGCACCAGACCTGGCACCACCCCCAGCTCTGCCCCCTTCCTGCCACTGCAACCCCATCTCATCTCCTGACCCTGGATGGGCGCCCCCGGCCCCTCGTAGCAGGGGGCTGTGCAGGGGGGTCTCCTTGCAACCATGAGTGGGTGTCTGGTGGGTGCTGTCACCTCCGCCAGAGACCCCCAAGAAACTCAGTAGCTTCCTCCGCATGCGGGGAGGGGCTCCTACTTTCTGTCTTGGGGGGGAGATTCCGTGATGTCATAGCCTATGGTGAGAGGGGTTCGAATCACGAGTCTGGAGTGGCAGGACAAACCCCTCCCCCAGTCAGATTCTGCTAGGGGGCTGGGCTGGGATCTGTAGGGAGGAAGACACAGAAAAAAGCAGCTGCCACAATGGAACCCAGGAGTCCTGGCTCCCGGTCCCCCTGCTATGACCTCTAGACCCACCTCTGCTCCCAGAGCCAGGGATAGAACCCAGAGGTCCCTGGCGCCCAGCCCCCTCCCTCCCTGCTCTGACCACTAGACTCCACTCCTCTTTTAGGCTCGCTGCCTCTTCTATCCACCCAGCCCACCTGTCCATCCCTTTGCTGCAGGTTTCTGGGGTGTCACCCCTGCTCTGCGCTCCCCCAGTGCAGCCCAAGGCCTTTCCTCCCCCCAACCACACATCCTCTCCCCCCTCGTGCTGGATCGTCTGCTTGGCCCCCTGCCCCCTCTCGGGGCGCGCTGTGCGGCGTGGCTGGGGATTGTGCAGTGGCCCAGCACCAGGCAACGCAGAATGTAAACCACAGGCCCTGCCCTGCCCCACCACACTGGAGCTGCCTTCCAAGTATATTGGAGCCCAGCACCCTGCACCTGTTCCCTCCTGCCCCACAAGGGGTGAGCTGCAGCCCCACCATGCTCTGCAGAGGGAGAAGGGTCAAGCCAATCAGCCCATTTAGGATGGGGGTATCAATACCCTTTTTTCTGCACAGCCACTGACCATCAGCAGGATTCCTCCTCCCTCCTGTGCCTCAGTGCAACTAAATCTCCACACCTAGACAGCCGGTCCATCCGCTGCACCCCAATCCCCCATGCCTGAGCCTCCCTGCCAAAACCCTGCACCTGGCTCCAGAGAATTAAGTCTCACGTGTCGCTGGGAACTCGACTTCTTGTTCCCAGAGAGTCTCAGCCCCCCTCAGTAGATGTCCTGAGAAACACAGTGTCGCCTTTTCCAAAGAAGAGCTTAGACCCCCTCATCATGTGGCCTAAAGGATAAGGCATCTCCCTGTGGATCGGATGATTCAGGATTTGAGTCCCCTCGTGGTTGTGCTCACCTTGTGCCACAAGTCCTGCTTCCTTCAGGGCTGGAACCTCTTCTTGGCCGCTCAGGCCAATGCTCTGTCTTCAGCTAGAGCCCCGGGAAGGAGTTGGGGGTTGGGTGTCACAAAGGCTGGGGCATGAGCCCCATGTGCTTCCAGTCTCGCCTTTGCCATTCCTGACTTGCCAAAGAAAATGGGCGGCTGCCCGGGCTAGCATGTGGAGTAGTTTCCCTCTTCCAAATGTGCACCTGTCCCTGTTCTAAGGGCTTGGCAACACTTGCAAGTTTGAGTGCATTAAAGCAGCCTTAACTCCTGAGGTGTCCACACTCGCAAGGCACATGGAGAACCTAGGCTCTGCAGCTGGAGCTCTCCGGGTAATCCACCTCCATGAGAAGCATCACTGCGCCTCGGCTGAAATGCCCGGGCATCACTGCACTGTGATTGGCTTTTGGAAATGTCCCATAATCCCCTGAAGTCAAGTGCCCACTCTGGTCATTGTTTTGAAATCGGCTGCAGGCATGCGGATATCCCCTTTCAAAGCTCCGTTTCTGACAGCCGGCTGCTTATCTGCTCCGGGACAAAGCAACCATTAGTGTGGAATGCTGCTGTTGTGAGTGTGTATGACGGGAGGTGGGGGTCTGCTGCTGTCCGAACACACAAGACAGCATGCTGACACACTCTCAGCCCCCCAAACACACTGTCGCTCCCCCCACGTACACACAACACACTCCCTGTCACACTCCACCCCCGCCCCCCATTTGAAAAGCACGTTCAGCCACTTGCACACTGGGATAGCTACCACAGTGCACTGCTCTCTGTGGCATTGCCAGAGCTGCTAATGTGGCCACTCCAGTGCGCTTGCAGCTGTCAGTGTGAACACACGGCAGCGGTTTCCCTGCTGTGGTTTAACTCCCAGTGCTCTACCTCTGCAAGTGTAGCCAAGCCCTAAATTTGCCAGACCAACCGAACTCAGTAACTGCCCCCCACCACCACGTGCAGGGAGTAGGGGCACCGCGGAGCACACACCGCACTTACTGGCTCAGCCTTGTGCATGCTGGGGTGGCCACCTCCCCATTGATGAGACCTGGTCCCACCATCTCCGTGGAGCTCCAGGCTGCCCTGCTGCCATCCCTGTCTGTGTTGTCTTCTCTCGCAGTTGACTGGAAGGTGCACGTGTAGCAGTGTTATCTCGAAGGGCGAAAGCAGGAGGAATGGTGCCTTCATAGCCCACCCAATATTCCATAACAGAGTTAAGGAAAATATTTCTCAATGAACTCTCAGTAAAAGATCAGAAACAGCCAGTGTCTGCATCAGTCTACGAGCATTGGTATTTTCTTGAAATTTGTCAGACCAACCTAACACCTAACACACATTTGAACCTCTTTTCACACTGTTGCTCATTTTCAGGTTCTGCTTTGACTCCAGACAGATCCATTTTCTTTCAGAATGGCCTTGCTCTTTCACTGAGGTGTCGGAGTAAACACTTCCCTTCACTCTATTCTCAGACAAACACTAGTATTAAGTGTTTGCTACTGATGGGTCTAGAAAGCATTTGTCAAATGGAAGATGCCATTTCTGGGGGATTGCTCCCAAGATGCAGTACTTTGTGTTCCAACATCTCCCAACTTCCTTGGTGAAAATAAGGTTTCTTTGCAATATACAAGAAGAAAGGAGTTTTTCACCCTAGATGGGACTTGAACCCACAATCCCTGGCTTAGGAAGCCAATGCCTTATCCATTAGCCCACTGGGGCTCTTAATGGTGCATGAAAGAAGGATGGAAATTCCCTCTCATAATTGCACATTCCTCACATTCACTCACAAGCCAAATACCCCATTTGATGGCCTTACAGAAATGACCAACCTAACAGAAGCCCTACTTCCCTCCCAAAATGACACCCAGTGGGGGAAGCCAGGACAACAGGGTGGGGCGGCAGGTGGTGGCCAGACTCTCACCGCCAGGTTCTAGTCTAGCTCAGGGTCCAGCTCAACTTTTTTCCCTGTGCCACTAGCCCCCAGTTCCCTTCCACCACCAGGTCAACCCGGGCACTAGGGCAGGAACAGGGTGAGGCAGCAAGTCAAGCTGAGCAAGGCAGGGAAAAGCAAGTCTTGTCTTCATGGGCCGCTCACAATGACATCCCTTTTGTGTTCCACGGCTGCAAAACCATCCCGGGCAGAGAAGCAACAGGCCAAAGTACTCCCAAACAGCTGCCAAAGTAGCTCAGTTGGGAGAGTGTTAGATTGAAGATCTAACGGTCCCTGGTTCAAGCCCAGGCTTTGGCAGGTTTTTTCATCTTCTTTGTGCAGGGGTGGCCCCAGGGAGAGCAGCAGCACCTTGACCTGAGGCAAATACCTGATATTGAGCTCCTGAGCATGGGTTTCTTCCTCTATAAGGATGGTGGGAGCTGTCTTTCCCACATGACTTCTTTGTCAACCCAAAATGGCAAGAACAGGATGGGGTAGGGACTTGGAAGGAAAGTTCCTCTGCAAAGCTGAGTGACGACAGTACTGGGAAAGGGGCATCTGGCACGTGGAATGTGGCAGGGATTCAGAGGCCCAAGAGGAGGCACTTGATGTTAAGGTGTGAAAGGAAAGATCTATGGTAGGAACTGGCTCCCTTCCTCTTGACTGTTGAGGTGAATTTTAATTGTGTCAGCTGGCCTGAGAACCACTGGTCTTGACCGTGAGAGGAAATGTTTTTACAATGAGCACTACCTGGCGCAGGTCTGTAGTGAGGTTGGCTTAGAGAACGTGTTTCTCTGTAATGGAACCAGTGTCAGGTGGGCGGTAGCCTCCTATTCCTCTGACCCGAGCTGACACCAGCCGCAGAGGGGATACACCTTTCTGCGGGGACAGGCCAGGAGTCGCACTGACCGGATTTACGTGAAGGAGAGCACGTCGACAGCCCAGTGCAGAGTGGTGCCAATGGACTGTTCGGATCACACAGTTCTCACCGTGTGCTCAATGTGGGCAATTCCCTGACCCAGGGCAGAGGATATTGGAAGCTGAACATCCAGAGCTTGCAAGATAAAGGAGCAGAGGGGGAGGCCTGGCGGTGTTGGCAGAATGGGAAAGCATCAGAGGGTTCTATGGCAACCAGGGGGATTGGTGGGAGTCAGTGAGGGAGGAGTTGGTGGCTTTGTTCTGGCGGTCGGGCAAACACCACAACATTAAAGAAACCAACAGTGCCAAGTCCTGCAGTGTCCCCTGTGGGATTTCCACAAGAGCATCCAGGCAGGGGAGCCAGTCAGCGTGTGACTGTATGACTGGATCAAGTGACAACTGCCCGAGTTCCAGGAGATGAGGCTCCAGCTGGCCGATATGAGCAGGAGCACCAAGTGAAGGGAGGGGGTGGCCTCCCCTGACATTTTTGCGGCCTGTAGGGAACAAAGACAAAGTAGGGGCATGCGGGGACTCAGGGCAGGCCCCACGGACATGGTAGATGAGGATTATAGTTGATGGAGGAGGAAAGAGAGTCCTGCGAGAGGAAACCGCTGGTGGGAAGAACATGAAGCTTTTAACTGCAGGGGGGGTCCAGTGTTTGAGCCCTAGTTTTAGCAGCTGGCTTTTAAGCTGCTGTGCAGGCCAGTCCAGCTGTCAGAACACTGAGTAGTACAAGCTGAGCTCAGATCTCAGTGGGAATTTGGGACCTGTTGCTTCAGACCTAAGCATAGGTGGAGTTTCAAGGCTTTGTCTTGCTCTTTCAAATGATGTGGGAGCTGGTGTTTTGCCTGCTGGCTGTTGTGACTTGCGCACCAGAGGGGATGCCGGATCCAGCAGGCTGGCCTTGTCTGGAGCCCTATAGGGAAGGATGGGAGCTGGGTTTACTCTAGGTCCTGCAGCCAGGCACGGGAGGCCGCCCTCTTGGTTGACCTACTGGCCCAAAGCCACTTTGGCGGGGTTGGTCTTTCCCCAGGAATGCTGAAGCACAGGCCTGAGGGAGGGAGACTCAATCCCCCTCCCTCTTGGTCAGAGCAGAAGAGGCGGCTGTAAGAGCGGCCAGGTTCCTGAGCTGGGTCTTCCAGCGTTTGGGGAGGGAGGAGCTGACTGGGGCATGGTGCTGGCAAAATGCCTCAGGGCGCTGGTGGGAGGAGCAGGCCAGGGCTAGGGCTGGGAAGAGAGAGAGAGAGACCAGCAGGTTTCCTCTATTGGTTCCGTCCCTCTTTTTCTTCAGTAGTTTCTCCTCCTCATGAAGTGACTTGCTATTTCTAGGAGTCTGGTTAGCTCAATCAGCAAAGTATCAGACTTTTAATCTGAAGATTGAGGGTTCAAGTCCCTCATCAAACACTCAACTCTTCCTTGAGATCTTAAAAAGCTCTGTCTTTGAAGTCCTTCTTGATATTACTTTTTCTTTTCAAGATTTTGCCTTTCCTAAGAAGGGGTTTTGTGTGTGGGATTGAAGGGGCAACTTCCTGACACCCCCCACCTCCTGTCCTCGCAGGCTGGAGGAATAAAGGCCTCTGGGCAGGGGCAGCTCTAGACTAGCTGCCAGCAACTGGTGCCCCAGGCGAACCCTGCAATCAGCGCCCCCGCCCCCAAACCCCAAGGGCAGAGCTAGGCTGAAGTTTTTTGGTAAACTGGGAAACATTTTGCCCCTTTTTTCCTTTTAATGTTTTTAAGTGTTTTTTGTTTTGTTTTTAAACAGAGGCTTAATTATTCGGTTTGTCCATCCGTCCGTCTGTCCAACCAATGTTTCTTTCTCCATTCTTCTGGTTCTGGCTGCCCCTTATTACAGCCATAACTTTGCTCTTGAACTTTATAGAGTAGTAAGGTACCTCAAGGGTTAAATGCTAAATCCCAAACCCAAACAACACTAGTTACCTGTGTCTGGCAAAAGGTGTCTGGCAGTTTTGCCACTTTGAATGATTCAAATGGATTTTCAGTGGCATTATAAAAAAAACCCAACAAAGCAGAACCAAACCAAATCATCTTAAACCTACAAAACAAGAGTTTTACAAACCATGAGTGTCAGTTTAGGTCCTTAAAACCTTACATCATCACACACAAAGTTCTCCTTTGCCTAACATCCCTTGCACTGCGATTACTCTTTTTTACACAACTGAACCCCGATTGCACGTCCATCTTGTACAACCAGAGCCAGCCAGGGGCAGGCAAGTTAAGTTCCAATAGAAACCCCGGACATTCCTGTAGTGATTTTGATTACATTACCCAGGAGGCAAATCATTTTGATGAGATTATCTCCCCGCCTGCTGCCTGCAGCCGTCCATTATAGACCATTTCTGTGGGCAAAGGGCCCATTTCCCCTCAGAATGGCTGGAAAGGCTTCTCGGGACAAAACATAGTGGTGGTAGTAGCCACTTTACCTGACCCTCTTGTATAATTTAATTACCAAACTTCTATCAAATGTGACTGCACAGAGCTGCACATACAGTTACATTCACTGAAAGTGAACAACTGTCCCCAGAACTCACTGCCGGGAACCTTAAAGTATCTGCCAGTGGCACAGGTACTTTTTAAGAGCCAAGACGTGCAGTGACACATCTTTCATGGGAACCGGCCGGCGTGTGCACGGCTGGCGTGTGCAGAGCAAAGGTTGCCCACGGGTGCTGTGTCAGGCTCTGGCACCGCGTGAGACAATGGACCACTTTCTGGTGGCTGGTTTGTTTCCCCGACAGGTGTGGGGACTTCTGGCTACATGATGGCGGCTGCTAGACTCGGTTGGACAGGATTCTTTTCAGCTCACCTGAGGCTTGTTCCTGGATGAACGAGGGCAACCACAGGGCACCAGCAGAACCGGCTGCAGCTGCAGCAAGGGCGCCCTCAGCAGGGGCCGCCGTATAGCGGGCGGGTGTCACGGGACACACTGCACCTGCTCAATGCCAGAAAATCCCCTTCAGACTAAACCAGTTTGTTTCTCCAAATCAAAACAAGTGGGATGAAAGTTCTTTGCAAAAATATTTTGTTGCAAAACAAAAGCATCTCCTGTTTGTCAGAGTGTATTAAATTGTCTC
Source organism: Mauremys mutica (assembly GCF_020497125.1). Classification (NCBI taxonomy): domain Eukaryota; kingdom Metazoa; phylum Chordata; order Testudines; family Geoemydidae; genus Mauremys; species Mauremys mutica. The sequence continues at coordinate 1,494,512 of NW_025423266.1, read as the reverse complement.
ATCACACACAGAGGGGAGACACTTAGATCACAAACATTAGATAAGATGCTTCAGTCTGAGCTAAGTAATTGCTGCTCTTAACAATTTCAAAATAAAAAAATACAAATGAAATAGACTATTTCAACTATTCTATTATGTCATAATCTGCTCTGAGTAAACGTGATAGGACACCTCATATTATGCACTACTCCTAGTGACACTCTCCAATGGATCCCCACCCACCGTCAGGAAGGTAGGAGCGGATCATTATTATCCCTACTTGAAAGAGGGAGAAGCTAAGGCTGAGAAAGGAGAATTGACTTGTCTTAGGTCACACAGCCAGCCAGTGGCAGAGTTGGGAATAGGACCCAAGAGCCCTAATTTTCAAACTAACCATCAGATCTTGAATTTCACACATTGAATGACCTGAATAAAGTGCTCTCAGATGAGCTCCAGACCAACAACAGTGCACAGTAATTATTCAGCAAGTATCTGAGGAGAACTGCAATGTTAGAGAGAATCATGAACTGCTCAGAGACCATTAATGCAGAGAAGCAGCAAAATTCATCAAACATATGACTGGTTATGACTTATTTCCTTGGTCTTCAAAGAGAACAACAAGGACCTGAGTCTCCTCCCTGTCACTAACCCCCTGCTCAGCCAATCAGGGTAGAGACTGAGGACGGGAGGCTGAAGGTTCTCACCAGAGAGCCCAAAGGATGGCCCAGGTCACCAGTGGGAATCACTGCCTGAGCACTATTTCAGCCCCACATTTTTGGGTGGATCTCCCAGAGTGGGAGCTGCCGAGCTCTCCCCCGCAACACACACACACACACACACACACACCTCGCTCCTCGTGTTGGGAGGGGAACAGGTGAAAGGAGAAAGAGACAAAGAAAAAGAAGGAAGGGATGGATGGAGGAAAAGTTGAAACAAAAAGGACAAACCCTAATGTCCCCAGTGATTCTAAGGGACAAAATCCCAGGTGCAGAATAAAATTCGAACTCCTTAAGCTCATGTTTTCCATGCCTAGAATTCAACTGTCACCAGATGGATCAGACTGAACAGGTTTCAAACCTCGAGGAGGCTCTTACCTTCTAAACAGGGACGGCTGGTCTCTAGTAAAATCAGGAAAAGGGAAGGAGAAAACTCAAAAGAGGTTCCTCCTGGTGCTCATATATGTGAATCCAAATACTACCTCTGTCCTCAGAGAGAGACCTGGAGAAGGAGACTTGCTGAAGCAAAGCCACAGGGGTCTCTGAGGTTTCCCTGGCCCCTCGCCCCTGTCCTGCCTGGCTGATGTCAGCATCTCTCTGTGAGGTCACCACCTCCCCACCACCTTTGACCAATAGTCTGAGGTCCTGCAAAAGGCCTTTGTGATGTCACTGCCACACCCCTCCCTTGCTGTGCTAATGTCGTGCCCCTGGCCAGGCACTGTGGAGGTTTGAGCTACTCCCTGTGGATCACCCCACTCAAGGAGCGTTCGTTCTAGGAAGCAAGCCGGTAGTTTTGGATCATCTGCAAATTTTGTCAGCTCACTGTTTTTTAGATCGTTTATGAATATGTTGACTTGTCCTGATCCCAGTACAGACACCACTAGTTACCTGTTTCCATCCTGAAAACTGACCATTTATTCCTACCCTTTGTTTCCTATCTTTTAACCAGTTATTGATCCACGTGAGGACCTTCCGGAGGTGAAAGTAAGCCGGTATGTTCCGGTATGGGGTACTGGCAAGAGCCGATACGCTGTGCCAGCCCAGCCCGGCTTCCCCAGGCTGGTGATTTAAAGGGCCCAGGGCTCCCTGCAGCAGCCAGAGCCCTGGGCCCTTTAAATCACTTTCCGAGCCCCGCTGCCGGAGCCCCAGGGAGCAAATCACTGCCATGGATGCTGCTCTCTCCCGCTCTGCCAACACAGAGCAGGGGCGGCAGAAGCTTCCTTACAGTGGGGGGGGCACCGTTGTCCAAACTGTGGCACCCCCATGACACCCCTTCCTGAAGGACCCCCACTCACACCACGTCTCCCCCCGAGGCCACACCCACAGACACCTCTTCCCCAAGACTGCACCCTCCCCCCCCCCCATCATTTGTCCTTACAGCCAGTAAAGAGTGGTGGGGCCATGGCCCTCTAAACCCCCTGTTCCAGCACCCCTGACACAGAGCTAAGCAGGCAGCAGTGTGTGCGTGTGTGTGACAGAGAGTGCTGTGCTGAGCTGAGCCAGGGAGAGAAGGGGGCTGATGTCGGGGCTGTCCCCTGCCTCAGGACTGGTCGCTTCCAGCAGCTGTCTGAACTTAGAGACAGTGTGCGACACACTCACTCTTCCGCAACGCACACACTGTCTCTCCCCCCCACACACACATGGTCTCTCCCCCACCACACACATTGCAGTTGGAAAGCAGCTGGCAATCTAGTAGGATACCCATGGACCAATGGGATAGAGAAACCTGCATCATGTGATGCTGTACCAGCCCGTGAGGCATTGCAAACCCTTCCCAAAGCACCCTGCAGCCAGCTGCACAGTGGGATAGCTACCCACAGTGCACTGCTCTCTGTGGCAATCCAAGAGATGCTAGCATGGATGTGCTCTGGTGACACAGGGGAATAGGGTGGACGCACAACAGCTGTTCAATTAAAACACTTTAACTAAAGCCACCTTATTCTTTCATGTAGAAATAGCTTTAGAATGAGACAAGGCCCAGCTCCATTGAAACTAAAGAACCACAACTTCCTGCGTAGTTGGCAAGATTTGAACCTACACAGGGAGACCCCAATGGATTTCTAGCCCATTGCCTTAACCACTTGGTCACAACTACTTGCTGGATAGAGGGGCTCTTACTGCACTCTACTTCTGTTCTCACTGAGTGATCAATTCCAGTTGTTTCCTGAAGCCAGCCTCCACAACACACACACTGCTGTGCCCTTGTGTAAGTGTGTCCATGGCTGAACTGCAAGAATTCCTGCTCCTTTCCCTTCTGGCTGGAGCATGAGGAGAGTGTGTTTGTGGTTAATGACGTTACTGTAGCTTGTTGTCCATTTCCTGCCTTGATCATTCAGACAGTCCCTTTCCCATCATATCCCCAGTACATCAGTGATTGTGATAGCAGGGGGCAGGTTTTCTCTGGGGCACTGAGCTTTGCCAGGGGGTTGGTGGCTCCTTTCTTTCCTCACCCTGGAGTAAACTCAGCTTTTTATTCCATCCTTGATGTTTCAAGGAATAACAACAGATGACCAAAGAAAGAGGTGGGCAGGGCGGGTCTCAGGGGAGGGGGCAGAGAGGTGTGGGTGATGGACAGGGTGAGTCTCAGGGGAGGGGGCAGAGAGGGGTGGGCGATGGGCAGGGCAGGTCTCAAGGGAGGGGCCGGGCAGCAGGCAGACCTTGGGGTAGGGGGTGGAGAGGCGCGAGGAGGCCCTGGGGGAGGAGAGGAGCAAGTGACCAGCAGGCCTCAGCCAAAGAGCAGGGGTGGGAAGTGGCCAAACGGGAGTGAGAGCGGAGCACACTTCCATAAAAAAAAGTTGCAATACTATAGAATCCTGTATTCTCCTGGGGGCGGCCCCTGCCCAGACCGTGGTGCTGTCCCCCCACTCCACCCCCTTCCCTCGTTCTCCTCCCTCTGAGGCCCCACCTGTGCTCCACCCTCACTCCCATCTGGCCACTTCCCACCCCTACTCAGCCTCTCCTCGTAAGTCCCCTGCCCCCTAATAATTTTTGCTGCCCTTCCCTAGACTCTCTCCAATTTGTTCCTGTCGTGGGGGGGGGGGGGAAACTGGACACAATGCTCCAGGTGTGGCCTCACCAGTGCTGACTAGAGGGGAATAATCACTTCCCTCGATCTGCTGGCAACGCTCCTACTAATCCAGCCCAATATGACCAGTTACCCATATTGAATGCAGACACAGCAATATCTGATACATTGGTTCCTGTCCATTCAGGAGGTTATTTCCCACCTATTCATAAATAATGAAGCTGCTCTAAGCGGAGGGGAGAGAGCTGTCCCGTCCGTGCAGTTAACCCATCTCCCCGAGAGATGGTAGCTATGTCAGTGGGGGGAAGCTATGCTGGTGGGTGTGCAAGCTGTGGTGTCTACATGTGTATGTAAAGTTTAATCAAACCCCATTTTTTAAACCCCTGTGGTCTGGGAATAGGAAAGGAGCTCTCTGAGGCAGAGCCCGTCCTTCAAAATCCTTAAGATCATGGACTTGCCTCTGCAAACCTCATGGGGGTATAGCTCAGTGGTCGAGTGTTTGACTGCAGATTAAGTGGTCCTTGGTTCAAATCCAAGTGCCCCCTTACAAGCTTGTTTCTTCAATAAAAATAATTCCATTTCTAGTATGCTCAGGAGCTCTACTATATAAGGATTCCTGAAATGAATGGACACACTTACTCTTTTCCTGTGCAAATGCATAAACACCTAGCAAACAAGTCCCCCAGCAGAAATCACTTTCAATCCTCTAAGTGGCTTGGTTTGTTTTCATCAACTAAACAAAGACACATGAAGACACATTTGCAGGTCCTTGGCCTCCATGGGCTACAATGTGCAGAAGAACAAGAACCACATCCACTTGAGAGGCATGGACTAGTCTGTATTACATTTGGTAAGTAAGTTGCCATTGGGACTGAAAACTCTACTGGGGGTGGACAGGAGCCTGTTACAAAACTAAAATAACCAAGATTTACCAAACTCCCAGTTACACATTCAATCCTCTCTTTGTGCACACGGCATCAACTGGGGCTCTAATAAATGGCAGCCTTCCTTTAACACAGATCGTTGTTCCTTGTGACTTTCAGATACATTCGAATGGCAGCTGTTCAGAGGTCATGTGCTGCTAGTTCATGAGCAGCAGCAGAGTCTCTGTACGTTTCCCAACCGTAGAGCTGGGTGTGTCTGCATCCAAGTAACTGCAGAGTCAGTGTAGTCCCAGACAGTTAATTGCACAGTCTCACTTTCTGGTCTCATTGATCATTTGGGAAGAAACAGCAACGGTTTGGCGGGTTTTGTTTTTTTTCCCCTTCGTTTTCTCCTAAGGAATATGTGATCTTGAGCATGTTAGTTTCAGTTCCCAGTGGGTCAGGAAAATTCCAGCTCCTTGAAATAGCTGGGGAAGTTACCTGTTTGTATAACCTAGAATAAAGGAGCTTTTGTAAAGCAGTTTTGCCTTTAACTATACTGGGATAAAGATAGTAAATAGTAAATTCCACAGCCAGACACCAGGCCAGGATCAATTGATGGGGCCAGGATCAATTAATTACAGAAGAAACAAACTCTTGGGAAGTAGCTGTAATTTGTCCCCAAACCTTTCCTTGTTCTCATATGCTATCAGGGATTCTCTTCTAGAGGGCAGAGTTAAAGTTATCTGGGCATGTACCGTCACCCTGTTTTTCCAGAGTTTGAGTTTTACTGAACTCAATGTTCTGGAAGGTAAGAGATATTCACAGTCAAAGTTAACTCTCTGTTAACAAAGGTTTTGTTAGTGGCAAATAATGAGACTAATCCCTCATTGCGGTAATTCCACTGACTTCAGTGTGCTCTTTCCCCTTTCTAGCTCCAAAAAAATAAACAAATTAAAACAATACTGAGAACTAAAATGCTGAGAAAATGGAAATTTTAGTAGCTCAAATAATTCAGTTTCTTCTGTTTCTTGTGCGTGTGTAAATGGCACAACACGTTAATTTATAAGCACATCTTTCCTAACTTCTTTAAATATTCTGTAGTACATTAACTAGATCAAGTGGGTTGTTCAATGCAGTGAGGTTTTCATGCATTGCCCAAAACATATTTTTTCATGCTATGTAAATGAACACAACTCATTGAACACAAAATTGTGTATTTCATGCTGTGAACTGTGTTGGTAGCTCAAATTAATAGGTTTGTTTTTTTTCTCTCTCTCTCTCCATGAAAAAAGGAAGAAACCATGAAAACACCCATGGGAGAGAGGGGGTTTCTGAGAGCTGGGGTAGATATGACGATATTTATGAAAGGGGGAGAGGCCAAAGTAGGGCCTTTAGCTGGAGCAAAGGGGGAGGTTTTTTGTGCAGTTTCATTTCAGCCAGCCTCACGTCCTGTAGTCCCTACTTCCCCACCCCCCGCAACAAAGCCACCTGTGACTCCTGAGACAGCCCCACTGCAAAAACTGCAGAGCCCCCAGCACTCCCTCTCCTAGCTGGATCCCCTGGCAGCCAGAGCTCTCTGCAGAACTGCCGTGGTTGCTCCCCTGGGTCTCTGGTCAAGGACGGCTACCGGCTTCTCCTGAGAATGCAGCTGAGAAATGACTCACCCTTCTCTAGATTCTTGCCTGTGGGCTCTGAGAAGCAGGATGGGGCCTGTATGATAAAGTCCATGTAACATTCCCCTCTCATCCTAGCCCTGGTATGTTGCCAGTAGCTGCTGTCCCTGGGTAGCAGCAAAGGATGTTTCCCAACAACAGGAGACCCCAGCCTGGGACTAAAGTCAGCCCAGCCCAGCCCCCACACCGTAAAGTGAATAAGGAAAAGTTATTTACTTGTTCCCATAATATAAGAACTAGGGAACACCAAATGAAAGAAAATAAAAACCTCCTTTTATTTAAAACAAATAAAAGGAGGTTCTTCACGCAGCGCACAGTCAACCTGTGGAACTCCTTGCCTGAGGAGGTTGTGAAGGCTAGGACTATAACAGGGTTTAAAAGAGAACTAGATAAATTCATGGTGGCTAAGTCCATTAATGGCTATTAGCTAGGATGGGTAAGGAATGGTGTCCCTAGCCTCTGTTTGTCAGAGGGTGGAGATGGATGGCAGGAGAGAGATCACTTGATCATTACCTGTTAGGTTCACTCCCTCTGGGGCACCTGGCATTGGCCACTGTTGGCAGATAGGATGCGAGGTTGGATGGACCTTTGGTCTGATCCAGTATGGCCATTCTTATGAAGGGAGGGAGCAAACACTACAACAGAGTTTCTGTAGTGTAGTGGTTATCATGTTTGCCTCACATATTAAAGGTCCCTGGTTTGAAACCAGGCAGAAACAGCTGAGTTTACTTTTTCTGCCTGTCTAGCAAGGCGCTCCTACTGCTGCCACTGGTCTGTCCCTGCGATAACCCCAACCCCTGCATGACAGAGGGTGGTGAAATGAGCTGAGAAAAAGCCTTGGCATCATCAGGGGAAAGCTAGAGGATCTGGGCCAGTCACCTTTTGAAGCCTTGTGATTTGGTCTCCTCTGCACTGGGAGGTTGGCCTATGGCAGCCGGCTCTTCCTGCTGCCTCCTTTGTGTGACTTGCCAAAGGAGGAAGTGAGACAGGAATGGGGCAAAAGAGGAAAGTCGAGCTGAGGAAGGCAGGGCAGAAGCTAAGCGCCTCAGTGCAGCTAAGTGGGGTTAGTAGAGCGCCACCATTCGTTCTGCAAAGCCTGGGGAGGTGCGGTTGGCTGCTGGGAGGCAGAATCCTGTGCCTGCCTCTTGGCTTCCCAGGGATGGCTACTTGCAGCCCAGGAGAAGAAAGACGGTTCTGGGTGAAAGGAAGACAAACAAAGCTCTGTGAGGAAATTTGGGTGTGGGGTGCTGGCTCTGCGCTGGGGGAGGGGGTTGGGGTGCAGGAGAGGTGGTGCTTACCCTGGGCAGTGCAGCTCCCAAAGTGCCTGGTACACACAACCCTCTGGCAGCAGCTCCTAGGTGGGCCGTGCCAGGGGGTCTCTGTGCGCCGCTGCCTGCAGGCGCTGCCCTCAGAGCTCCCAGTGGCTGCAGTTCCTGGCCTATGGGGGCTGCGGAGTTGGTACTCGGGGCAGGGGCAGTGAATGGAGACACTCCCCCTGCCCCAGGGGATGCTGGGACATGCCAACCACTTCTGGGAGTGGCACAGCGGGACGGAGGCAGAGTGGGCAGGGAGCCACCTCAGTGCTGCTGGCAAATCTCTGCACACCCACTGGGGGAGGGGAGCAGAGGGCCTCCATGTGCTGCCTGGGGTAGGGGCAGAGCACAGAGCTGCCTCCCCTCCCGGGTCTATTACAGGAGTGGGTGGGTGGGGTGTTTTGGCCTGCAAGGTGCAGCAGGTCGAACTAGATGATCACACTGGTCCCTTCTGACCTTAAAGGCTCTGAGTCTAAAAGGGAGAGGGAAGTAAAGAATTTTTTTAAAATAAATAAAACAAACATTGTAATACCAGGATAACTCCAACAGCTCATTGTATAGTCCCACCCCTTTCTTCCTCCACTGGGTGTTTAATGACCTGCAGCACATTGATTCTCTCCTTCCCTTGGTAAACTGATACAATGTGACTGAAATTAAACCAATTCCCAGCAGAGAAAACATCACATCTTTGCATTGGCTGGGAATCAAACCCAGGTCAACTGTTTGAAAGGCAGCTATGCGCCCCACTATACGACCAATGCATTTAGCGAAAGCGTCACTTATGCTTGCCCAATGAGGCTAGACCCGCATTGAGGCGCTTTTCTGCCTGTTAAAATGTACTGGATTCTCATCACAAAAAAAAAAAAAACCTCCATCATCACCTGGGTTTGAACCATCAGCCTTTCAATTAGCCACCAAAGTTGTTAATCACAGGGTATGTCTACACTATGGGATCATTCCAATTTTACATAAACTGTTTTTTGGAAAGATTGTATAAAGTCGAGTGCACGCGGCCACACTAAGCACATTAATTCGGAGGTGTGCGTCCATGTACTGAGGCTAGTGTCGATTTTCAGAGCATTGCACTGTGGGTAGCTATCCCATAGCTATCCCATAGTTCCCACAGTCTCCCCCGCCCATTGGAATTCTGAGTTGAGATCCCAGTGCCTGATGGGGCAAAAACAGTGTCGTGGGTGATTCTGGGTAAATGTCGTCACTCAATCCTCCCTCCATGAAAGAAACGGCAGACAATCATTTTGTGCCATTTTCCCTGGATGCCCAGGCAGATGCCAAAGCACGGCAACCATGGAGCTTGTTCAGCCTTTTTTCACTGTCACCGTATGTCTACTGGATGGTGCTGACAGACACAGTACTGCAGCGCTACACAGCAGCATCCCCTTGCCTTTTGCAAGTTAGCAGAGATGGTTACCAGCCATACCGTCCCATCTGCTGCTTTGCAAGTTGACAATGACAGTTGCCAGTTATACTGTACCGTTTGCTGCTGTCATGGGTTCTCCTGGCTTGCCTTGGTGAGGTTGGCTGGGAGCACATGGACAAAAATGGGAATGACTCCCCAGGTCATTTCCTTCTTTAAGTTTTGTATAAAGGGAGAGTCAGTCCTGTCTAGACTATCAGGCAAGCCTACAAAAGAACCAGAGAAGCAAACAGCCGCTCCAGGTCAGAGCCCCCGACATCTGGCAGAAATGATGAGCTGCCATTCTAGGGGGTGTCCCTGCAACAACCCCATCCATTGCTTCCCTCCTCCCCCACCCCTCCTGGGCTACCGTGGCAGTTATCCCCCCATTGGTGTGATGAAGTAATAAAGAATGCAGGGATTTGAAACAACACTGACTTTATTGCCTCTGCAAGTAGAGCTCAAAGGGGGGAGGGGGGGGGCAGCCTCCAGCTGCTGTGATATTCCAGGCTGGACTGAATCTCCATTAGACAAAGCTTAAAGAAGAGAATGACCTGGGAGTCATTCCCATTTTTGCCCAGGTGCCCTCGGGTGACAACACTGAGGCCAGCCAGGAGCATTCACAGGACGGCGAGGACAGATACCAGTCCTACTGTACCGTCTGCCCTCCGCAAGAGAAGAGAAGGGGATGCTGCTGTGTAGCGCTGCAGCACCGCGTCTGACAGCAGCATTCAGTAGACATACGGTGACATTGAAAAAAGGCAAGAAATGATTTTTTTCCCTTTGCTTTCACGGGGGGAGGGGGGCGACATAAACCCTGAACCACCCGCAACAATGTTTTTGACCCTTCAGGCTTTGGGAACTCAGCCAAGAATTCAAATGGTTTTCGGAGAGTGCGGGAACTGTGGGATAGCTACAGACGTCAGTCGCCCCTCACTCCGTGAGCGTCCATTTCATGCTTTGGCTTTCTGGTACACTTGTCTCAGCTCCTTAAGTTTCAGCACTGTATTGAGTCCCTGTTGTGGCCTCTGTCTATCATGGCCTTGGAGATTTTTTCAAATGTTTTGGCATTTTGTCTTTTGGAACTGATTTCTGATAGAACAGATTCAGCTCCCCATACAGAGGTCAGTTTCAGTATCTCCCATATGGTCCATGCTGGAGCTCTTTTTTGATTCTGGGACTGCATGGTCACCTGTGCTGATCAGCGCTCCACGCTGGGCAAACAGGAAATTAAATTCAAAAGTTCGCAGGGCTTTTCCTGTCAACCTGGCCAGTGCATCCGAGTTCAGATTGCTGTCCAGAGCGGTCACAATGGTGCACTGTGGGATAGCGCCCGGATGCCAATACCATCGAATTGCGGCCACACTAACCCTAATCCGACATGGCAATACCGATTTCAGCGCTACTCCCTTCATCGGGGAGGAGTACAGATACCGGTATTAAGAGCCCTTTATATCGATATAAAGGGCTTCGTTGTGTGGATGGGTGCAAGGTTAATGCGATTTAACACTGCTAAATTCGATATAAACTCGTAGTGTTGACAATGAGTCTAATCATCTAGTGGAACAAGCTCCGCAAGGGACGTGGTTAATTCCCCATCACTGCCCTGTGTAAATCAAGACCGCAGCTCTTGCTGCAAGACAGCTGGTGTGTGGGTGTCCCTGTTCCCCCTTCAGAACCTCTGGGACATGGTGCTTCCCTCCTCCCACTTCAAGATCCCCCTCATGTGGGTGCTCCCATCCAGGATCTCTGGTGGGTGTCTCTGTCCCCCACCCCATGAACTAGCTCCCGTGTGTGGTTTCCCCTGCCTGCCCCCATCCGGGATCTGTGGGTGTCTCTGTTCCCCTTTTCAAGATCCGTGTTGCTTGGGTGCATCCCTCCCCCCAAGTCAGAATCCCCAGTGTGTGGGTGCTCCCATCCCCCCTGCAGTCTCTGCGGGGGTGTCTGTATAAAAAGAGACTGTGTCTCACTGTCTTGCCCAGGCTACGCTGCAGGGGCTATTCACAGGTGCGATCCCACTACTGATCAGCACGGGAGTTTTGACCTGTTCTGTTTCCGACCTGGGCCGGTTCACCCCTCCTTAGGCAACCTGGGGACCCTAAGCTTCCCCAGGATCACCATATTGATGCCGAACTTAGTGTGGACACCCGATCGGCTCGGCACAGCCCCCTGCAGCCCAGAACTCCTGAGCTCAAGCGATCCGCCACCCTCAGTCTCCCCAGCAGCTGGGATCACAGGCACCAGCCACGGGGCCCGGCTAGTTATAGAGTCTCCTGCTTCCAACTTCAGGCTCAGCCTGGGAGCTCTGCGCTCTGAGCAGGTGGAAGTGGAGCCTGGCGCTGAGCTGATGCGCTGAGGGTTATTTGCACTGCGCGCTTCACACGGAGGTGAAAACACGGGGCACAGATCTTTGAGCACAACCCTCGTCCTGAGGAATGGGGGGGGCTGCATAAAGAGAGACCGGCTCTCCCCGGCGGGGCTGCAGCGGCTCTTCACAGGGGCAGTCCCATGGCCAATCGGTACCAGAGTTTTGAAAGCCTCCTTTCCTGGGCTGGCTCCCCTCTCTCTAGGGGGAACTGGCGACCCCAAACTTCCCAGAAACCATCATAGTGAGGCCAACCTGAGCACAGACACCTGCTCAGCACCCCGGGGTGCAGCCCTGAACCCTGGCAATCAGCTACGCTCAGCTGCCCACCCAACAAGCGTTACACGCAGGAGCCTTCGTGCACCCCGTGTTCAGGTCCCTCCCAGCGCCAGCTTTAAACTCCGCTGCTCAGTTCTAAGCTTTGGCCACACGGGGGCAGCCTGGAGCTCAGCTAACGCCTCCCGTTGCTGGTTGCGTTTCCCGCTCCTCGTGGCAGGTTCACACCCCGCAGGCAGATCTCTGAATCGGAGCCGAACCGTTCCCCAAATCCAGCGCTTTAGCAGCAGCTTTGCTAGGAAAGCGCTGACGTCCCCAAGTAAAGTAAGAGCCAGAGCGCTGTGTCCAGGATCTTCTATTGGGCCCCTCACCGTGGTGTCTGTCAGGCGCAAGGAGAAACCAGGGAAATGTTTTCATGGCGTTTAAGGGCAGAAGGGGCCATTAGCTCAGCTAGTCTGACCCCCAAATAACACAGAATTACACCATGACACGTATTGATCCCACAGACCTTAGACAGATCAAAGCGTTTCAGCCCTCAGGAAGGAGGCTAAACTGGGTGCCAGAGGCAGCGAACAAGGGGCCCCCAAGGCAATGGCAGGGAGCTGACGAGGTGAAATATGCCCAGATGATCCCAGCAGGCGACCCACCCCCATGCTGCAGAGGTGGGAGTCCCTGTTCCTCCTGCCCTTAAGAATCTCTGGTGGTAAGTGGGTCCCCACAGTTCCCCAGATAAGAATCCTCCATGTGGTTTCCCTGGCTTCACCTCCAGATAAGAACATTGTGTGGAGGGGGTGGGAGGAAGGTTGTCTGGCAGATCTCTAAAGGGGGACTGTGTCTCCCTGTCTGGCCCAGGCTCCTGGGAGGAAGTGATCTCAGTGTGTCTGGCTGTCTCCATTCCTCCCACCCATAAGAATCCCTGGTGTGTGGGTGCACCCTAGACCATTAAGGATCTCTGGGGGGTGGGTGTCTCTCTCCCCCTAGTCAGGATCTCTGGGCCGTGCCTGTATAAAAAGAGACTTTGACTCACCCAGGCTGGGCTGCCATCATAGAACAGACCAGGTCCTTCTGTGGAGGGTTTACGCTCCTCCAAGGACGTGATCTCAGTGTGTGTGGGTGTCCCTGTCCCTTCAACCCTTAACAATCCCTGGTGCGTGGGTGCGCTGGGCCCCATTATAATCCCCTCTGTCTTACCCCCCATGAGGGATCCGGTGGATGTGGGGGTTCTCCACGCTACTGGGGGTGTCTGGTGCCCCTGTCCCTCCGTTCTTCTCATTAAGAATGGTGCAATGGAGCATAAGGGTGTGTCCCGCCACCCCATGAACTAGCTCCCGTGTGTGGTTCCCCTGCCCCCCATCCAGGCTCTGTGGTGTGTGGGTGTCTCTGTTCCTCTTTTCAAGATCCGTGTTGCTTGCGTGCGTCCCTCCCCCGAAGTCAGATTCCCCAGCGTGTGGGTGCTCCCATCCCCCCCTCCACGCTCTGTGGAGTAGGGGTGTCTGTATAAAAAGAGACTGTGTCTCACTGTCTTGCCCAGGTTACACTGCAGGGGCTATTCACAGGTGCAACCCCACTACTGATCAGCACAGGAGTTTTGACCTGCTCCGTTTCCAACCTGGGCCAGTTCACCCCTCCTTAAGCAACCTGGAGATCCCAAGCTTCCCCGGGATCATCATATTGATGCTGAACTTAGTGCGGACACCCAATCGGCACAACCCCCTGCAGCCCAGAACTCCTGAGCTCAAGCGATCCGCCAGCCTCAGCCTCCCCAGGCGCTGGGATTACAGGCACCAGCCACAGAGCCCGGCTTGCTTTGCAGTTTGGCAGCTGGAGCTTTAAACTCTGCTTGTGAGCTCTGTGCCTTGGCCAGACAGGGACAGCCTGGAACTGGGAAATGCTCCTGCTCCCCCCGCCCCCGTCTCATGTCGAGCTGCAGGCGCCGCTGTCCTCCCAGGTAAGATCCTGGATGTTTCGGTGCCCCCCATCCCCCGTCCAGGAGCCCAGGTGTCCGGGTACCTCTGCCCCCCATACAGAATCCTGGATGTGTGGGTGTCCGTCCGTCTGCAGAGGATCCTGGAGTGTGGATGCCCTTGTCCCCCCCTACAAGATCCTGGGTGTGTGGGTGCCACTCTCCCCCCCCCCAGTAGATCTCTGGTGGGTGGGTCCCCAGGGTGTGAGTGCTCCCATCCCCCGATACAGGCTGGGGGGGTATAACTGGCTCTCCCTGTCCTGCCCAGGCGGTGCTACAGCAGCTGTTCCCAGGGGCAGCAACCCCACTGTCACTCTGCAGCTTTAACCTGCTCCAGGGGTGACCTGCTTCACCCTCCTGTGGGAGCCCGGGGACCCCGAACTTCCCAGAATCACCTGATTGATGCCGAGCTTAGCACAGACACCAGCTCAGCCTAGCAGGGAGCTGCCCTGAGCCCTGACAATCAGCTTCCCTCCGCCTCCTGCTGCACAGCGAGGATCCCACGCGAGAGGCTTCGTGCCCAGTTTGTTCAGGAGCGTCCCAGGCTCCGGCTGTAAACTCTGCTGGTCAGTTCTAGTCTTTGGCCACACGGGGGCGGCACTAACGGTCCCATCTAAACGCTGTTTGCGTTCGACCCTTCAGATCGCAGATTGTAACCCGCGGGCAGATCTCTGAGTGCAGCCAAATCCCTCCCCAAACTGAACATTGAAGCAGCAGCTCCCATTGGAAAGATCAGGATTTTTGCCTTTAAAAACAAGGGAAATGTCTCCAGCGAGAGACTGAAGAAGCTCAATTGATTTCACTGACTGGAGGTTAAGAGGCGATTTAATCACTGGTTTAAATACGTTTTACAAATTCCCAGAGGGGGGGATATGTGATTTAAAGGTTCTTTAATTCACCAGACAAAGACTGAACAAGGCCCCATTGGCTTGCAGTCGATGTCAGAAAATCCCAACTGGAAATGACCATGTTTTAACCGTGAGGCTAATTATCTAGTGGAACAAGCTCGGCAAGGGAGGTGGTAAATTCCCCATCACTTGCAGTTTGTAAATCAAGACTGCAGCTCTTGCTGCAAGACACCTGGTGTGTGGGTGTCCCTGTTCTGCGTTTCGGGATCCCTGGTCCATGGTGCCTCCCTCCCACCAGTTCAGGATCCCCACAATGGGTGCTCCCATCCCCCCATCCAGTCTCTGCAGGGGAGGGGGGGTGTATGAAAAGAGACCATGTCTCACTGTCTTGCCCAGGCTACGCTGCAGGGGCTATTCACAGGTGAGATCCCACTACTGATCAGCACGGGAGATTTGACCTGCCCCGTTTCTGACCTGGGCCGGTTCACCCCTCCTTAGGCAACCTGGGGACCCCAAGCTTCCCCGGGATCACCATATTGATGCCGAGCTTAGTATGGACACCCGATCGGCACAGCCCCCCGACCAGGCCAGAGAGAGCAGCAGGTTTCCCCTATTGTTTCCTGCTCTTGTTTTCTTGACTAGTTTCTCCTCTGCACCAACTTGCTCTTTTGCTTTGTGAGCCTGGCTAGCTCAGTGGGCAGAGCATCACACTTTTAATCTTAGGGTCCAAGGTTCAAGTCCCTGGTCAGGTGATAAACTGCTCACCAAGATCTTAAGTTGTCTTGCTTGAGTCCTCTTTGATGTTACTTTTTCTCTGCAGGATTTTCCCTTTCCTCAGAGGGGCCTTTTTGTGTGTGGGTTTGAAGGGGCAACTTCCTGACAGCCTCTCTGTCCTTGCAGCCTGGAGGAATAAAGGCCTCTGGGCATAGAGCATGTTCCTCCCCTGCACACACACACACACACACACATACAAACACACAGAATATCCCTAAGGAATTAGAATCACCTGCTGCCTTCCGCTGTCCTGCTGGATCCCCAAACGAGGATGCTCTTCAGCCTAAACCCATGCCCGCTCTTTTCCCAGTGCCCCTCAGTCCCAACCCTCAATCCCTCCTATGCTCACTGCTCCTCACTCCCAACCAGAGCCTGCTCCTCTTCACCCTTCTCCTCTGTCCCAACCCACAGCCCCCTCCTATTCCCAGTGCCCCTCAATCCCAACCCACAGCCCCCTCCTATTCCCAGTGCCCCTCAATCCCAACCCAGCCCCCTCCTATTCCCAGTGCCCCTCACTTCCAACCCACAGCCCCCTCCTATTCCCAGTGCCCCTCAATCCCAACCCACGGCTCCCTCCTTCCCTCCAGCAGCAGGTGCTTCAGACCCCCTCAGGAAGATTTTCTTGCAAGGTTTCATGTATGAGTCTGCATGTGGATTTTACAGTATGTTGGAAATAGGTTGGGTTGCTTGCCGAAATGATCACTTGTGGCTGGTGTTGGATTCCCAGTCTCCATGTGATAGGGGCAGGAGAAATAAAGGGTTGTTATCCTTGCTGTGTGAATCGAGGGCAGCACAACTGTGCTTGGCAGACCCCGATAGAGGGACTCACCCTCAATTCAATAGCACTTGCTAGGCAGGGGACATAGTGACTACGGTGCCTTCTTATTTTCCTCCTTTTCCACCCAGGATGGCAGGTGAACTCTACAGAAGCACCTCTGGGCTTGCACTGACTAAGGACAACAGCTGTGAGTGGGGTGCAGAGAGGGGATGGCTCATGTTAAAGGACTTTTGGTTGCTGGACTTACAAACCATAGGGAGAAGGACACTGCCCAGCTTATCTGGGGGGTGGGTCTTTCCCTCGTGGTTTATGTTAATGTGTTGGGGCTGCTGACATGACTTCTGCTAACCCTGGGCTTACATTGCAGTGTAGACATACCCTGAGAGGGCATCTATACTGTGATAAAATCCCGCTGGCCTGGATGTTCTGATTTGGGCTCCTGGGGCTCAGGTTGTGGGGCTAAAAACTGCAGTGCAGACATTTGGTCTCAGACTGGAGCCCAGGCTCAGAGACCCTCACCCCTCGTGGGGTCTCAGAGGCTGGGCTCAAGCCCAAGTGTCTACACTGTAATTTTATAACCCTGCAGCACAATCCCCACAAGCCTGAATCAACTGACCCAGGGTTTGAGAATAGTGACTTGGGAGTGTTAATGGCAGTGTAGACATAATGCTAGGCTATGTCCATACTGCAATGAAACACCCAGCGCTGTCCCATGCCAGTGCAAGCTCCCAGGCTAGGGCCGTGGGGTGGTAAATTGGTAGCGTAGACATCTCGGCTCAGGCTCAATACCGGGCTCTGGGAGCCCTCAAGGTTGGGAGGGAGTTTAGCAAGCAAAAAAGGTAGAACGGCAGTGGAGTATTACCCTGGACTCAATGGCATTTCTCCATTGGTCTGTCTGCTTTGGGGCAGGGACAATAACACGTCCTGCTGCATTCGTTATTTCAAAGGGTGGTTTAGGATTTTCATTCTCACACACGGTGCACAAAGCAGGACTCAACCCTCGGTGCAAACTAAATGAGCTGCCCACAGGTTCTGGCAGCAACAACGAGCCATTCAGTGTGAGAGCCCAGATCTGCCCCTGTCCCAGAGGAAGCAGGATCATCTGTGACAGGCTGGAACACTGACCTATCAGCTCTTAACTCCCAAACTTTCAGTAAGTCTGTTATCAGTGCCTGTGAGTATATTTTAAACAACTATACTGGGCTGGACCAAAGAGCACTGTGTTTTGTCCTCCCACAGTAGCCAATACCAGGTTGCCCAAGAGTTAGTCAACAAGGCACCACTGGCAATTGAACCCAGGATCTCCTGTTTACAAGGCAGGTGCTTTAACCAGCTAAGCGATGGTGCCTGCCTGTGGCAACAGCACAGTGTCTGCCCACACCTGACTCCCTGCCATCCCCACTGGGGCCTGAAAAGCTTTGCTTGTGTTTGGATTCTGCAAAGCAAAGGAGCAGGTGAGGTTTTCCTTGCAAGCTGTGTGTGTGTGTGTTTGTGTGTGTGAATCTTTGGCCAGGTCTGCACTACAAGGTTACTTCAGCATCATTATATTGCTCAGATGTGTGAAAAACACACAACGCTCCCTCGGTCAGCAGTTTTTGGCTGGTGCACACACTGCAATACCACATCTGGTGACAAAATTGCCCTGTTTTGGTGACAAAATAAAACTACCTCGACGAGAGGCCTAGTGCTTTTTGCAGCAAACTTAAAGTGACAAATGTCAGTGTAAATGCTGCTGGTCATTATATCACCATAACTGGCCTCCACCAGTATTCCACCATGAACTCACCTGCCCTGCATTCCTGCTACAGAGGCTGGGCCCCTCCCCTTTCATAGCTCCAGAAAGTTCTGACAGCTGAGCCACTATCTATACCGGGATTAGCTTGATAGAACTGCATTGCCAGCCTAAGTAATGTAATTACACCAACCTAATTTTGTAGTGTAGACCTGTCCAAAGAATCACACACACACCTTGGGAGCAAAACTTCATCTGCTTCTCTGCTTTATAGAATACAAACACGAACAACACTTCTCAGGGCCCAGTGGGGATTGGCAGAGAGTCAGGTGTGGGCCATCTTTATCCCAGGAGAGATGGACTCTAAGGGTACGTCTCCACTGCAATGGAAGCCCAGGTGTGGCACGCTGTGCTCAGAGCAGCACCGGGAAGCCCCATATTCACCACTCTCATATAATGATGACATGGTTTGTTCAAAGTCTGCCTTGTGACGTATCATTTCAAAAGTCTTGATCTGTTGAACATTAATATCGTGTTGGATTGTGTGTGCTCGCATTGGTTGGGAAGTTATGAAGTTTTGCTCTGTGTGTTTTACTGAGATATGTTATGAGGTTGAGAAATGCCCCCCACCAGCCTTTCAGGTGTGACAAGGGAGGAGCCAGACTCGCTGCTGGCCCATTGAAGGGATCCACACTCCCAAAGACTATCCCAGGAACCGTGTACAATGCAGACTTCTCCGAGATAGCACAGAGACAATGGACACTGCTTGACTCACATGGTAACAAAGGAGCTTCCTAGCAAGTTGGAAGAAACTATGAAAGAGGGGAAGAGACATCATGACTTGGCCTCTCTCCCACAACTCAGCAGGTGGAAACACACCTGGAGGACAAAGACTGAACTGATTCAGAAATCAGAAGAGAATAATAACAATAATACTTTCAAACCAAAGTCCCCAAACAGACTAGTATTAGTTTTTCAGCAGAAAATTTTCAGTTTGGGGAATTTTGTTTTCTCAGTCAGACCTTGCCAAGGGAAGCAGGGAGAAAATGTTGGAGTTGCCTCCTTCAGAACAGCTTGGCCTAGACACTAGCTCTGGTTCACTGCTCTGGCCTTGCTCGGGGTGAGGGTATTTTAATAATTTGGGCAGGTCCCAGGGTGTTTGGGGGAGATGATGAGGATGTTCCCTTTTAAGATAAAAACTAAGAAATACAGCACTAGAGAATTTCTTTTTTAAAGAAATCTGGGATTTAGACATTTTATTTAAAGCAAGGGAGTTCTGAGTTTCTGAGAAGGTTTTTGTTTGCAAGAAGCAACATTGTTTGATCTGTCATTGTACCAAAGGGGGAGATGGTTGTCTACAAAGGAGGGGTGAAAACTAAATGCATCCGATGAAGATGGGATTTGAACCCATGCGTGCAGAGCACAATGGATTAGCAGTCCATCACCTTAACCACTCGGCCACCTCATCTGAGCTGTTAGAAAACTGGACAGGAGGAGAAATCTAAGGCCAGCAGAGCTAGGGACAATAAGGAGTTTTTAAATACTAAGCGGAAGCAGGGGCTGAATGAGCTCCCCCCTCACATCTAGTGAGGAGCTGGGGGAAAGACTTCAGGAACAGACCGTGTTTGCATAGACAAACCTACTCTGCCTAGGTATGCAGCATGATGGGGCCGCTTTCCCAAAATGACCAGTTTTGGCTGGTGGCGGGTTACAAATCACTTTAGGAGTGAATAGAATGAAATGTTATTATCCTTCCTGCATGAGTGAAGGGCAGCAGAACAGACCTAGTCCGTCCTGATGGAGGGGTCAGTGGGTGAGAAATAGCTTTTATTGGACTGCATAGATGTGATTGAGAACATCACCCTAAACCAGTGGTCCCCAAACATTTCACACTGTGCCCTCTTAGCCATGGCTGTGGACCCTCAGAAGGTGCGATCAAGATCTCGGGTTGGGAGTGTGTCTGTTGCTTGCTGGGGAGAGGGGTGCAGACAGAGGTAAGGGGGTCGAGGCAGAGCTGGGAGCCAGAGGCCCAGGCTGAGGGTGGGGTTGGGGAAGAGCTGGGGCAGAGTGGGGCTGAGTGCTGCTCCCTCCATGGGGGCTGGCTCAGGCCCTGAGGTGCTCCCATGAATGTTCCTCTGTGTCCCCCTAGGAGTCATGCCCCACATTTTGGGAACCACTGAACCCTACTGGCTAAGCAGGGGCTAGTGATGCCAAAGCCCAGGGAAAGGGAGAACAAGTGCGGGGCCCCAGCACTGGAGCCATGTGAAGGGGCTGCAGGAGAGGGGCAATGGCTGGTGGCCCAGGGAGTTAAGGGCAAAGGGGGCGCAGGAGGGGGCAGGAGTTAGGGGTGAAGGAGGTGCAAGGGTTGGGAGTGCAGGAGCTAGCGGTAAAGGGGGAGTGGGGATCGTCCAGGGGCAATGGGGAAGTGCCAAAGTACAAGCTTTACCCAGGGCACCATTTCCCCTAACGCTGGTCTGAGCAAACAACTGGAAATGACCCTTCAGTGAGACCAGAACCATCGTGTAGAAAAGCCCCTTTGTTAAGTGGTGGTGGCTGAGGGCTGAGGGAGATGGGTTAGAAAGCAGCAGGCATTTGTCTGTGGAGGTTGGATTCTTGCCTGCTAGGCAAGGCTGGTGTGTGGTGTCTCCATGGCTGCACTTTCATTTTCTGATCTGCCACAGGGAGCCAAGTCTAGACATACTCAGAGGCTCTATGCCAGGGTTTCTCAAACTTCCTTTCACTACAACCCCTTTTTGCAAAAAAAACTTACTACATGGCCCTGGAAAGAGGGACCAAGCCCCTCCACACTGAGCAGAGGCAGAGGAGACAAAGCCTGAGCCATGCCCCAGTTAGGGGAGGGCAAAACCAGAGCTTGAGGGATTCAGCCCTGGGTGGTGGGGCTCAGACTTTTGGCTTCAGCCCCAGGCACCAACAAGTCTAATGCCAGCCCTGGCAACCCCATTAAATCAGAGTCACGTCTAGTTAACCTACTTCCCCAGGAGGTGGCAGCTATGTCAGTGGGAGAAGCTATATCGGTGGGTGCGCAAGCTGTGGTGTTTGCCACATTTAAGAAGTTTAATCAAACCCCATTTTTAAAACCACCTGTGGTCTGGGAATGGCAAAGGACCTCGATGAAGCAGGGTTTGTCCTTCTCAGGTCATTGTGGCTGTATAGCTCAGTGGTAGAGTGCTTAACTGCAGCTTAAGTGATCCTCAAGTGGTCAGATTAGATGCTCTAATCGTCTCTTCTGGCCATAAAGTCGACTACTTTCTGAAAAACTGAGTGTAGCACTGGGAGCAGCGTCTGATGTTTTCCTGTCGAGCTGGCTTGCTTCCTAGAACAAACGCTCCTTGAGTAGGGTGATCCACAGGGAGTAGCTCAAACCTCCAAAGTGCCTGGGCAGGGGCAGGACATTAGCACAGCAAGGGAGGGGTGTGGCAGTGACATCACAAAGGCCTTTTGCAGGACCTCAGACTATTGGTCAAAGGTGGTGGGGAGGTGGTGACCTCACAGAGAGATGCTGACATCAGGCAGGCAGGACAGGGGCGAGGGGCCAGGGAAACCTCAGAGACCCCTGTGGCTTTGCTTCAGCAAGTCTCCTTCTCCAGGTCTCTCTTTGAGGACTGAGAGAGTATTCGGGTTCAGGCACATGAGCGCCAGGAGGAACCTCTTTCGAGTTTTCTCCTTCCCTTTTAGTGATTTTACTAGAAAACAGCCGTCCCTGTTTAGAAGGTAAGAGCCTCCTCGAGGTCTGAAACCTTTTCGGTCTGATCCAGCTGGTGACAGTTGAATTCTAGGCATGGAAAACACGAGCTTAAGGAGGCAGAATTTTATTCCGCACCTTGGATTTTGTCCCTTAGAATCACTGGGGACATTAGGGTTTGTCCTTTTTGTTTCACCTTTTCCTCCATCCATCCCTCCCTCCTTTCTCTTCATCTCTTGCTTCTTTTGTCCTTTCTCCTGTTCCCCTCCCAACACCAGGAGCGAGGGGTGTGTGTGTGTGTGTGTGTGTGTGTGTGTGTGTGTGTGTGTGTGTGTGTGTGTGTGTGTGTGTGTGTGTGTGTTGCGGGGGAGTGCTCGGCAGCTCCCACTGTGGAAGGTCCACCCAAAAATGTGGGGCTGAAATAGTGCTCGGGCAGTGATCCCCACCGGTGACCTGGGCCATCCTTTGGGCTCTCTGGTGAGAACCCTCAGCCTCCCATCCTGTCTCTACCCTGATTGGCTGAGCAGGGGGTTATTGACAGGGAGGAGACTCAGGTCCTTGTTGTTCTCTTTTAAGACCAAGTAAATAAGTCAGAACCAGTTCTATCTTTGATGAATTTTGCTGCTTCTCTGCATTAATGGTCTCTGAGCAGTTCATGATTCTCTCTAACATTGCAGTTCTCCTCAAATACTTGCTGAATAATTACTGTGCACTGTTGTTGGTCTGGAGCTCATCTGAGAGCACTTTATTCAGGTCATTCAACGTCTGAAATTCAAGATCTGATGATTAGTTTGAAAATCAGGGCTCTTGTGTCCTACTCCCAACTCTTCCACTGACTGGCTGTGTGACCTAAGACAAATCAATTCTCCTTTCTCAGCCTTAGCTTCTCCCTCTTTCAAGTAGGGATACTAATGATCCGCTCCTACCAGGGCCGGCTCCAGGCCCCAACATGCCAAGCACATGTTTTGGGCGGCATGCCGCAGGGGGCGCTCCACTGGTTTGTGGGAGGGCGGCAGGCGGCTCCAGTTGACCTCCCGAGGCTTGCCTGCGGATGCTCCACCGGAGCCGCGGGACCAGCGGACCCTCCGCAGGCACGTCTGCAGGAGGTCCACCAGAGCCGTGGGACCGGCGACCGCCAGAGCGCCCCCCGTGGAGTGCTGCCATGCTTGGGGCGGCGAAATTCCTAGAGCCACCCCTGGCTCCTACCTACCTCACGGTATGTGGAGGCAGGGCTGGCTCTAGGTTTTTTGCCTCCCCAAGCAAAAAAAATTTTGTCTGCCCCCCGCATCTCCTTGCTGCCTGAGCCCTGGGCTCTCCCCTCCCCACACCTGCACCCCCTGCCTCCCCAGCTCTGGGTCTCCCACCACTCGCAACCCCCTGCTGCCCCAGCCCTGGGCTCTACCCCCTGACCCTCACGTCCCTGCCAAGCCAGCCCTGGGCTCTCCCCCACACACATCCTGTGCTGCCCCAGCTCTCGACTCTCTCCTTCCCCCCTACCAGTGCTCCCCCACCCACACCTGCCCTGCTGCCCCAGCCCTGGGCTCCTCCCGCCACTTGCACCCTCCTTCCGCCCCAGCCCTGGGTCACTGGTAACTTGCTCCCAGTTTAATAGAATAGAAAAAAGAGAGGATTGAATGTGTAACAGGGAATTTGGTAAATCTTGGTTATTTTAGTTTTGCAACAGGCTCCTGTCCACCCCCAGTAGAGTTTTCAGTCCCAATGGCAACTTACTTACCAAATGTAACACAGACTAGTCCATGCCTCCCAAGTGGACGTGGTTCTTGTTCTTCTGCACATTGTAGCCCATGGAGGCCAAGGACCTGCAAATGTGTCTTCATGTGCCTTTGTTTCATTGATGAAAACAAACCTAGACACTTAGAGGATTGGAACTGATTTCATTGGAGGGACATGTTTGCTAGGTTTTTATGCATTTGCACAGGAAAATGTTGAGTGTTTCTGTTCATTTCAGGCACCCTAGTCAGTGGAGCTCCTGAACATAATGAAAATGGAAATAATTGTTTTTGTTGAAGGAGCAGGTTTTCAAGGGGATACTTGGGTTTGAACCAAGGACTACTTGATTTGCAGTCAAACACTTTACCACTGAGTTCTACTCCCTGACATTTGTGTGGGCAAGTCAGTGATCTTAAGCATCTTGAAACCTGAGAGTGGCGTTCGTTTCTTCCACACCAGTATTGCTGTCTGTGCATCCCGGAGCTATGGGGTGAGTGGGGAAGGCCCACAACTAGCTTGTCAGTATCAGCAAAGGAGCAGCCGACATCAGGACCAACGAGACGTGCTGGTGGCCCATTAAGAAGAATCCACTCTCCCAGAGACTTCTCGGCAAGGGCAGGGTACACAATGGGGGCTACCTACCCGCCACATCCCAGCAAGGGTCTTTCTAGTCCCACTTCAGTGTTACCCAATTTCTAATCAGTCTTTGGCCCAGATTCCCTCCCTGAGTGGCACCAGCACATACCTGGGCCCCCTGCTAGTGTTAAATCTGCCTTGAGCTGGGACCCAGCTTGGCAAAGAGCCTGCAGCCCCCTCTGTGCTGGGGAGTGAGAGCAGCCCTGGCACTGGGCAGGGCAGCCCTGAGGGAATGAACCCAATGTGCCCGTGAGGCCCTGATCCAGAACCTCTGCCAGGCAGCTCGTGCTGCTCGGGCGTCTCTAGTCTCCAGCGAGGATTCAAAGCTTCTCTGCTCCAGGGGAACCCCTGGGGGAGGGGGGCAGGGCTCCTGCAGGATAAATCTTCCTGCCGGCAGAGCTCCGGTCCCCTCCTCATGGGCACAGGGCGCTGCACACAGCACCCACCACATGTACACACCCCTTTGTGGGGAGAATCAGCTCTGGGATATTGGGGTCAAACCCTTCCCACCTCCTCCCTGCAAACCTTCTCCTGGCTTCAGTGAGGGAATGGGGGCGTGAGGGGCTAGTGCGGTAACAGCAGCAGCGTGGCCGTGGGGCTCGGCCGGTGGCTGGGGCCAGTCGCCTGTGCATGAACCCAGCCAACCCCAGGAGATGGACCCGGGTCACCAGCCCAACCCACCACGCGGCTGCTGCCGCTGCCCCGTTAGTGCGCGAGCTCCCACAGACCACGCTGGGGAGAGCCCCCAGCTGCAGGGGAGACGCCCCTGAGTGCCTGGCAGGGCCCAGCTCCTGGCTGACCTGCACTGCTGGGGGTCAGGGGGCTGGGTGACAGGGGGGCATTGGCTCTGGGGTGGGACTGTCACTTCCCCCCTGCCAAGCCAACAGGATCACAGCAAACGAAACCAGCTCGGCCGGCAGGGGAAGAGTTCAGTCCAGGGCCTGGTGCATTCTGGGAGCAGGGGCGGTGCAGAGAAAGGGCAGATACGGGGCAGCTCTGAACACTCCGCGCAGAACTGCCTGTCCTGTCCCGCAGCCCCTGGTACAGGGGGCTTTTCGCCATAGTTTTAATCAGGCCAATAAATTGAAACAAACCCCTGTTAAATCATTGCTGAACCCGAGTCCTTCACCCACATTCCTTAGGGCAATGGGTGTTTCATTTCCTGCCTCCATTTCACACAGAGACACAATTTCCTTTGCACAGATCCATGAACAGCAAAACCTCCCTGTGTCTCTGGTCTGAGCCAGGGCATTCGATTCCAGTGAACCCTTCTCTCCTGCAATGGTAATGGACAGACAGAGGGGACGTGGCACCTGCATCCCTGCCAGGGAGATATTGGCTCGGCTCTTTCTTTCTGCTGCTGTTGTTAGTCCATGAAACATCAAGGGTGGAATGCAATGCTGAGTTCATGCACCAGCCCCCTGAAAAAATTTCAGTGCCCCAGAGAAATCCTGCCACCTGCTATTGGAACGATGTGCTGGAGATTTGAATGGGAAAGGGACTGTCTGAATTGTCAGAGTGGGGAATGAACAACAATCTACAGCAATGTCATTAACACAAACACACTCTCATCCTGCTCCAGCTGGAAGGGAAATGGGCAGGAATTCTCGCTGTTCACCTAAGGACACACTTACACTCATGCGCAGCCATGAGTGTGCTGGGGAAGCTGGTCTGAGCAAACAATTTGAAGTGACAATTCAGTGAGAACTGAATTATCGTGTAGTGAAACAATTGTATATCAAGTAGTTGTGGCTGAAAGGTTAAGGCGATGGACTAGAAATTCTTTGGGGTTGCCCCGTGTAGGTTCAAATCCTGTCAACTATGCAAGCACTGCACTGTTGTTATGATTACTCTAGTTTTAGTGCCTGAGCATCCACAGTGCAAACTGGAGCTAAATCTAGTTTCACTCTGTCTACACTTAAAATGCTGCTGTGGCACCTGCTATAGCACTCTGGAGTAGACAGTCAGTGGAGAGGTTTTCCCATCCCTGTAAGAGCTGCATTGACAGAACAATTCTTCCTTTTCTTTAGCACTATCTAACCAGGGCTTAGGTCACTGTAACTATATGGGTGGAGGGGGGGTTTCACACCCTGAGAGACGTCGCTCTGCCAGTGAAGTGCCCAGCGTGCACCAGCCCTTAGATCCCTCTTGGTATTTCAATGCAGGCACTGACCTGTGAGAGGAAAACATCAGCTCACAAACACAGAGACTGAATTCCCCACATTTAATCTTGCTGCACTTTCCAGAAAGTCACAAAATTGAATTCTTTCTTGCTAGGACAGAGAAAAAATAAGTGACACTAAGTTTTTGTCTTGGTTAAATAAAATTAAGTGTTTAATTAATATAGTAAAAAATCTGTACTAATTCCTCTAACTAACACCATAGCGTGAAATAGGAACAGAGACAAAGCTTGTCAGTGATGACTAATTTCGCAAATGATCTTCCCATTATTAATTTCCACGCTGCCCCCATTGGAGGTCTGGGCATCTCCAATGTAATTGCTCTGCATTCACCTTCCCCTTAGAATTGTTATCGGACATTCGCTTTCCTCTGCAGCGTGGGGCATGGGGTCACTTGCTGGAGGATTCCCTGCACCTTGAGGTCTTTAAGCCACGATTTGAGGACTTCAATAACTCAGACATAGGTTAGGGGTTTGTTACAGGAGTGGGTGGGTGAGATTCTGTGGCCTGCGTTGTGCAGGAGGTCAGACTAGATGATCATAATGGTCCCTTCTGACCTTAAGTCTATGAATCTATGAATCTATTCCCAAATTTGGAAAACTGTGCAGTTCAGAATGTGAATAGTGACCCCGGCGCCTTCCTGCACCTGCTCTACATTGCTTCACAGCAGCTTCTCCACCTGCAGAGTCACTCCAGCATGGCAGTGCAGCCGCCCAGGGTTCAGCAGGGGCCCCTGGCAAGGACAGTGGGTGCAGCTAACAGCCCGGTGTGCCTGGCAGTGAGGCAGCTATAAAAAAGCAACACCCCCTCCCAGAAGTACAGAGACTGAATTCCCCAACTTTAACATCATGACCCCCAGTAGAAAGCCACACGTGTCAGTTGTATTTTCACAGGGAGATGCAAAAATCAAGTGACACCAATTTTTAAGTTGAGTAAATAAAGTTGAGGAGATAGTTATTAACCTCACAAAAATATACTAAAGATCCCTCAACATAACACCTGAAGGTGAAATATGAACAGAGACAAACCTTGTCAGCAAAGGCTCATTTCCCAAACGATCCTCAAAATGTTACTAATTCCCACCCCTCCTCCACAGGAGCTCTGTGCAGTGTAACTGTTCTGCAGGCAGCTTCCCATTAAATGCTGTTGTGGGACATTCCCAGGCCTGGAAATGTACCAACGACAGAATTTGAAGAGCAAACCTGGCTCCCCGCACCAGGCGGGATTTGAGTGTTTTGTCCCTGTCACTTAGTCTTTGTCAATAGTACAGACGCCAGGGGCAGGACTCCAGGCTCTGCTTGAGGGATCCTGGCACAGGGGCTGGCGGGGGAGAAAGGATTGTAGATTCTCACCTGTGCTCTGGAGAGGAGGTAATAAGTGAAGGATCATTATTAACTCTTCCCCTTCTCAGTGTCCCAGGGCTGGAATTCTACATTCCACAGGGGCAAATGAAGGGGTGATGCCATGTGGTTAATGAAAACCAGGGCTCTAGGTGAAGTTTGAACTCACAACCTCAGCATAGCTTCTTTTAGCACTGCCCTATAAGTACTGTGCACTAACCAATTGTGCCACTGGAGCACCTTTTAATGAGCATTTTCTGAGACTCCCTAGTTTGTACTCGATGGGGTGGATCCTTCTTAAGGGTTGCAGGCCCCATTTGACACCTTCACTGCACCTCACTCACAGCTGCTGCCCTGGGTCAATGAAAACCCAGAGTTCACCTCTCACCTCCCGGGGGGAAAGCCCCTTTCTCCCTCTGCTGTCTGGCCACATTGCCGGCCACTTGCCGTTCCACCCTGTCACCGCTCTGCTGGCCACCCTCTCTGCTCTGGGACGTCTTGTGGTCCCATCAGGAGCAGAACAGGCTCCCTAAAAGCAGGGCCGCCCAGAGAATTCGGGGGCTGGGGGCAAAGCAGGGGAGCGGACATAAAAAAGGCGCCACCCGCTGCGGCGCTTGTACTCACTGGGCGGCGTCCGAGTCTTCAGTGGCGGCGGGTCCTTAACTCACTCCGCATCTTCGTCAGCACTGAAGGACCCGCTGCGGAAGTGCATCCGAAGACCCGGACCGCTGCCGGGTGAGTAAAAATTAAAAAGGCGCCTCTAGCCAGGGAAGGGATTCTCGGCCAGGGCTTGCGGGGCCCCTGCGGGGTCGGGGCCTCGGACAAATTGCCCCACTTGTTCCCCCCTGTTCAGGCACCCCTGGGGCCCTGCACGTCACACAGCTCTCCCTGATTTCAGCTGTTAGTGAGGGAGCCTCACTGCTAGCGCAGACTCAGCAGTTCGTTGCATGAGAGACTCTGTCCCAAAGCAGGACTAATGCTTAGAGCTGGTTATCAGTGATTTCAGATCTGTTGGTCAGCAGCAAGACTCTCCATTGAGTCTTAACCAGCTCTGTTATTACACAGGGAAGAACAAAAGGGTCAAATGGGGCCTGGAACCCTTAAGAAGGATCCACCCCACCAAGTACAACACTTGTCGCTACCTGCTCCCAGCCCCACTGAGAATGTTTTGGGGTCACTACTTCCCTGTATCAACCTAAGGGGTCTTAAAGAATGATAGCTAACAAGTGCTCCAGTGGCATAATTGGTTAGCGCACAGTACTTATAGAGCAGTACTTAGAGAAGCTATGCTGAGGTTGTGAGTTCGAGCCTCACCTGGAGCACTGGTTTTCTTTGACCACATGGTGTCACCCCCTCATTTGCCCCTGTGGAATGTAGAATTCCAGCTCTCCAGAGCACAGGTCAGAATCTACCATCCTTTCTCCCCCACCAACCCCTGTGCCAGGATCCCTCAAGCAGAGCCTGGAGTCCTGCCCCTCCTTGACCCTGGAGGGAGAGGAGCAAGGAGCCATTGTTAGAGGGCTTTCCCTTCCCCCGCCCACTTCCCTGGCTCTTGTCACACAATCGATAAACAGCAAAAGACCAGAAGTCGGAGACAACGGGATGTTTACTGGGGTTAGTTTCCAAGCAAGCAGATTCCGAAACCCTTCACACCAGTTGGGCTTATCTCTATACACCGACATAGTCTGCTCCCCAGTGTCCCACTTCCCAGCTCTGACACCGCAGTTCTTAAAGTTTAGGCCTGTGCAGGCAGCCTGAATATCTCTATTCTAACAGCCATCGGTCCCTGTGGGAAAATGATCTATTCAGGGTTGTCCCTAGACATTTTGGTGCCCTACACGGCACCCCCATCCCCCAGTCCGAGCTGGCAGAGCGGAGCAGGCTGGGGCCAGGTCACTCCACTTCCCGCCGCCGAGTAATTACAGGGCATGCCCGACCCCACACTCACGGGGCGGCGGGAAGTGGAGTGATCCGGCCCCAGCCTGCTGCACTCTGCTCCCAGCCTTGGAACTTGGGGGTTGGGGGGAAACGCCCCCCAGCACTCACCAGTGGCGCGGCTGGGAGCTGGTGGAGCAGAGCAGGCTGCGGCCAGGTTGTTCCACTTCCCACCGCCCGGTGAGTGCAGGGTGCGCCTGATCCCTCCTGCCGCCCACCGGGATGTAGCTCAGGGGAAGGGGCGGAGTGGGGGGGATGGGGTGGAGCAGGGGTGGGAAGAGGGGGGTGGGGCAGACCAGGGGTGGGGGCTGTGGGGAAGAGGCGGAGCAGGGGCAGGGGCAGCTTTCCTGGCCGGCTCAGCCAGCGGGGGGATGGAGTTCGCCGCTGGAGCAGTACGCAGCTGCGTAGGGCACCAGGAAATTTGGGGCAATTTGGTGCCTCCACATCCCTTAACCAGGCAGTGTCCCTGTGGTGTGGGCTGTCTGCATAGGTCCTTTCTCAATCTTTCTCACCCTCTTGCCTCGAGTCTCCTGTGTCTCTGCTTTCTAAGCACAGACTCACTCTGGCTGTTCAGAGGAGGGGAGAACCATGCCTATGTGTGGCCAGCAGACAGTGACAAAGACCCCTAGCCAGCCTGCTCCCTGCCATGCCAAACCCCACTGAAGGCCACCCACAGACCAGCATGTGGGGCGGCTGCTGATGCTCTGTGGCCAACATCAGAAGACGGTAGGAAAGCAGGGCCAGCCCCCCTGGTGGGGCCTCTTACTGTTCCCACTCAAGGTGCTCACTTTGGAAGTGAGGCAGGAGATTTTACCCCAAGAGGCTTTTCCCCAGCTGGAGAGAAGCAGAGAAACACCCAGGATCCCAAGGCGCTAAGTAGCAACCCCCATCAAGCACAGGGACAGGTGCACACTTGGAAGAGGGAAACTGCTCCACACGCTAGCCCGGGCAGCCGCCCATTTTCTTTGGCAAGTCAGGAATGGCAAAGGCGAGACTGGAAGCACCTGGGGCTCATGCCCCAGCCTTTGTGATGCCCAACCCCCAACTCCTTCCTGGGGCGCTAGCTGAAGCCAGAGCACTGGCCTGAGCGGCCAAGAAGAGGTTCCAGCCCAGAAGGGAGCAGGACTTTCAGCACAAAGGTAAATCTGAACAAACACAACCACAACGGGATTTGAACACTCAATTGCCTGATCCAAATGCAGATGCCTTATCCATTAGGCCACATATAATTTCTCCAAGTACTTCTTTAGAGAAGACGGACACTGTGTTTCTCAGACTCAGGTCATCTACTGACAGGGGTTGAGACTCTCTGGGCACAGAAGTTGAGTTCCCAGCAACACGTGAGACTTAATTCTATGGAGCCAGGTGCAGGGCTTTGGCAGGGAGGCTCAGGCATGGGGGACTGGGGTGCAGCGGATGGACCGGCTGTCTAGGTACAGAGATTTAGTTGCACTGAGGCACAGGAGGGAGGAGGAATCGTGCTGATGGTCAGTGGCTGTGCAGAAAAAAGGGTGGTGATTCCCCCATCCTAAATTGGCTGATTGGCTTGACCCTTCTCCCCTCTGCAGAGCATGGTGGGGACTGCAGCTCACCCCTTATGGGGCAGGAGGGAACAGGTGCAGGGCGCTGGGCTCCAATGTACTTGGAAGGCAGCTCCAGTGCGGTGGGGCAGGGCAGGGCCTGTGGTTTACATTCTGCGTTGCCTGGTGCTGGGCCACTGCACAATCCCCGAGAGGGGACAGGGGGCCAAGCAGACGATCCAGCATGAGGGGGAGAGGATGTGTGGTTGGGGGAGGAAAGGCCTTGGGCTGCACTGGGGGAGCGCAGAGCAGGGGTGACACCCCAGAAATCTGCAGCAAAGGGATGGACAGGTGGGCTGGGTGGATAGAAGAGGCAGCGAGCCTAAAAGAGGAGTGGGGTCTTGTGGTCAGAGCAGGGAGGGGGGAGGGGGCTGGGCGCCAGGGACCTCTGGGTTCTATCCCTGGCTCTGGGAGCAGAGGTGGGTCTAGAGGTCATAGTAGGGGGACCGGGAGCCAGGACTCCTGGGTTCCATTGTGGCGGCTGCTTTTTCCTGTGTCTTCCTCCCTACAGATCCCAGCCCAGCCCCCTAGCAGAATCTGACTGGAGGAGGGGGTTGCCCTGCCACTCCAGACTCGTGATTCGAACCCCTCTCACCATAGGCTCTGACATCACGGAATCTCCCCCCCCAAGACAGAAAGTAGGAGCCCCTCCCCGCATGCGGAGGAAGCTAGTGAGTTTCTTGGGGGTCTCTGGCGGAGGTGACAGCACCCACCAGACACCCACTCATGGTTGCAAGGAGACCCCCCTGCACAGCCCCCTGCTACGAGGGGCCAGGGGCGCCCAGCCAGGGTCAGGAGGTGAGATGGGGTTGCAGTGGCAGGAAGGGGGCAGAGCTGGGGGTGGTGCCAGGTCTGGTGCTGGCTTCACGGGGAAAAACCACACTGCTCCCCCATCACACACACAACTCCTGGTCTTGGGAGGGGAACAGGAGAAAGGACAAAAGAAGCAAGAGACAAAGAGAAAGGAGGGATGGAGGAAAAGGTGAAACCAGAAGGACAAACCCTAATGTCCCCAGTGATTCTAAGGGACAAAATCCCAGGTGCAGAATAAAATTCTGCCTCCTTAAGCTCGTGTTTTCCATGCCTAGAATTCAACTGTCATCTGATGGATCAGACTGAACAGGTTTCAAACCTCAAGGAGGCTCTTACCTTCTAAACAAGGACGGCTGGTCTCTAGTAAAATCAGGAAAACGGAAGGAGAAAAGTCAAAAGAGGTTCCTCCTGGTGCTCACATCCGTGAACCCGAATAATCTCTCAGTCCTCAAAGAGAGACCTGGAGAAGGAGACTTGCTGAAGCAAAGCCACAGGGGTCTCTGAGGTTTCCCTGGCCCCTCGCCCCTGTCCTGCCTGGCTGATGTCAGCATCTCTCTGTGAGGTCACCACCTCCCCACCACCTTTGACCAATAGTCTGAGGTCCTGCAAAAAGCCTTTGTGATGTCACTGCCACACCCCTCCCTTGCTGTGCTAATGTCCTGCCCCTGGCCAGGCACTTTGGGGGTTTGAGCTACTCCCTGTGGATCACCCCACTCAAGGAGCGTTCGTTCTAGGCAGCAAGCCGGCTAGACAGGAAAACATCAGACGCTGCTCCCAATGCTGCACTCAGTTTTTCAGAAATTAGTCGACTTTATGGCCAGAAGAGACCATTAGAGCATCTAATCTGACCCCCTGCATATCACAGGCCTCCTGTATGACACAAGAGCTACTTTTGGGGCAAACATATTCCAGAAAGGCATCTAGTCTTCATCAAATGACATCAGGAGATGGAGAATCCACCAATTTCCTTGGTAGCTTGTTCCTGTGGTGAATCATCTTCGCTGTTGAATATTTGTGCCTTAGTTGTAATATGAATTTGTCTCTTTTCACCGTCCAGCCATTGGGGCTTGTTATGCCTTTCTCTGCTTTAATACCCAATCTTTTCTCTCCATTAAGGCCCTTCTACACCCCCCAGAGCCCAGAGCCCAGAGCCCACAGCCGGGGCCCCAGACACCCCCACAGCCCCAGCCAGGGTCCTGCCAGATCTTCCCTGGCCCCCAGTCCCCAGAGCCCCTGGCCAGGGGCCCCAGACACCCCCAGAGCCCCCCCAGCCCCAGGGAGAGCTGGACACTGGCGAAGGGGAGAGAAAATGGGGCACAATCGGGGGGGGGGACAGGGAACTTCTCAGGGGTTGGGGGAGGGGGGTCACCCTGGGGGCTGCTCGTGGCTCTCTAGGGAGAAAGGGGGCGGGGTGGAGGGGCGGGGGGTCCCCACGGGGGGGGCAGCGGTAAATCCGAGGGGGTCTCAGCCCCCCCCTTTCTCTCCCCGCTCCTCGGGGGTCACCGGCTCCTCCCCCCCCTCCGCCATGTCCGGGCCGGGCACGGGGGGGTTAATGAAGGTCTCTCCCGCCGCGATCTGCGCATGCCCAGAGCCCCAGCGGCAGAGGCTCCAACGGCCCCGCGCGAGCCAGGCAGAACCGCAGCGCCCCGCGCGCGTTCGCGCTCCGGCTTCGGCTCCCTCGGTGACGTCACTTCCGCTCCAGGGAGAGTCCGGAACTACATCTCCCAGCCTGCCCCGGGGCCGCGTCCGCCCTCTCCAGCCCGGGTGAGGGAGGGGTCAGCAGCTGGAACTGCGCATGCTCCGTGCGAGCCCCGCTGGGGGCGGGAGAACAAAGCTGCTGCTGCCGCCTCCGTGTGAGCCGGTGAGTGAGAGACCCGGGGGGCGGGCACGTGACTCTGCCCCGGGGAACCTGGGAGAAGCCTCGGAGCCGCCCCGGCCCCGGGAGCTGCAGCAGGATCCGCCCCCCGCTGGGATGGGGGCGGAAGGTCGGTGGGACGCGGGGGGGTCAGAGGGGGGGAGTTAATTGGCTCCTGTCCCTGTTGGCGCCTCTCGCCCCCGGCACAGAGTCTCTCCGGTTCTGCCCCGTTTCTCTCTCGGGGTCTCGCTCGGGCTGTAACATCCGGGGAGATTCGCCCCCCCCCCCCCGTGATCCGCTCTCTCGGCTCCCCTGTCCCCCCCCCCCCCGGTCTCTCCGTGAGTCTCCAATGTCCATTTAAAATCTCTTCCATTTAAAATCCCCCCCCCGTTTTACCTGCAGCGATTTGTCCTTGTCTCGGTGGGAAATTGTTGCCCTGGGTCAGTCCCCAGCACGTGGCTGCCCCTGGCGGGGGGCGGGGGTGTGTGAGATGCCGGTTCTCTGCCAGGGCGGGGACGGGAGGGGCACGTGTCCCCCATGGGGGCTGCCCGGACCCTGGTGTCCCAGTCCCAGTTACTGCCCCCAACTCCCACCACAGCCACCTGCCCATCCCCCACTGCTGCCCCCTTCCCTCATCCAGGGACCTGCCAGCTCCCCCCCCCCCCTTTGCCGTCTTAAAGCAGCTCCTCACAGGGCTCCCTGCTGCCCATGGGAATGGTGGGGGGAGCCATCACTTTGTGTATATGTATTGGATAGTAATATAAAATCCAGTCCAACAGCCCCCCTTTTCCCTCTAGTTATGTAGCAGTAATATAAAATCCCCTCAGATCTTGACGGTGTTCATAGACTATCAGGATTGGAAGGGACCTCAGGCGGTATCTAGTCCAACCCCCTGCTCAAAGCAAGAACAATCCCCAGATTTTTATCCCAGTTCCCTAAATGGCCCCCTCAAGGATTGATCTCACAACCCTGGGTTTATCAGGCCAATGCTCAAACCACTGAGCTATCCCTCCCCTTCTCTCATGTTATCACTTGCGTAGTTTCTGATATGTATTCTCTGCAAATCTAAAAATTATCCTAAGCCCCACTTTTTCTCTAATTGTCTATTTCTAATTGACTATGGCCTGAGATTTTTCCCTGTCTCTCTAATTATAAAATACTAAGAAAATCTCAGATTTACACCTTTTCTCAGATTCCTGAACATGGATATAAAATGTTGGCAAATGTTGCCCATTTTCTCTCTATTCAGTTATCAAATATTGATGTGAAACACTCAGATTTTACCTCGTATCAACAACTGATATAAAATCCCTCTGATTTTCCACTTTCCTCTCTAAACGGATTTAATACCCATCAAATCCAGAGGCCTCCCCCTGTTTGGGGGATCAGTGGTTCCCAGCTGGTAACAGGAGAGTCGGTTGGACCCTTTTCTTTTCTCCAGCTGGCACTGGGTGAGGAGGTTACTCTGAGTGCAATGTGGGTCCAGAAGTGTCCCAAAGCCCATGACAAATGGCCTCTGGGAGGGGCTGCTTCCCGCAGTGCGAAGATGTAGCTAGTGACAGGGCATGGACCTTTCCTGCCCTCCAGGCCTTCCATTCTCCTGTTAAAGCAGCACCCCCCAGGGATCCCTCTGCCCGGGTGACTGGCCAGCAGGGGGCAGTGATAACTTTCTATCCACTTAGCAGACACAGTGAGGTAGCTGGGGTAGGGGATGGGGTGTCTGTGTGGGGAGATTGCAGCTGGAGCTGAAGGGGCATTGTGGGAGGGGGAGGCCTCTGGGTGACTGGGCAGGGGGTTCTGGAGGTTTGGGGGGGGGGTTCTGATGTGCCCAGCCCTGAGGCTGTGGGTCCTGGAGGTGGGTATCGCTGGGGACTCATTGGTGCAGAACAGTGAGGGTGAACATCTCTTGGGGAGGCGGGGCAGGGGGCTGGAGGGAGCCTGGTGCTGTGCCAGGGGCTCAGTCATGCCCAATGCACAGAGCTGGGTGGGGGAGTGCCAGGCGCTAGGTCGGGATGCCAGGCAAGCAGAGGGAGGGGTCCCGTTGTAAAGCATCAGGGGGTCCCAGGCAAACAGCCTGGCAGGTCCTGCTGGAGGGCAGGTGGGGTCCTAGGCAGGCAGTAGGGGAATCCTGGGCAGGCAGTGAGGGACTGAATTCCGAGCGAGGGGTCCCCTGGGGGGGTGGTCCCTGGCTGTTGGGGGCTCTTGGTGGGGGGAACCTTTAGGATTCCTAACCTGCCAGTGATGGTCTGGTGGGGGTTCTCTGGCCAGTGGGGTGCTGAGGGGTATCTGGAGTCCCTGTTCAGGGATTTTGGGGGTTGGGTCCCAGGGAATATCTGGTGGGACTCTGGCTGCGGGGTCTGGGCTCTGGGTACTGGGGGTGTCTGGGGGCCCCTGGATGGAGGCTCTGGGGGCTGCTACTAACCATGCTCCTTCTCTCTGATCAGCTTGTGCCCGAATCCTGGCTCCACGCACTGCCCAGCATTCCCCAGCCAGGCCCAGTCACCATGATAACTTTCTAGCCACTTATCAAACATCTTGAAAACTCCAGGACCTTCCAGTTCCATTGGGAAAATTTGTGCCCCGAGTCCTTATACTAGATCTGATGGGTGAGGCAGGTGGGAAGGGGCTAGAAATGCCACACAATGGTCTCTTCCACAGCGTTCTGGACTCCTTCTTTCTGAAATCTGGTTTCACTGAGACCATTGTTAATCCAGAGTTACTGCATGGAAAGACAAGGAGTGACTCCAGATGGACAGTGGGGCAAATGAGATCAGCAATTCTCCCTGTGAGGAGGGGCTCTCATTAGCTGCTCTCCCCAGAGAGCTAAAGGAGGGAAGCTGCTCAAACGCTCTGTCCCTCTCTGCCCGGGATATTGGGGTTCAGCTTCCTGGGTCAGACGCTGCAGCCTCCATTGTGATCTGGGAGACCAGGCTTAGCAGCTGCTGCTCCCCCCGTGGGGTTCTGTGCTGGGATGTGACCTTAATTAAAGCTTCTTCTCTGCCTGGCCCAGGGGATGACTTTCTGCAGCTGGTACTAGGCCCCTAGGGCAGCCCTGGGCTCTGTTAATGCAAATTCTGAGCTACGGACTCTGGGTTATTGAAAGACCTCAGGGAAAGTGCTGGGGACTGGCAAGAAAGTGACTCTGCACAAACAGCCCCTGGTCATTTCTCCTCCCATTAGCAATTGCCAGGAGAAAATCCAGCCATGGGAGAGCAAAGCCCCCAGGAATGGGACTGTCCCAGCCAGAGGGACAGGGAGAGAGGACAGGGGAAGGAGAGACTGAAAGGGGCAGTGGGAGAAATGAGGAGGGAGAGATTTCCAGCTCTCTAGTCCACCCAGACACATGTATTGCAGCATCCCTGGGCAGAACCACTTTCCAGTGAACAAGAAAAGGCTCAGAGAGAGGAAAAGCCAGTTTCTGACTCCATATTCCCCCTGCTGGGGTGTGACTGCCGTGGGGTCAGTGTCCGAGGGAATCCCCCACAGTGACTCCTTTGGTTCTGCTCTTTTCTAGCCTTGTGTTCAGAGACTTTGTTACGGGGTGAGGGGAGGCAGAAGGGAGGTTAAAAATGTCTCTGTGGGCTTAGCCTGGCAGGAGGGGCCAGGTCTACACTGTAATAAAGAGATCAAGCATGTTCCCAGCATGGCAGAGTCTAGGATGCCTGTCTGGAGGGAAAGGGCCTGGGGGAATCGTGATATGAAATTAACTAAAGCCTGTTCTGAAACCTCCACAACTGCCCTTTTCGCCCTGCCAGGCTGCAGAATGACGTCCTTGTTTTTCTCCAGCTCATCCCATCCTCCCATGACACAGGGAAGAGAAATGTCTGCAGTGGAGCCAGCTCAGGTAGGGATTATTTTTTTGAGGGGGGGTTGGTGGGTTCCTACAGGAGGGAGATGGACAGCAAATACAGCGGAGATGGGAAGGTTTGCACAGTCTGGTTTGGAGGTTGGCGGGGGGCAGGAAATGCACAGGGTGGAGAAAGGGAGGAGGACAGGGTGTGACAGACCTGCTGGGAGTTGTTTAATAAGTGGCTTAGATTCTAGGAACAGACCCATGAGGTTCAGAGGTGTAAATGCTCTAGTTTGTGGAGCAGAAAATAACCCACTTGAATGGGGCTGGGAAAACTGACCAGACTCATAGTGCTGGAGCCTGACCCGACTAACCAGTGGCTGCTGTGAGATATGAAGGGGGCACCCACCAGTGAGGGTTAGGGGAGAGGCCCCTCCCTTCATATCCAGCTCCTCACAATGAGGAGGGTGTTGGGCTTCCTACCAGGGATCTCTCCCTGGTCCCTGCTAGGGGCTCCCTCTCCTCTATCAGTCTGTGGCTAGTAGGTATGTGATGGATCTGCTGGGAGAGATAAGGGGCTCTCTTTGTCCCCTCACTCTGATGTTTCTGGGATGCTCTGAGCAGGGTGGGGGTGGGACTTTGTTGACTGCAATCCACCCAGGGCTTCCCTTTGATGGGCTCCTCTCCTCACAAATAGTGGGGCTGTGAATGGGGCAGCAGGTACTGAGTGTTGGACTCTTGCTCTTTCAGGGGCCGGTGACCTTCGAGGAGGTGGCTGTGTATTTCACCAGGGAAGAGTGGGCTCTGCTGGACCCCACTCAGAGAGCCCTCTACTGGGATGTCATGCAGGAGAACTATGAGAATGTGACCTCACTGGGTAAGGGTTACTGTCGCCTCGGTTCTTGGAAGGGGAAATGGAGAGAGAAGGTTTACGCCAGCCCCACAATGCCACCTCTACTCTGCCCAGTTTCAGCATCACCCCAATATGCCAGTGACACACACATTACCAGAGACCCTCCCCTGCTGCGGAACACTTTGGGAACAGAGCACAGGAGCCGTATCCCACAGTGTCAGATATCTCCTGTTTGCTCAATTAAAACTGAGGGTTAAGTGCAGCATAATCAACAGAAGCTTCCTAGGGGTCACCAGATGAAATTAATAGGCAGCAGGTTTAAAGAAAATGAAAGGAAGTTCTTCTTCACGCAGCGCACAGCCAACTTGTGGAACTACTTACCTGAGGAGGTTGTGAAGGCTAGGACTATAACAGCGTTTAAAAGAGAACTGGATAAATTCATGGTGGTTAAGTCCGTCAATAGCTATTAGCCAGGATGGGTAAGGAATGGTGTCCCTAGCCTCTGTTCGTCAGAGGATGGAGATTGATGGCAGGAGAGAGATCACTTGATCATTGCCTGTTAGGTTCACTCCCTCTGGGACACCTGGCATTGGCCACTGTCGGTAGACAGGATACTGGGCTAGATGGACCTTTGGATCTGACCCGGTACAGCCGTTCTTATGTTATGTATGTATGTGGGCATTTGGTGCAAGGAGCTCCTGGCCCTCAGAGACCGTGTGGAGGCTTTGGAGGCCAGGGTGTTGGAACTGGAGGAGCTAAGGGAGGCAGAGAAGTATGTTGATGAGGCTTTCCGGAACACTATAGAATTGTCCCAACTCCGGTCAGACAGCCCCCGCACTGTTGAGGAGGATGAAAGGCCCAGGGAATGAGAACAGTCAACGGGAGCAGAGGGAAAGCTTCTCATAGTTGGGACCCTCCTTCCAGATAGTGTTGGGGTAACCTCTTGCACTGAGGTTACCTCACCGGAGGAGGGAACTCCACTCATTAAGAAAAGGCAGCTGTTAGTAATGGGAGATTCGATCATTAGAAACAAGAATATCTGGGTTTGTGATGACCGGGAGAACCGTATGGTGACTTGCCTGCCTGGTGCGTAGGTTGCGGATTTCTCAAGGCATCTAGATAGATTTATGTGTAGTGCTGGGGGGGAGCCAGTGGTCATGGTACATGTAGATACCCATGACATAGGGAAGGGTAAGTGAGATGTCCTGGAGGCCAAATTTAATCTGCTAGGAAAGAGACTGAAATCCAGGACCTCTATGGTGGCATTCTCAGAAATGCTCCCAGTTCCACGCGCAGGGCCAGGTAGGCAGGCAGAGCTTCGGAGTCTCAATGCGTGGATGAGATGATGGTGTAGAGAGATGGGGTTTAGATTTATTAGGAACTGGGGAAACTTTGGGGATGGGAGAGCCTATACAGGAAGGATGGGCTCCACCTAAACCAAAGTGGATCCAGACTGCTGGCACTTAACATTAAAAAGGTTGCAGACCAGTTTTTAAACTAAGAGATGCGGGGAAAGCCAATGGCTGCAGAGGAGCACGTGGATCGGACAGAGACTTCTCTTAGAGGAGAGTGTAGTGATAGAGATTTTTCTAGTTTTAGTCAGGAAGAGAGGCTGAAAGAGGATAAGGTAGGGGCCAGATCAGACGAGAAGCATTCACACATAAAAGAATCTGACACATCAGAAAAGGGCAGACAAATAAACACTGACAAGTTTTTAAAGTGCGTGTACACAAATGCTAGAAGTGTAAATAATAAGATGGGTGGATTAGAGTGCCTCCTGTTAAAAGAGGATATTGACATAATAGGCATCACAGAAACCTGGTGGAGTGAGGATAATCAATGGGACACAATCATTCCAGGGTACAAAATACATCTGAAGGTCAGAGCAGGTCATACTCGGGGGGTGGGGAGGGGAGTGGCACTGTATGTTAAAGAAAATGTAGACTCAAATGAAGTAAAAATCTTAAATGAAACCACATGTTCCATAGAATCTCTATGGATAGTAATTCCATGCTCTAATAAGAATATAACAATAGGGATCTATTATCGACCACCTGTCAAAGACAGTGATAGTGAGGATGAAATGCGAAGGGAGATTAGAGAGGCTATCAAAATAAAGAACTCCATAATAGTGGGAGATTTCAATTATCCCCATATTGACTGGGTACATGTCACTACAGGACAAAATGCAGAGACAAAATTTCTCGATACTTTAAATGACTGTTTCTTAGAGCAGCTGGTACAAGAGCCTGCAAGGGGAGAAGCAACTCTCCATTTAGTCCTGAGTGGAGTGCAGGATCTTGTCCAAGAGGTAACTATAACAGGACCGCTTGGAAATAGTGATCATAATATAACAAAATTTAACATTCCTGTGGTGGGAAGAACAGCTCAACACTGTGGCATTTAATTTCAGAAAGGAGAACTATGCAAAAATGAGGGGCTAGTTAAACAGAAATTAAAAGGTACAGTGACTAGAGTGAAATCCCTGCAAGCTGCATGGACGCTTTTCAAAGACACAATATTAGAGGCCCAACTTAAATGTATACCCCAAATTAAAAAGCACTGCAAAAGAACTAAGAAGAGCCACTGTGGCTTGGCTTAACCATGTAAAAGAAGCAGTGAGAGATAAAAAGGCATCTTTTAAAAAGTGGAAGTCAGATCCTAGTGAGGTGTCTATAGAAGGGAGCATAAGCACCGCCAAATTAAGTGTAAAAATGTAATAAGAAAAGCCAAAAAGGAGTTTGAGGAACAGCTAGCCAAAAACTCAGAAGGTAATAACAAAATGTTTTTTAATTACATCAAAAGCAGGAAGCTGCTAAACAACCAGTGGGGCCCCTGTACGATTGAGATACAAAAGGAGCCCTTAAAGACGATAAAGTCATTGCAGAGAAACTAAATGCATTCTTTGCTTCAGTCTTCATGGCTGAGAATGTTAGGGAGATTCCCAAACCTTTTGTGGGTGACAAATCTGAGGAATTGCCACAGATTGAAGTGTCACTAGAGGAGGTTTTGGAACTAATTGATAAGCTTAACTGTAACAAGTCACCAGAACCAGATGGTATTTACCGATGAGTTCTGAAGGAACTCAGATGTGAAATTGGGGAACTATGAGCTATGGTTTGTAACCTGTCCTTTAAATCAGCTTCTGTACCCAATGACTCGAAGATTGCTAATGTAACACCAATATTTAAAAAGGGCTCTAGAGGCGATCCTGGCAAATACAGACCGGTAAGTCTAATGTCTGTGCCAGGCAAATTAGTTGAAACAATAGTAAAGAATAAAATTGTCAGGCACATAGAAGAACAAAAATTGTTGGGCAAAAGTCAACATAGTTTCTGTAAAGGGAAATCATGTCTTACTAGTCTGTTAGAATTCTTTGAAGGTGTCAACAAACGTGGACAAGGGGGATCCAGTGGACACAGTGTACTTAGATTTCCAGAAAGCCTTTGACGAGGTCTCTCACCAAAGGCTCTTACATAAATGAAGTTATCATGGGATAAGAGGGAAGATCTTTTCATGGATTGAGAACTAGTTAAAAGACAGGGAACAAAGGGTAGGAATAAATGGTAAATTTTCAGAATGAAAAGGAGTAACTAGTGGTGTTCCCCAAGGGTCAGTCCTAGGACCAATCCTATTCAACTTATTCATAAATGATCTGGAGAAAGGGGTAAACAGTGAGGTGGCAAAGTTTGCAGATGTTACTAAACTGCTCAAGATAATTAAGACCAAAGCAGACTGTGAAGAACTTCAAAAAGATCTCACAAAACTAAGTGATTTGGCAACAAAATGGCAAATGAAATTTAACGTGGATAAATGTAAAGTAATGCACATTGGAAAAATGACCCCAACTATACATATAATATGATGGGGGCAAATTTAGCTACAGCTGATCAGTAAAAAGATCTTTTTGTCATTGTGGATAGTTCTCTGAAGACATCCAGCAGTGTGCAGCGGAAGTCAAAAAAGCAAACAGGATGTTAGGAATTATTTAAAAAGGGATAGACAATAATACAGAGAATATCTTATTGCCCTTATATAAATCAATGGAAATAACTAATTTAGACCCCATCATTTTATATGTGTATTTGGGATTATGTTTTCCAGTGGGCTGCACTATGTGTTATCCTGACATTTAGTAGTGCTGAGATCCTGCATTCAGTAATATCCCTGCCCTTCCTCTCCCCTTTCTCCACTGATCCCCACGCTTATGTTTCCAGCTTCCCCGGGACTCTCTCTTTGTCTCTGGACCTGTCTGTCAGCAAGAAGCAGAGCCAGGGAGACTTGCCCTCTCTCTGGAGACTTCGATTTCTGGGACATGGATTTACTTTCTATGTGTTTTAGGAGACTTTGAAATTGAGTGTCTGTGACATTAAGCACAGTACAGTCTGGAGTGTTGAACAGCTGTTCCCTCAGTTCCCCAGGCTGGGGTGCCTTTTACACTGCTCTACTGTGAGAGCAGCCACTCCTGGGCAGGTCACACGCAGTCTCCAGCATGTAACTCGCTCCCAGCTACACAGTTTTGAGTGCTGCTAGTCAGCAACTCCCGAATTACAGTACCACACAGGAGAACCCTAGAAAATTCTCTGCTCCCAGACATCCCCCAGAAATGTGCATCTTGTCCTGTCCAGCACACTACTGAACAGTGGGAGCTCATATGAAATCTGTTATTTCATCAATGGAAAATGACATGCACCAGCCTTGTTATTCCAAATGGAGTTTCCAACACACTTTAATCCAACCACACTGGTTAAATAAAACAATAAACCAAGATTGTTAACTACTGAAGGGAAAAAAAGAT
The DNA here is from genome assembly GCF_020497125.1 of Mauremys mutica. Classification (NCBI taxonomy): domain Eukaryota; kingdom Metazoa; phylum Chordata; order Testudines; family Geoemydidae; genus Mauremys; species Mauremys mutica. Next base: position 1,451,576 of record NW_025423266.1, on the reverse strand, counting down.
TTTCAGTGACTACGGGTAATGAGGCATAAAAGTCAGAATTGTTTACGAAGGAAGTGGAAGATAAAACACAAACTAACATCTAAGTTAACCAGCTAAAATGGATTTAAAACAAATGTTTCTCTCACCATCTGCTGAGACAGGCTGGTTTTCCTTTCAGCCGGGAATCCCTCTAACCTGCCCCTGCTGCCCACATTCAGTTCTTCAGGAGTTGTCATGAGCAGAGGGAAAGGGGGGAGAGAGAGAGAGAGTCTCATGCATTTTCCTCACATCTCTTTATAATTCAGTCTTTTGTACTAGAAACAAATCCAGTTCTCAGCTGAGTCATGGTGACAGGCTCTCGTAGATATGAGCTTCAAGTGGTCCCTGTGATGGAATGTAAATGTCTTCACACCTTCTCTCTCCTGGAGAATGGCTATTTGACCAGCTGTTTGCCTTGCTGTCTCTGACGAACTTGGGGTTAGGGTTGCAACTTTTTCAGTAATATCATACTGTAAAATCTCATAACTTTACATACAGTGTTGCTACACATTTTAAGGAGGATATTCAGTAGATTATGTCTTTTCAAATGTTACCTCACAAGCCATACAGTGATAAATGAAGGGGAGAGGAGGGATCTCCCTTTTATAAACACCCAGCCAGCCAGATTGCTGTAAAATCCTTGGTGGTGTGACTTGTCTGCTTGCTTTACCTGTAAAGGGTTAACAAGCCCACAGGTGAAAGAAAAGGAGTGGGCACCTGACCAAAAGAGCCAATGGAAAGGCTAGAACTTTTTTAAATGGGACAGTAACTTTCCCTTTGTCTGTTGTTCTCCGGAGAAGGCGACACGAAGTAGCGATGCTGTGTATGGCTTGAAGCAGGTTTGAAAATTCATCTTCCATACCTAGAAGAGATGATTTGGACAGGGAAGTTTAGACAAACACAATCAGGTTTATATTTTTTATTTTGGCTTTTGGAGCTCCTCTGTGCTATCCCAGATGCTTTTTTTTGCTTCTAAGCTTTAAGCTGAACCCCCAAGAAAGCTATTTTGGGTGCTTACAACAATTGTTTCTTTTAAGATCTAGCAAAAGCCTAAGTTCCAGTTTTATTGTTTTCCTTTTCAATTTTAATAAAATTTACCTCTTTTAAGAACAGGGTTGGATTTTTGGTGTCCTAAGAGGTTTGTGCATGTTGTTTGATTAGCTGGTAGCCACAGCTAATTTCCTTTGTTTTCTTTCTCAGCTCTTTCCCGGAGGGGAGGTGAAAGGGCTTGAGGGTACCCCAGAGGGAAGAATTCTCAAGTGCTCCTTCCTGGGTCCAAGGGTTTGGGGTTTTTTTTTTGCATTTGGGTGGTGGCAGCATTTACCAAGCCAAGGTCAGAGAAAAGCTGTAACTTTGGGAGTTTAATATAAGCCTAGAGTTGCACAAATTAATTTTTAGAATCCTGGCTGGCCCCCACTTTCTGCACTCGGAGTGACAGAGTGGAGATTCAGCCCTGACACATACTATGAACAAAATTGATCATAATTTTTTAGAAGAGTGACCATAGGGGCACAGACTTGCACAGTGTCTGTCTGTGTGTTCCCTACATATATGTGGGTATTTCAGTCCTTCACAAGCAAGGTGTTTGGCATCTTCAAACACCTGGGGAACCGGGCCTGGGAATTCACTAGTTTATTAAGTGACACTGTAGGGAATTGAGACACATTTTATATTATTATTATTTTATTATAAATACCAATATGATGAAATTGCAATGAATCGTGCTAGATATGCCATGTAAGGTGTCAATGAAAATGTTATGATTTTCCAAGTTTGATAATCTTGTTTCTATCTTTGTATTGTGAGTTATAGATATGTAGGGTATATCTGTATTCCAGACTTGTGTAGTGTTTCTGAGTGACACCCCCAGACATAGTGTCATCAGCTCTGCCCAGCCTGTTCGATGGCCCATCCGGGGTCATCAGCTGTACGATGAACCCATTGAAAGGATCAAGGGGAGACACCTATTGAGTCAGCAAGACATGCAGGGGTATGCCTGTGTACTGAGACCTCCAAGGCTTTTCCATGCCATGTGTTGTGAAGCTTGTGTTTGGGACACAGGAAGTAGAAGCCACTTGGCAAAAGGAATATAAAGGGCAGCTGCATCATCTCCATTTTGTCTTCAATCCCTCTTCCTACCTCTGGAGCAACTTCTCTACAAACTGAACCCTGGAACAAAGGACTGAATGATGTGGATGTGTACCAGAGAGCCTTTCAAGCCAGCAACTCACCAATACTGCTAAGAACCAGATATATGGATTTCTGAATGTATCTGACTGTTTTCCCATTTTAACAACTTCCTTTTTCTTTCCTTCTTTTATAATAAACCTTTAGTTTAGATGCTTTCTTGCTTATAAACCTTTAGTTTAGATCATAGAATCATAGAATTCAAGATCAGAAGGGACCATTATGATCATCTAGTCTGACCTCCTGCAAGATGCAGGCCACATAAGCCGCTCCACCCACTCCTTTAGCAAGCGACCCCTGCCCCATGCTTCGGAGGAAGGCGAAAAACCTCCAGGGCCACTGCCAATCTTCCCTGGAGGAAAATTCCTTCCCAACCCCAAATATGGCGGTCAGCTGAACCCCGAGCATGCGGGCAAGACTCTCCAGCTATACCCTCTTGAAAAATGTTATATCATTGACCCATTGTACTATTTACTTCAGTGTGGCCCTTAATTGACCTATTGACTAAGCCCGTTATCCTATCATACCATCTCCTCCATAAACTTATCTAGCTTAATCTTAAAGTCATGGAGGTCCTTCACCCCCACTGTTTCCCTCGGTAGGCTGTTCCAGTATTGCACTCCCCTGATGGTTAGAAACCTTCATCTAATTTCAAGCCTGAATTTCCTGACTGACAATTTATATCCGTTTGTCCTCGTGTCCACATTAGCACTGAGCTGAAATAATTCCTCTCCTTCCCTGGTATTTATCCCTCTGATATATTTAAAGAGTGCAATCATATCTCCTCTTATCCTTCTTTTGGTTAAGGAAAACAAACCGAGCTCCTCAAGTCTCCTTTCATACGACAGGCCTTCCATTCCTCGGATCATTCTAGTGGCCCTTCTTTGTACCCGTTCCAGTTTGAATTCATCCTTCTTAAACATGGGAGACCAAAACTGCACACAATACTCCAAATGAGGTCTCACCAACGCCTTATATAACGGGACTAGCACCTCCTTATCCCTACTAGAAATACCTCGCCTAATGCATCCCAATACCGCATTAGCTTTTTTAACGGCCACATCACATTGCCTACTCATAGTCATCCTACGATCAACCAGGACTCCTAGGTCCTTCTCCTCCTCCGTTACTTCCAACTGGTGCGTCCCCAGCTTATAACTAAAATTCATGTTAGTCATCCCTAAATGCATAACCTTACACTTTTCACTATTGAATTTCATCCTGTTACTAATACTCCAGTTTACAAGGTCATCCAAATCTCCCTGGAGGATATCCCGATCCTTTTCCGAATTGGCAATACCTCCCAACTTGGTGTCATCCGCAAACTTTATCAGCCCACTCCTACTCTTGGTTCCCAGGTCAGCAATAAATAGATTGAATAAAATCGGACCCAAAACCGAACCTTGAGGAACTCCACTGGTAACCCCCCTCCAACCTGACAGTTCCCCCTTCAATACGACCCTCTGCAGTCTCCCCTTTAACCAGCTCCTTATCCACCTCTGGATTTTCATTTCGATCCCCATCTTTTCCAATTTAACCAGTAATTCCTCATGCGGTACCGTATCAAACGCCTTACTGAAATCCAGATATATTAGATCCACCGCATTTCCCTTGTCTAAAAAATCTGTTACTTTCTCAAAGAAGGAGATCAGGTTGGTTTGGCACGATCTACCTTTCGTAAATCCATGCTGTAATCTATCCCAGTTGCCATCGGCCTCATGCTCCGGAACCACTCTCTCTTTTAAGATTTTTTCCATGACTTTGCATACTACAGATGTTAAACTAACAGGCCTGTAGTTACCCGGGTCACTTTTTTTCCCCTTCTTGAATATAGGAACTATATATAGGAACTATATATAGATGCTAAGGATTGGCTGGCATCATAGTATTCTGGGTAAGATCCAAACCTATACAGACCTGGTAATCAGCAAAGAATCCTGTGGCACCTTATAGACTAACAGATGTTTTGCAGCATTAGCTTTCGTGGGTGAATACCCACTTCCTATAAGGTGCCACAGGACTCTTTGCTGCTTCTGCAGAACCAGACTAACACGGCTACCCCTCTGATACTTGAGACCTGGTAATGTGGCTGACTCTGGGGTCAGAAGAACACTTTGTTTATGTGAGCAGAGTTTTTAAATAACCTGTCACTGTGCCGGACCTAGGTGCTGATTGGGAGTCAGAGAACTGGAATGCAGTAAAGGGGGCCGTGTGATGTCTTTTTTTCAGTTTCTCGATAACCAGTGTGGGGGATCAGAAGCACAGTTGGTGACTGATCAGTGAACTTAACTTCCGTGTTAACCACCAGTTTTGGGAGCATCTGCTTTCCCTTTTTCAGCTTGCCCTGATCTTGGCATTTTCAGTGTGGACTGCCCCAGGCACACCAGCTCACACTAAGCACTGAAGTTAAATTAATAATGTTTTTTATGACACAGTCATATTAAATCAACTGAACTCCTTTGTTTTCTTTCATCTGAGCAGGGTTTCCAGTTTCCAAACCTCATATAATCTCCCAGCTGGAACAAGGGGATGAGCCATGGGTCCCAGACCTCCAGGGTTCAGAGGAAAGAGAGATCCTGAGCGTTCCTTGCACAGGTGAGGAAATATTAAACCAACTCAGAATCTGTAAGTGCCTGAAGGAAACATCTGGGATGCCCTACAATGCCCTTGGAAGGTTTCTCAGTTCATTATTGTCCCTAGCAGGGGTCATATCCTCAGGGTAAATATAACTCATGGCTTCCTGTAGACCCTAGCAGACACCAGGCAGTAGCTTCCTCTCTTCCCCCGTGAATTTGGATGGGATCTGAAGGCTGAATTGATCCCCTCCTCTCTCCTGTTTGGGGGAGTTCAGTTCCTGATTTTTATTTGACCTCTCTCCAGCACTTGTATTGGTTTGGCCTTCCCCTTTCCATCCCTGTTTGAGGTTTCTGTCTCTATCACAGCAGGTGATGCAATGGTATGTGAGAAAGAGGAGCAGAATTCTCAGCAGGAAAATGTTGAGCAAGTGGAAAAACACAGAGCATTATCGCAAAGATCGAAAAGGAATGTGTCCTGGAGTCATGAGCAGGGAAAATCCTGTCAGATTCAGCACAGACCAGAAAGAGAGCAAGGAAACCAGTCAGGGGAGAAAATGGGTAAATTTATTTCCTGTCGGGGAACTCAGAAGAGCGTCAAGGAAACCACAACCCAGCAGGAAATCCTGAGCGGAAAGAGGAAAAATACATGCACTGAGTGTGGAAAAACCTTCACTTACAGATCAAATCTTGTTGTTCATAAGAGACTCCACACAGGGGAGAGGCCCTATGAATGCAGTGAGTGTGGGAAAAGCTTCACTAGCAGCTCAAGCCTTTCTAAACATCAGAGAATCCACACAGGGGAGAGGCCCTATGAATGCTGTGAGTGTGGGAAAAGCTTTATTACCAGCTCAGACCTTTCTAAACATCAGATAATCCACACAGAGAAGAGACCCTATGAATGCCGTGAGTGTGGGAAAACCTTCACTAGCAGCTCAAGCCTTTCTAAACATCAGAGAATCCACACAGGGGAGAGGCCCTATGAATGCCGTGAGTGTGGGAAAAACTTCACTAGCAGCTCAAACCTTTCTCAACATCAGAGAATCCACACAGGGGAGAGACCCTATGAATGCCATGAGTGTGGAAAAAGCTTCTCTATCAGCTCAGCCCTTTCTCAACATCAGAGAATCCACACAGGGGAGAGACCCTTTAAATGCAGTGAGTGTGGGAAAACATTCACTTACAGATCACATCTTGTTGTTCATAAGAGACTCCACACAGGGGAGAGGCCCTATGAATGCAGTGAGTGTGGGAAAAGCTTCACTCGCAGCTCAAACCTTACTGGGCATCAGAGAATCCACACAGGAGAGAGGCCCTATGTATGCAGTGAGTGTGGGAAAACCTTCAGTCACAGATCACACCTTCTTACCCATCTCAGAATCCACACAGGAGAGAGGCCCTATGTATGCAGTGATTGTGGAAAAAACTTCATTCACCGCCAGCAGCTTAATTGCCATCAGAGAATCCACACAGGTATACGACCCAATGGAAGCAGTGAGTGTGGGAAAACCTTGTCTTGCCACTGAGCCCATGTGAGCCATCAGAGAATCTGCAAGGGGGATCAATACCATAAAAACCTCTAGGGCTATCACTACTTTAATACTTTTCCTGATTCCCACTTTTACAAGCTGTTTGAAGCACCAATATCCCTCAGCTTGTCCAGATGAGTGAGTGGCCTATTTTTGCATTTTGTAGTTTGACCTCTTTGAGGTGGACTCATTTGTTCTTTCTATCAACTCCATTCTCCCATGAGTAATTCTAGTGTGCCCTTTCTATCAGGAACCAGGGAGTGTCACATTTATACCATTCCTCCTATTGCAAAGTTATTGTTAGAGTCACCAGTGATACAGTTTGTATCATTGCCAATTGTTCTCGTGTTGTGCTGAAGAGCAGTTATCATGGGAACTTTTCATATTACATTTAAATGAAGAGGAGCAGGGGCAGGAAAAAAGTGTCATTTCAGCCTCTGTGACACTGGAAGGAGATGTAAAAAGTGACAGAGAGCCCTGTGGTACCTTATAGACTAAAATACGTATTGGAGCATAAGCAATATACAAAAACCTGTAGAACACTTCAACCTCCCTGGACACACAATAGCAGACTTAAAAGTAGCCATCCTGCAGCAAAAATACTTCAGGGCCAGACTTCAAAGAGAAACTGCTGAGCTTCAGTTCATTTACAAATTTGACACCATCAGCTCAGGACTAAACAAAGACTGTGCCTGGCTAGCCAACTACAAAAGCAGTTTCTCCTCCCTTGGTGTTCACACCTCAGCTGCTAGAAGAGGGGCCCATCCTCCCTGACTTAACTAACCTTGTTATCTCTAGCCTGATTCTTGCTTGCATATTTATACCCGCCTCTGGAAATTTCCACTACATGCATCTGACGAAGTGGGGATTCACCCACGAAAGCTTATGCGCCAATATGTCTGTTAGTCTACAAGGTTCCACAGGACTCTTTGTCACCTTTTACAGATCCAGACTAACACGGCTACCCCTGTGATACTTGGAAGGAGATGGGGTGACTCAGAGATTCCCTCCTTCCCCATCACTGCAGAACTGTTACCTTTTGTCTGAGCCAAGCAGAGTTTATCGTCATCACATTCTACCCCTCCACTTCTCAAAGTGTCATGTGATGAAGTGTTCTCAGTTGTCTGTGCTTGGAGATGATGCTTTGACTTATTTAATCCTATGCCAGAGTTGCTATGACTGGTGAGAAAAGTATCAAAGACCGGGAAGGGGAATTCAAATGGATCCTAATCGCAGTGTGATCATTTCAAGTTTAAATACCAGGTTCCATCTATTGGTAAAGCCAATTCTGGCAAGGTGGCTGTTTTTTCCCCCATTATGGGAATCCTACGATACTAAACATGTTGTAAATAACATAACTGACTATTGAGACAGTGCTCACTGAAATATGTTTGAATGGATCAGAGGAGAATGTGATGGGAGAATCTCTTGTCCTGAATCTAAATAATTAGATGTAACCTGCTCTGGAATTTCAGTTTACACGTTCATTGTCATGTATTCTATCTCTCTGTGATCTCGGTTTCTATCTTTCTTGATGGCTGTGTGGTCACACAATTAGATATTAGTTCAGCTCAGATTTATTGGAGAATTTAAGACAAATGACCATTTGCTAAAGTCATCATTTCTCACTTCAGCTTTGCTTTTTCCCCATCCTTCCATGATGATATGGAGAAAGTTCAAGTGCAGTTCTGTCAATAGGAGAGAACTCTCCAATTTACTGGCCATGCTAACAAAGACACATCAGTGATTTAAAATCTCCACTTGGAAATGGTGAACAGCAGCAGACCCCCGACTAACTGAAGGAAGTGCATATGAGCACAGTGTAGTTCAATTGTTTAAATCAATATTGTCTCAAATGGCTGTGTTGGCAGGCGAAGGCCTCCTGCTGATGTAGCGCTGTCTACACAGGGGATTAGAGATGTGTAACTACGTTGCTCAGCTGTGTCGATTTTTCACACCCCTGAGCAATAATTATACCAATAAATGTCTTTAGTGTAGACCAGACAGTTTTCTCTTGTGTTTTATGCATTTGTATCACTTCTCCCCTACTTCCTACTACATTGAAAGATTTAAAGTGTGAAAAGAGAGGTATTTTTCCTCATGATGCTAACATTCCCACATAGGAGACCCCTTCCACCAACACGCATGGCAGAGGAACCAGAGATATATGAACTCACAGAAGTGTTGGGACAAACCACAACTTGAGCCAAGGTTCAGTTGTTGGCAATGGGGATTAAAAGAAAACTAACATATGTGACCAGAATTTCTGATCTTTGAATATATTAGTGTTACTAGTGAAAATGAAATCATAGGTGATGTTATTGGTTAAAGAGTAAGAGACTAATTGTTTGATAATCTGAATAATTTTGGAAAACTGAAAATTGTCTTGTTTTTTTTTCTTTTTTTAGTTCAGGAAATGATGGTTAATCTTCAAAAGTTAATTTGATTTAATTTACCCCCTGTAGTGTAAGGAGTTCTGGTAGAAAACCTCACTCCAAAGGTTGAGGTGGGAGAATAGGTGTTAGAAAGAGTGTATAAGAGAATATTGGGTCTGTATAAGATTTTATTTTTTTGTATTTCAAATAGAACTTATTTTGCTTAGCTTCAAAGTCAATTTCTATTAAAAGGAAAACTACTCAAGGAGACAAGTTGTATAAGTTTTTACCCACTTACACTGTAAGCGTCACTGACTTCCCCACTTCTCTAATTTGCAAAGGAAAGGCCTGACATCTGTCATAGGATGTGTCCAGCAGGTAGGAAAGCTGCAGTTGTCAACCATCAATGCTAAGGAAAAGGCTGAAGTCCATTGCCTTTCATATCTAAAAGCCATCTAGAGGCTGGTCTACACTGAAAAGCTGTGTTGACATGGCCACATCTCTCAGGGGTGTGAAAGATCCACTCCACTGAGAGAAGTAGTTAATGTGACCTAAGCCCCAGTGTAGACAGTGTTATGTTGTCAGAAGAATATTTCCAGTGTTTGAAGGGTAGACATACCCTTAGACAGATTGATACCCTCTGGGAAGCGAGTCATGACATCAATTCCAATTTTGACCCATCTCTCTATGTGAGAAATCTGCTAGTATGGAGGGCTGAGCCAGCTGTGCGATTACCTGGTTCAATTGAGGGAAAAGTTCTTAGTACCCATCAGTCCAAAGACTGAGAGAAATGTTGAGTTCCAACCATTGTCATTTTAGTATTTGATTGTTCCTTTCTCTATTTTTTGTGTTGGCCTTTCTGTTCTATCAGAGTGTGACTGTGTAGCTCAGTGCATGTGTGATAAATGCTCTTTGGTGCCAATTGGCAGAGAGGTCAAAGTAATTCACAAGAAACTCCTGCCTCAGACCTGACAAACTCATCACACCTAATGCACTGATTTTTATGATATTTATCCAGGAAGCATAGCAGTGAGATCTCTACTGAAAGCTTGTAAATTATTGTTACTCCTGATCACTGCAAGAGGTGTGTATGAATCCTATTGAAGGAGTCATGTAAGTATATGGAAAATTATGCCCATATGGTATTGTCATGAAAGTGAGTCACCCCAATCAAAGGTCTTGTTGGGAATGGCCCATTCAAGTGGGAGGGAATTGTCACCCGTCCCTTGCTAGCCAGTTATGTGATGTGTTGCTGCATTGTCAACCTTTGCACCAGCCCAGAAAAGCCAATGGAAAACTATCAAAGACAAATTATAGACATCGAAACCCTGTGGAAGTGTAAACGACAATATGACAATGAGGAAATGATCCTTTCTGTGAATATACACAAAAGACTGATTCATTTTATAACACGGTGGAGAGAAACACTCTGGTTCTATTCACCAAGGAGATCACTAATGACCAATGGTGCTTCAAGAAAGGCAGGGCCCTGGCTCCTAGGGACTAGCAGTCACTGCAATAGACTGTCACCTCACACTTCAATCTACTTAGGTAGGAAAGGTAACTATTAAAAAGTGTAGGTTGCATTTTGTGATTTTGTTTTGTTGGTAAGAGTTGGTTTCCATCATTCACATTTGTTTGTTTAAATCTCTGTCCCTCGTTAAAGAAATTTCCCTCTGTTCAATAACTGTGCTCAAGTGCTATGTGTGATCCAGTAGCAGTGGGCTACAGTAAAACTGGTAACCTGGGATGTACCATTGCTTCGGGCAGAGAGGATCTGGGATTTTTCTGAGCCCTGGTCTACTCTAGGGGAGGGAATCAATCTAAGTTACGCAACTTCAGCTACATGAATAACGTAGCTGAAGTTGATGTACTTAGATCGACTTACCATGGTGTCTTCATCGCGGTGAGTCGACTGCTGCAGCTCCCCCGTAGACTCTTCCTGCACCTCTCACTGAGCTGGAGTACAGTGGTCGACAGAAGAGTACTCGAGAATCAATTTATTGCATCTACACTAGACGTGATAGATCGACACCCCCCCCCCTGCTGGATCGATCGCTGCCCGCCAATTCGGCAGATAGTATAGACATACCCCGAGTATCTGGTGATTGGAGCTGGACCCCAGAGGGGGACACATTGAAGGAACTCAGGGGTTAAGGTGTCTTTGTTGTCAACTGTCAAGGTTGCTGTAGCTCAGAGGAGGGTGCTTGACTGTCTGACAGGGTGGTGAGTTTGGTCACTAACATCCAGCTGCCAAATGCAAAAGTCCCTCTTCCTCGTGGCAGGTGGCCACAAGGACACTCACGGCCCTCAGCACCCTGAGAAGGGTCACAATATGCGTCTATGTTGATCCACACAGGGAAAGCTCCCTATAGCATAAAACTCTGCCCTATGAAATCATGGAATATGTGCTCTTCGCTCTGTGAAAGCACATAAAGAATCCAAGCGCTGGAGGACAGGGTTTGGGTCCAGAGTGACCTAGACAAATTGGAGGATTGGGCCAAAAGAAATCTGATGAGGTTCAACAAGGACAAGTGCAGATTCCTACTCTCTAAGGGC